>NC_135487.1:1624595-1986244 GCF_052094955.1 Ictidomys tridecemlineatus
CGGAGCTTCCTGACCAGAGGGGAGACAAGGCCACCGGGGGACTGGAGCCAGATGGAGCAACATAGCCTGCTGGGGGTGCTGAGGCCCAGAGGGGAGGCCACGGCCTGGCAGGAGCCCAGACGGAGCCTGGCCCTGGCCACTGGTACTGTCCTGTGGAGCCCTCCTTGAGACCTGACTCAGCCCCTGAGGGTTGTCCACACTTGTACCACTGACCGGTTGTGCCCACTGGCCATTCATGCCCACATGGGCGTCTCAGCCACCTGAGCTGGCTCTGTCTCCAGATGGGAGGCTTGGGGACCCAGAACCTGGCCCCGGCTGGCACCCACGGCCCAGAGACGGCTGTGCGTGGTCGGATCACACTCCTGCTAGTTACAGGTCCAGGGAGGTGGCTGCCCCTCCCTGTGCCTCTGTTCTCAGCTGCCCAGTGGGTCCCAAGAGGATGCTGGGGACCCGCCCCCGAGGCTGAACCCAGGGCTGGGCTGGGTGCCGAGGTGGGAAGGCACCAGCCGAGACCTGCGAGGGACCCCCAGGGAGGGAAGGACTGGGAGGGCTGCCAGCAGGCCTGGTCCGTGCACTCTGCACTCATGGTAGGGCCAGGGGCAGCGGGTCCAGGGAGTGGGCACTGGGTGGCACAGAGCCGATGACCCTGGATGATGGCAGTAGGTTCCCTTCCTAGCCTCGGTCCCTGGCCTGGGAGCCAAGCGCTCCTCCTCTGTGAGACCCCAGGGTGACCTCGCGGGTCTCACTCCCCCCTGAATAAACAAGGGTCCTGAGGTGCAAAGCTCCTGTCTGCCTTCCCCATGCCCAGGGACAGCTGCCCCAGTCCTTGGCGTCTCTGCCCCGAGGGCGCTCCTCTGAAGGCCTTCCTGGATGACCCCGTGAAGCCAGGACCATGTGCCCCACCCACCCCGCCCGAGTAGCTCTCGGGTGGGTGGACAGTGTTGTCCCTGCAAATATGTGCAGCTCCTACCCCTAACCTGCGAGTGAGACCTCCTCCTCTGGAGCAGTGTCCTCGCCAGTGCAGCCAAGCTCTGGTGAGGCTGTGCCGCCCCACGGTGGGCCCTGACCCCACCTGGGTGCAGACCAACCCTGGGAGATGGGTGCAGGGCTGGTTGTGTGAGGCGGCCACAAGCCAAGGAACGCCAGGTGCTCTGGAGCCCAGGCCAGGCCACCTGTTGGCTGGGTGACAATGGGATAGAGATTCCTCCTGGTTAAATAGAGCAGTGATGACCTCTGCGGGGGGGGGGGTGTTCTGGGAACACTCAGCAAGGAACCCCTGCAGAGCCCCCCCTCCCCACCAGGCCTGGGGCCCTGTGGGTGCTGAGCACCCTAACCCTAACCCTAACCCAAACCGTGGTCATCTGCTGTTAGGGCACCAGAGTGACTGTGTTCCCTGATCCCAGGACCCCTGGGAATGATCAGGGACCCCTCAGGCTGACGGAGAAGTGCACGTGATTAAAAACAAGCAAATCAAAACCCCACGTCTCCCTCGAGGTAAGAACTGAAGCTTTTCGGGTACTGTGGCCACGGTGGGCACCAGACTCCCCTCCCGCCAGGGGCAACTAGAAAACTGAACCCAAAGCACAAGAAGCAGCTGTTGTGGTGTGGACAGCGGGGTTCTGCCCGACCCTGCAGGAGGAGAGGCAGAGCCAGGGGAGGCCAGTGGCCTGGGACTTGTGGGCAGAGCCCTGGAGAGCTGAAATCCCAATAGCACCTGTGACCAAACGATGGCTGAGCACCACAGAGTGAGGCCTCGGGAGCGGGGCAGCAGCTACCCCAGGAGCTCTGTGGGCCAAGACACGCCTGTGTCCACGGGGCAGGAGCCACTCAACCCAGCCGCCCGGGATGAGGAGGCCGACTGCTCCCCAGCGCACTCACCATCACAGCCAGGTCTCAGGGGCCGGCTGAACCAGTCCTGGAGCAGGGGCTCCTCCAGATGTGACCAGAAAAGCTTCAGAACAAGTTCAGGAGGGGCCAGGTCCAGGAGGGGCCAGGTCCAGGAGGGGCCAGGTCCAGGAGGGGCCAAGTTCAGGAGGGGCCAGGTCCAGGAGGGGCCAGGTCCAGGAGGGGCCAGGTCCAGGAGGGGCCAGGTTCAGGAAGGGGCCAGGTCCAGGAGGGGCCAGGTCCAGGAGCGGCCAGGTCCAGGAGGGGCCAGGTCCAGGAGGGGCCAGGTCGAGGAGGGGCCAGGTCCAGGAGGGGCCAGGTCCAGAGGGGCCAGGTCCAGGAGGGGCCAGGTCCAGGAGAGGTCAGGTCCAGGAGAGGCCGGCCTGATCGGCAAGTGCACGAGACACCCATCAGCACAGAACTCAAGTTGTGAAAGGAGAGAGAACGAGGCCCAGAAACCAGGAGTGTCTGCAGCCTCCAGCACCCAGCACCCAGTCCCGGAGGTGGGAGCAGGAAGCAAGGCCATAACCCGGAGGGAGATGGAGAGTGTGGTGACGAGCTGAAGGGACAGGGACACTCTAAAGATGGAAACAACAACGTGGAATAAGAAGCCAGTGGGTGGCATCAGCAGCAGCCCAGGCACCGCAGAAAGCAAAGATCAAGGCCAAAGCCATCCACCCTGACACCCAGAAGCAAGGCCGGGGAGGCTAAGCAGAGCCCCATGGCCGGGAGACAGTGTGGAACCGTCCAGGAACGGTCGAGGGAAGAAATGATGGCCGAAAGAGTTCCAAATGGGATGAAAGTCAGATCCGCAGAGCCAAGAGCCTCACGGCACCTGATGTGCAGGAGAAGCTGCCCCAAGGTGCCTCGCCCTCCAGTGGCTGGGAACCAGCTGGGCGGGGGACTTAAGGGACAGAGACAAGAAGGACTTCTGGCTTACCGTCAGAAGTGCCGCAAGCTGAGAGCAGAAGAGGTCTTCGGAGGACGGAAAGAAAACAAGATCCTCAAGCACCAGGATCATCTCAGGGAGAGCATCCTTCAAAAACGAAAATGAAATGAAGACATTTTCAGACAGAAGCTGAGAGAATCCATGACCAACAGAACTGCACTAGGAAAAGACGTCACAGTGACTTTTTCAAGTTAGAAGAAAATAAAACCAGGTGTCAATTCAGACAAGGAATACAAACCTTGGAAATTGTCAGTGTATGGATAAATGAGAGAAAGATTTTTTCCCGTGCTCTAAAATTATTTAAAGATAATATATTTTTAAAGTCAAGGTAACAACTGCATTTTGAAATTCATGACATCTGTAAAGTGAAACATATTACATTAAAAGCACAAAGGACAAGAGAAGAGAATAGAGATAGACAGTTATAAAACTCATATTTTTACATGCAGTGGTTCAAATCACTTAAAGACAGAAAATAATAAACTAAAGAACAATGCTGAAAGTTAAGTCAAAGAGTTATAGCTAATAAGCCAAGGGAAAAGGTAAAATAGAATACTGGGACTATTAATCTAAAAGAAAACAGGATTAATATCTTCTAGTATTAGGACACAGAAGAAAGACAACAGATATTACCATTAGAAAACAAAAAGCAAGATGGTAGCTTATATCCAACCCAGTCAATAATTATGTTAAATGTAAATGGGTTAAAAACACGAGTTAAAAGATAGAGATTATCAGACTAGAAAAAAAAGACCTGATATATGATGACTATTAGATATGGTGATTCACATATAAAGAAACAGCAAAATAAGGATATAAAATATTCATGTCAACACTTGTCATAAGAAAACAGGAGTAGCTTCTAGGGTAAGAAAAAGTAGACTTCAGGACAGGAATACTGCCGCAGGGAAAGAGGGACATGATATAATGATGAGGAGTTCCACTGACCCAGGAGACAGAGATCCTGCACATTTACACACACAACAGCAGGCTTGCGAGGACAAATGACCACTGACCAGAGTGAGAGAGGAAACAGACCCACAACTGTAGTTGGAGATTTCAAAACTCTCTCAACCCTGGATGGAGCAAGTAGATGGGACACTCAATAAGGTTGTAAAAGACTCAAACAGCGCAGTTAACCAACCGGACCTGACCCACTCACACAGTCACCATGCAGGCATGGCAATACATGGATGTTCACCAAGATAAACATAAGTCAGGCCATAAAGCAAGCCTTGACACATTTTAAATGACAGGAGTTATGCAGACCATGTTCTCTGATCACAGCACAGTTAAGTAGGAACCAATAAAAAGACAATACCTGCAAAACTCCCAACTATTTGAGAATTAATGAATACATTTTAAAGGAACCTAAAGGTCAAGGAAGAAATCACAGGAAATGTTAGAAAACATTTTAAACTGAATTATAATGAAAAAAAAAAACCCAAAATTTGTGGGATGCATCTATAGCAGGGCCTTGAGGGAAATTTGTAGCTTTGAGTGCTTATATTACAAAAGAAGGTATGTTCAAAATCATTGACCTATGCGTCCATCTGTAAATGTTGGAAAAAAAAATCAGTGGAAATTAAAGCCAAAGTAAATAGAAGGAATGAAATAATAAATCAATAAAAATCTGTGCAATAAGAAACCCCTATCATAGCAAATCAATAAAACAACTGTTGTTTGATAGTCTGCCAGAGAAAGTGAGAGATAAAGACTCCAACAACCAGCATCAGGGCCGAGGAGCCATCCCTACAGACCTGACAGCACGCACATGGCAGAGAATTTTGTCAGTAGGTTCAACAACTGAGGTGACACGACCAAGTTTCTTGAAAAGCATGTCATCAAAACTGGCACAAGAACAAAGAGAAAATCCAAATAGCACTCTATCTATTGAAGAAATAGAATTCTTAAAAAAAAAAAAAAACCCCAAACCCCCACTTTTCTGCAAAGAGGACTCCAGACCCTGATGATGTCATGTTGAGGTTAGTGAAACATTATGTGGAGGCTGCTCCAGAAATAGTACCAGCCTGGCCCCGTTGTTTAGAAACCCAAGGAAGAGAGGACAGTGCTCATCTTGTTTTACGCGGCCAGTGTTATCCTAATACCAATATCAAACACATTTCAAGAAAAAATAAAATTGCAAATTAATATTCCTTGTAGACAAAAGTGCAGGAATGTTTTGCTAAACATTAATAAATCAAATCCAGGTGTGTGCAATAGATCATATCCTAATCAAGTGGGGTCTGTTTTAGGAATGCAAAGTTGGTTTAATGTTTGAAAACCAGTGTAACTTACCCCTTTAACAGAATGCAGGAGGAAAATCATACCTTCTTTTTGGAAGGTGGAGAAGAGCATTTGACACTATCCCACACGTGTTAATAATGGGACTCTTAGCAGTGCAGAACGGCCCCACAGAGGTTGTTCCACAGCTGACAGCAGGCCTGGAGGTGCCCTTCTTGGGCTCTGACCACATCTACTCTGTGCCAGTCCAAGTACGGGCATGAGCTGAGAAAGAGCCATAAAACACACACAGATGGTGAAGGAGTGTGCGACCCTGAAGGCACAGTCGGGTGGTGGGAGGTGGGGGCCGTGCACAGGTGGGGCACAGAGCCGTGCTGACACTTCAGTGCACACGTCTCATCCGCTCGTCAGAATCCACGGAGGTCACACCAGTGCAGCCCCCAAAGAAAGAGAGCAGGAAAAAGCCAAAAGCCCCAATGAGACCAAGATGAATCCAAACAGGCCCAAAGGTGAGTTCACCTGAATACAACCACGAGCTCAGAAAAAGACAGGTTTAACTAAAAACAATAAAAAGAAGGAGAAGTGGCCGCGGCTGCTCCAGTGAAGAAGCCTGGGAGCCCTACCAGGGGGCCGTATGAGGCCCCGGTGCCCTTTGGGACCACGGCGGTCAGCCCAGACCCC
The DNA here is from genome assembly GCF_052094955.1 of Ictidomys tridecemlineatus. Lineage (NCBI taxonomy): Eukaryota > Metazoa > Chordata > Mammalia > Rodentia > Sciuridae > Ictidomys > Ictidomys tridecemlineatus. The sequence continues at coordinate 1,630,354 of NC_135487.1, forward strand.
CGTGCAGTCTGGGTGAGAGTGTGCCCTTTGCAGGTTCGTCGACTGTGCCAAACGTGTGGCTCCCGTGGGGGACACTCGTAGAGGTCCACGCCCAACCTCTAACTTCTGTTCAGTTTTGTCATGAACTAAAACTGCCTGAAAATAAAGTCTTTTAAAGACTATTTTAAATATTTAATTTAAATATGATATTTAATTTAAATATGATATTTTTATAATAAATATGATATTTATTTAAATATGATATTTTTAAAAGCTCTGTGACCCGCGGTCAGCAGCAATCAGCCAGCAAGCCAAACAGGAACTCGGCCGCTCAAGGCCTCAAGTGGCCAGGACTGGACCTCTCACGTCCTGTGTTTTGTTTCTGCTTCTACCTCAGCATAAATAGAAGAAGCCCCAGTGCTGCTGTCCAGCCCACAGGATGTCCCATGGACCCCAGGGGCCAGGGCTCCCCGGGGGCCTCCCGTGTCCGGCTCCCCATGCCCTGGCCTGTCCCAGGTGCTGCGGCGCTCTCTCTCCAAGTGAGCTAGTGAGCGGCCTCCGCGTGTCCCCCCGAGGCCTTCCTTCCTCTGCTGCTCACCGTAGGGTGGACACTCGGGGTCTTTCCAGCTGGGCTCTACGCTGCCCGCGGCGCATAGGTCTCTGCATTTTAAAGGCTGGATCCTGCTCCGACCTGCCTTTCTGGCTTCCTGGACCCTCCCCGTGTCCCTGTGGGCTCAGGAATTCAGCACCACGAGGCCCACCCTGGGCAGAGGAGGAGCCAATGCCTTCCCTGGGTCTTCAGGGCCCCGTGGCACGGCCTCAGGCCACCACTGAAAGTTGTCACCACAGAGTCCCATCCTCTGACGCTCTGAGCTGGAGGGCGAGCTCCATCCACCGGGACCCGGTGCCCCTGGAGCGTCCCTGCCCAGGGGCCGCTCCCCGTCCTCTCAGCGCTGGCCCCGCCTCCGCCCTCCTCTGGGTCCGTGGGCACCTGCTGCCCCGAGGGGTGAGGTGACGTTCCCTCTGGAGCTTTCTGGCGACCCGCCTGGCCCCGGGAGGCCCAGGGGAAAGAGACGCACTTCTCTTCCCAGAAAACAGATTCTTCACGGACACTTTTTACCCTTCCTGTCCATTCCTTCCCCTGTTCCCCAATCGGGGCCTTCCCCTCAGTCCTTTGTGTGAGGAGCGGCCGTGGGGAGACAGGGTCCTCTTGTCGGCAGTGTTCTGTCCACCGCTGTTCTGCCGTCCTGCGGGTCCCAACAATGGGGCCATTATCAGTGGCTCCCCTCCAGGGCTAACAGGCAGCTCGCTGCCAGGCTGAACGCGAGGGGACAGTGTCACATGCCGGAGCCCCAGCTTGGCGAGCTCCAGGGGCTCCCGGGGGCTGTCGCTGTCATTCCATCTCTGTGAATGACTGTTGGGAGCACAGCCATCCGCTGGTTTGGGATTCACACCATTTATCCTCCGAGAACGGAAGCCTCTTTTCCAAAGAGGGGCCGGTCCAGCCGCCTCTGGGCCTTGAGCTCTGGGCCAACCCCCTTCTGACCACCAGGGCTCCAGGCCACACCAGGCTCGGCCAGTCCCGTCAGGAAGGTGGACAGCCCAGAATGCTAGGACTGTCCCCAGCAGCGCGCTGGGAAACGACCTGGGTGACGGTGTGCGAGGCAGAACGGCTCGGTGCCCGGTTGGGCCTGGGGGTCCTGCACGGAGATCGACTCCCACCCCTTCCTTTTGTCAGTTGCTGGGGCTCACTGTTCAGGGGACTCCAGGTCCCCCAGTTCTGGGGACTGTCACCAGCGCATGTTCTGGCCCCTCAGTGGGCGCTGGAGGCCCTAGTGTTTCCAGAATCCGTGCTGAGAGATGGCTCTCAGCAAGCATCCCTCCGCCGGTCCGCCCGTCTGCTGTCCCTGGGTGCTGAGGGCTGTGTCAGGGGGGCTATGGGCAGCAGTGGACAGAGGCAGAGGGGTCCCTGCGTATCCCGGGGTCTGGACACCCCAGCACTTCCAGAGCTGCTGGAGGAGGAGAGCCAAACCACCACCTGCAGCCGCAGGGCCCTGGACACCCCCGAGGGCCCACCGTGGGTGGGTGGGGAGGTTCTGTGGGACAGGAGCCTCACTGGGCGAGGGCCTCAGGAGGGAAGCTGTGATGCCCACCCACCCCAGCTAGGTCTGGCGGGAGGGCAGAGGCCACGAGCCTTGGAGGCTGGTGTGAGTCCTGGGAATCTGGGAGCTGCCACTTGGAGGTGCAAATGGTGGAGGGAGGGTGGCAGGTGCCGGTGGGGAGCCAGGCAGAGGGCTTGGAGGAGGCCCGGCCAGGCTGTACCTGCAGGTGAGAAGCTCCCTGTGGGAGTCAGGTCTGGTGGCCAGGCGATGGCCGAGGAAGGGCAGGCGTCAGAGCCCCAAGGCCAGGCCTAGGCCACTGAGAATGGGGTCTCTCCAGGAGATGAGGCACCAGAGGGCCAGCCCTCAGCCTCGCTACCTAGCACCGCCATCTCATGGCCGTCTGCCACCCAAACCTGGCCAGGCCCGCCTTGGAGCAGGTGGAGGGGTAGGAAGAAGGGGCTTTGCCCAGAGGCTGGGGGTCTATGGAGCAGCTGGCAGGGAGGAGCACAGGAGAAATGCAGTGACCAGGGCAGGGGTGGACGTCCAGAAGCAAAGCCTGGCTGCCAGGAACGTGAGCTGACCTGGGAGCCAGCGGGAAGTTGAGGTGGTGAGGGCCCTGGGAGGCCCACCTCGGTGCAGCAGGGCTCTGAAGGGCCGGGCCCTGGCCTTTTGAGGTGTATGCATCACAGTCCTCTTGGTTAGAGCAGGATGGGTTGGGCCTGAAGGAAGGTGGACATCAGGAAGGGGTCCCCAGAGGAGGGGCAGCCTGCACAAGGCCAGAAAGGCGCCTGCGGGAGGCTGGATCTGCTCCTCCCAGCCCCAGGGCCTTTGCTCATCCCTGTTCACCTGTCTGGCACAGGGAAGGTGGCTTTGGGGACCAGATTCCTCTGTCATAGCTGGGGACCTCGGCTGGGGCCAAGCCCCACCCTCCCCAGAGGTCTGGGTCCCTCCCCCAGTGAAGCTCCAGGCAGCGAGGCTTAGAAAACCACACAGATTTATTGCATATCAATCTCATGTATAAATTCATTGTGGCATTGGAAAGATTACATTTGGTATACAGTCCTATTCTACAGCATTAACCTCAAAATCAGCTTCTGCTAGGCTTCACCTTAAAGAAATCTCTCTACACAAGTACATCTTTCTTCGTCACGAGCATCAAAATGAAACCTGCAAGACGGCTCTGGATTCTCTACTACACGCCAAGTCTTCTCATTTCACCGCCCTCCTGCAGCGACGTCCGGGTCAGCGAGGGCCGGCCCTCTGCGTGGGCGGCTTAGGGCTCCCAGTCTGGACGTGGACCCTACTCACAGATCCATAAGTGCATCTACGGAATTTTCCTTGTAATAAAATTTCACAAACAGACACGATAATGACCGCTAAACACGAGTCATGCACAGTTTGCTTATAAACAACAGAAGCCATTTACAACCACGGAGGGGTGCGGCGAGCACCGCCCTCCTTCTCGATGGGTTTTTCTTTTCTTTTTTTTTTTTTTTAAAAAAAAAACAATATATGAAAACCAGACATTTACATTTGATTTCTTTTTCAACACTATACAGTTCTAAAAGAAACAAAACAAAACAAAAAAAACCCCAAAACAGAACTCAACCCAATCTGCCATGTGACAATGGCGTGGACGCACAGGTCTGTGGTCCTTGTGCGGCCGGGGCAATGCATATGCAGAAATGCAGACAGACCCTCAGTTACAAAGTATATCTATATACACGCTTTAAATTACAGATTCTGACACCAGGGCTCCGCTTCCCTTGTGCTGAACAAGCGGCGAGACCGGAGGCGCTGAAGGACATCTCTAGAGTTACCTTGTTCACAGGTGAATTGCGCGTTTGGAAACTCAAGCTGCCTGTAGGTATTGGGATTTCTTTTCTTTTCTTTTCTTTTTTTTCCAAAAGTGGTAACTATGAATCCGTGACAGAAAAGAATGAATAAACAAACAAATGAAAAATGGAATGAAAGAGAAAGGGACTCTTCTCGGAATGACGCAAGACGTCTTCGTCACAGTATCACTCAATGCGGCCGACAGTTCCATGGCTCTGGACACCCAGCTGACCTCCACTGACCAGGACGGTGTCCGGTGTTCCCAGCCGGGAGGGAGCGCCGCCCCGGCTCCCCGACCCCCGTCCCCATCCTGTGGCAGTATGGGGCAAGCCCTCCTCTCCCCTCCCTGGAAGAGCTCAGTAGGTTTCAGTCACTCAGGCAGGGGACGAGGATGGGGACAGAGGCCACAATCCAGTGCTAAAACACGTGATATGTATCAGGAGGGTGTTTGCATATACTCGCTGGGGAAGTAGCAGAAGCAGAGGGGCCAGGGGCCCTCGGGTCTCCAGGGCTGGACTCTGGGTCACGGGGGTCTGGGTCCAGCAGGGTCTGGAAAGGCCAGCTGCACTCTTGGCCTGGGGAAGGAGGGCCCCTCGGGCTGGGCAGTGTCTCAGGCCACTCTGTGCCTACCCCATGCACTAGTCCACCTCCCTGGGTCTGCTCAGGGACATCACGGGGCTCCCTCATGCAGAATCTGCCTGTTCAGTAGGACGGGCAGCCGCACATGTCCTCCCTGAGCATCCTGGGATGGGGGCAGCAACAGCACACAGCTGGGGCCTCACCAGGGACAGGGTCCCAGGACGCAGAGGGAAGGTGCAGGGGCCTCCTCTGAATTTCTGTTGGGGGACGAGGACCAACAATCCAAAGGAGTCATCCTCCAGGCCACACACTGGGCAGACTGGCCTCAACTGAGCCACCTTCCACAGAGGGTGGCTGGCCAGCCAGCCGCCTTGACCCTTCTTTGCCCTTGCTGCAGAGCCACATGGCCCCCCGTTTGGGCTTGGGGCTCTGGGGGCCAGGGTCTTGGCTTGGCCCCCTGACTCCCAGTTGGTCTCCTAGTGTGGAGGACACTGGGCCTGAGTGACCAGACACCAGGAAAGCCAGGAGCCTGGAGCTGGCTGGGTCTGGGGCAGTACCAAGCACTGACGCAACTTGGGGATCGCTCTCTTTGTCAGGGGGTCTAAGGGCAGAGCACCCCAAAATGCCGAGTGCTGGGCCCAGGGGTGTTCAAGAGAAGCTGGGCCTCCTATCCTTGTGGGGACAAAAATACATGACAAATGTGCAGCCAGGGCTCTTTGGAGAGAGGGAAGAAGAGAAGGAAGAGAAGAGAAAATGCACGGGAAGATGCGCCCCAGATGGCAGAACTGGGCAGGGCACCCCAGGGTGACGAGGGGGGCCTGTCTGTCCTGCCGCTGCCAAGACACACCTGGGCCTCCTCCATCCAAACTTCCCGCTGGGAGAGAGCAGCACATCGCAAAGAAAAGCACACACCTTGTTCTTTCGCAGAAGAAATCATATAATTTGGGTTTACAGAAGTGGGGGGTCTGTGTCTGAGGTTGGGTTTTCGTGAGGGTCCCACCTGGTTCAAGGAGGAAGTGGAAATCCCTGGGCCGGACCTGGCGGGTCTGTGAGGAGCCGTCCTGGGCAGGTGTGTTGGCGAGTCCGGCTCCCCGAGGGCGTCTTTCCAGCCTGCCACAGGTGCGCAAGGCCAGTCCCGGGGCAGGCTGGCTCTCTCTTTTAGCAAGGGGAGAAGCCCTTTCACTGGGACCTGCAGGTCCCTGGTGTCTGCAGGGGCCTCCGTCCGGGGTGGGAGTCTCCAGAGCTCACCTGGCCACCTGGCATCAAGAGGCGGTCATCATGGAACACGCCGGCTTCAATACTGCCTATCGCCCCCGGGAGCAACCACGGGGAGGTCCCCGCAGGGCACAGAGCTACACTGTGTCAGGCCCTGTGCCCTGGTTTTGTGCATTTTTGCTCCTCTTTGTTTAAAGGGAAACTGGGGCAATTTTTTTTTCTCTTCTTGTTTTTTTTTTTCTTCCAAACAATAAAAGAAATAAATAGAACACTTGTCTTAAATGCAGCTGAAACTCAAATTTAACAAAACACATGATTGTCTGGTAAATGGGTAGCAGTGACAGCAGGATTCGTGAGGGGGGGACGCGGGGGTATTTGGCACATTAAAAACCGCCCCCCTCCCTGGTTAGTGATCACACGACACACAACCTTATTACACGGTTTTGGTCCTTCACTAGATACTTATATTAACATTATTTCTTCACAATAAGAATGTCTAATGCCAAAAATACTGTTAAGGAAGAAATAAAATAAGAAAAAAAAATGAATTAGAAAAAATTACAAGTTATATACAGATTAAGGTAAATTCCATCAGGAAAAAAGAAATTATTTGAAATTGGCCCCTACGGGAATAATTTAAAGCCGGTCCGAATGGAGAGGTGGACACATCCCCAGGGAGAGAGTGGCCCATCCTGGGGACTGTGCTGTCTCTGCTCTTTGCAGCAGGTCCCCGACCCCTTCTGCTCCCGACCCTGTCTTGTCAAGAACCTGCGCCAAGAGCAGAAGCGGCGGCAGGGTGGTCGGTGCGGAGTCTCAGGCACGGGCAGCGCTGGGCGTCCTGAAGTGGTGCAGCTGGGAAGGGCACCCCACCTGGCGGCCTCGGCCTCGGGCAGGACACTCCAGCTGCTGGGGGTCAGGTGAGAGCAGGAGGTTGGGGACCCAGAGTGTCCCAACAAACCCTGCCTTGAGAAGAGCGGCTGGGGCCAGCCTGGGTGGTGGAGGCACAGAGCTTGCGGGGAGGATCACCAGGTGCTCTGCCACACCTCTGCACGCAGGACCTGAGCCACGGGCTCCCGACATCCCCATACAATTGGGGGGTCATGGGTGGGGGCCTGTGGATTTCTTTGCAGGCCACAAGCGGGCAGGCAACCTCCCAGTCCCGGCTCCAGCAAGCCTGCAGCCAGGCACCAAGTCTAGGAATTCCTCAGCAGGGTCTGCGCACGTTCAAAGGAGAGTCCCCGGGCCTCTTTTCTGTCTCGGGGGGCACCCAGAATCACCTTGGCTTGTACAAATAGGATCAACGATAGAAAATTCTCCATTATCTACAGTATAAAGGGTACACCCCAAGCACAGCGCTGGCTGCCCAGGCAGGCTTGGGTTGGCAAATAAGCTGAAATTCCAAAGCAATGCAAAATTACTTTTAAAAAACAATTTGCAAGTCATTTTGTTTGATTTTTTTAAAAAATACTGTCTATTTTTTTTTAAAACCCACATGCTTAAATAGACTCTGTAGTCAATAAGATTACCAAAAGGGTCATTCTGGTCATTTTCATTATAAAAACTGCGCCTGTGTCTCCTCCGGGCACACCTGCGTCCTCTGTGCACTCTCCGGTGCCACGCAGGCTCCCAGAAGCAGCCCAGGGCTCCCATCCGGGCTTGAGATCCCACCCTCACCCGCCACGCTCTTCTCCGAGAGCAGCCTGAGCGTCGCTGGTGCTCGCCCGCAGAGACTGAAGGCTGTTCCCAGGGCCGGTCCTCAGAGGCAGGGAGGTGTGCCACGGCTGCTTTGGGGAGTGTTGGGTTCCAAGTTTTCCCTGGAGAAGTCAGAATTGAACTTGGAGGGTGGGGGCTGGGCGCCGAGCAGTGCTCCAGTGCAGGTGGCGGGGGCTTCGGGGGGCCCGCCGCCATTCCGCGCAGCTGGCACCCCGACTTTGGACTCTGGCCCTGGGTCCTCCTGGCCCCTCAGAGGTGGTTGATGGGGTTAAAGGCTCCAGACTCCGACGTGGCTCCCGCGATGTTCAACCAAGCGTCCAGCGAGCTCTGGGAGGGGGCGTGGAGAGGAGCATCCTCGGAGAGGGACAGCATCATTGCGTATGCCTGGCAGGGGGACGACACAGGACAGGTGAGCAGTGTCACAGACAGGAAGGGCTGAACCTTGTCCCCAACCTCCGCTGGCCCCTGGCCAGCTTGGCCTGGCCCTGTCAGATGGGGAGAGGTGGGCAAAGGTGCCTGGGGTCTTCCCCTGGCCTGGAAGACAGAGGCGTGTGAGGGGTCAGAACAGGGCAGGGGGTGTTTGTCCAGAGTGGCACCAAGACACGGTGGCCTGGCCAGGGGCCTCTAGTGCACACCGAACCCCGTGGCCTCCTGAGGGTGCTCCCTGCACTCGCCTTTCACCCCCCACTTTGATCCTCCTGGTGACAGGTGTCTGTGCTGGGAGGGCCTTGGGACCTGGTGGAAGGTTCTGCTAAGACCCCACACCCACAGGATCCTCCCTGCCTGGAGGGGCAGGGGCCTGGGGACACCTGCCTTGGCAGCTGTGGCGTCGTCACAGAGCTACTTCTAGAAACAAAAAGGGCAGCATTTCTGAGCTGACGAGTTACTAGGGAATGGGAATGTGTTTCCCGGCTTTAGTCAGCAACAGGACGTCCTTCTGCCCAGGCCTCAGGGCAGGGGGTGACCAGGCCTGGGACACTCGGAGCGTTCTGTGTGTTCATGGGTGGGGTGATGGGGAAGCAGGTGCCGGTCCCCCCAAGCAAACATTCTGGACAGCATTAGTAGAAGACGAAGACAGACATGCAGACAGCTTTTGATGAGACTCTTGGGCTGGGCCACGCCCTGCAGCAGAGAGAGTGGAGGGACCTGGGCCGCTTGCTGCAGAGGCACAGCGGGCAGGGTCCTGTGGCCACTGCCCTAGGCATGGAGATGAGATGTGCCAGGCTGAGCCTGGTGCCCTTACTCACCCCATGCTGCTCTAGCTTGGAGTGGTGACCACTTGATAGGGCAGCGTCCCCCAGGAAAAGCTGGGTCAGAGATAGGGAGACCCAAGCAGCTGTTCTTGGGACATTACCCACTAGGGATGGGACGAAAGTGGCCCCTACTCCTGCGTCTGAGACCCGGCTGCCCACTCTCTGTTCTCAGCCTCTTCCTGCTTCACCTTGGCTGTGGGACCCTGGTGGTCACTAGGGCCTCACTTGAGTTCAGCTCCATGGGCACGATGAGGAGGGGTCTGAGCTCCCCTGGGGCAAGGGATGGCCCCAGCGGGAGGGGAGGACCGGGGTTGTCCCTCGGACAAGAGGTGCGGTGGCCCGGAGCCAGGTGGAGATGGAAGGGAGGGCAGGGCTCTGACGGTACCTACCTGGTTCTTAGCCTGCCTGTACAGGGTCTGTTTTAAAGCCTCAGAATCTAAGGTGGAATTAAGCACATCTTTAACTTCAAATGCTTCCTCAGCTGCTCTGTGGAGATCCGGCCCCTTCCCAAAGGCCGGCGTCGGCTCCAAAGCTGACAGGCCGCCCTCTGGCTCCTCAAGACACCTGCACCAAGGACCAGGGGGGCCAGGGTTAGCTGGTCTGGCCGCCGGCCGCCCGTCGGACGCTGCATGACTGGCTGTGTGCCTGCCTGCATGCCATGGGTCTCCACAAGCCACATGCACAAGGAGACAGACACATGGACACAGGACGCCTAGACGGAAGCCACGGATGCAGGAGAGCGGATGGACAGAGGGCCCCACGGGGCCGAGTGGGTCACACACACACACGACTGACAGCAGCTGTGGTCTCTGGTCTAGAGACGGAGGGCGGGGAAGGAGGCCTGCATTTCGAGAGACTCCAGGCAGCTCTGCAGGGGCCCAGGCTGCCCTCCCTGGACCCAGAACTGCCCAGGAAATGCCGTCTCCAGGGGGCCTCCCCTGGGGGTCTTGGAATGCTGGCCATGTCACCCCAGTGCCAAGGGAAGTGCTTCTTGTTGGTAGGACTTCCCTGTACCTACTGCCCCTCTCGAGGCCGGACAGCACTGCTGGGGTGGACGCAGCAGCGAGTAGCCTCATGGCAGTGCCTGGACCCTCAGGTCCTGTCCGACAGAGGACGCCTTCCCTACTGCCCTCTCCTTCCAGCCTCTCGGAGGCTCCAGACCCCCTGGGCTTCCTACGGGGGGGGGGGGGGGCTTGCAGAAGCCACACCTGCTGGGCAGGGAGGAGCCCTGGATGGAGGTGCCTCCTGGCAGAGGAGGACGTCCTGAAGAGGACGGTCACCTGGAGATGCCCAGTCCCTCCCTGGCTCTCCCCCAGCCCACAGCCGCCCCCACCTTCGGGTGTGGTCAAAGCCCACGGCCAGGGAGGCCGGTGGCTCCTCGTCCTCCTCGTCCTCGTAGACTCCCTGGGGCTCGGGCGTGGGGGACACCGTGTCGTCCTGCGACTTCCCGGCCAGGCTGTCCTCGTCCTCCTCTTCCAGCTCCTCCTCTTCCTCCTCCTCCACATCCTCTGGCTTCTCACTGGCTAAGCCTGGACACTGGGGGTTGCTGCCTAGCTCCTGGATCTCTGGCCTGAAGCGACAGGGGGGAAGCCGGCTGTGCTCAGGGGCCCTGCCTCGCCCGCCTCCAAGGCCAGCAGGGGCTCGGCTCTTTCCCTGGCCTCCCCGTGGCCTCCCAGCTCTCCCCAGGAGACCTGGCATTTATGTCAGAATCCTTAAGCTCTGGGTCCTGGGCAGCTGGTGGCCTCCCTGGGCCCAGCCATGCTCCCTGCCATGGACGGAGAGCGATGGAGGGGGGGAGGTCACCGGAGAGGAGAGGGCCGTGGGGGGATGCAGGGACAGAAACAGGTCCCCCAGCAGTGGACACCAGGCCATTCAGGGGCTCCCAGGGAGTGCGTGTGTCAGGGAAAAGGCTGCGGCTGGGCCTGGAGAGGTAGTCCTGTGCTTGTGACAGGGTTGGGCACTGCCCAAGGGTGCCTGCACGCCCTGTCCAGGGCCCGTGGTGCCCAAATCTGCACATGTTCCCCAGCCAGGCACAGGGTCTCGGGGCCACGAGGGGACCCCCGAGGGACATGTGGGACACTGGGCTCAAGCTGCCTGCTGTCAGCCGTCTACACCAGCCTGGCCAAGCTTGTTCAGAGACCCCGGGACTCCTGCGGCTCGGATCCCGCCTCACAGCCCCAGGTCACTGCGTCCTGGGCATGAGGCTTCTACTCTGGCTCCTCCTTACTAAAGAAAAAAGAGAAAAGCCAGCGAGGGGGGGAGAGCTCTCAGGCCCCGCAGAAAGTCCCGCCCAGGTGCACTCCTCTTCACGCCCAAGGCCACCAGGGCCCGGGGCTGCAAGCGGGCGCTCCTGCTGGCAGAGGGCCCCAATGAGGGGCAAAGGTGTCCTCCACTGCGGCTTCCAGAGCCCCCACTCTCGTCCTGCTGGGCCCCGGGGGACTGTCGGCAGCAGCGCTGGGCAGCACACACAGTCTCAGGTGGACACAGGGGTCGGTTCTTGGCATTGAAGGTGGCGCCTCCACAGCGCCTGGCTGAGCGGGAGACCCTCGATGGCCAGCTCTCCCAAGACTGGAAGGTGCTGGCGAAGCTGTCCCCAGAGCTGCCCGGTGGGATGTGCAGAGTCTCCAGAGGTCAGGGGCTCAGGGACACATCCAGAGTCACCTTGTTGGCTGGTTGGCCAGGAGCCTCCGTGCACACGTGGGTCAAGCAGCGGGAGGCCCAGGTGCCAGGGACATTGGGTCCTGCTGCCTGCCCTGGCTCTCTGTGGGGTAACCTTGGCAGGGGTTTGGCCTTTGGCCCTCACAGTCCACTCTGCAGACAGGATGAGTGGCAGGTGGACCGCAGGCCGACGCCTCCTCAGGTGTGCCGGGCAGCCAGGTGCAGACGCCCCAGGCGGGTCCCACGTAGGGCTGTGTGGAATCCTGCTCTCTGGGGAGCAGGATCTACCCTCTTTCTTTCCTGCCTGCTCACCCTGCACAGGACACTTGCCATGGGTGCGAGTGGGTGCACCAGGGTCCACGCAGGTCTGGCCAGCTGCTCTCGGCTTCAGACAGGAGGACGGCCACTCGGGTTGGCGACGTGCTGGTGGCCTGGGTGCTGACAGCTCCGCAAGCCGACGCTCCCGAGTCAGGGAGGTGTGGCTCAAGGTCCTTGTGAATTTGAGGGGAAACTGTCTCCTGGCTCCTGGCGTCTCTGTCCTCTGTCCCCACGGGGCTCTCCTGTGTGTTCACACTGCCCCTTTCGTAAGGGTCCAGAGGCCACCTCACTCCAGCAGTCCTCACGGTCACTCCCTCTCCTCTGTGGAGACCCTGTCCCCACACTGTCATGCCCAGGTGCGCCGGGGTGAGGGTTCCACGGGGGAACTCTGGGAACACAGTCCAACCAGGGGCTGAGGGGGTTGCTGGGCCAGGAAGCCTGGCAGGCCTTGGCCTCACCTACTGACCGAGAGCCACATGGTGTTAGCTGCTTCTAGCCCCAAGTGGGACTGCCAGTGTCCCCACCAGGCGGGCTGACTAAAGTCAACCGTGCCCCACTATCATGGGTGACAGTGACAGGGAACAGTGAAGGGCAAAGCCAGCTGGGCCCTGGGCCTCGCTGCAGCAGGACAGGCTGTCCGGGGCCTGGGTGAGGCCCAACCTTGGGCTTTGTGGGGCGTGGGACCAGGTGTGCCCGGGTTGGGGCTGCCCACCCTCTGGCTGTGGGGAGGGGCAGTGGGGAGGCCTGCTGGAGAGCCCCATGGCCAGGCCAGGGTCGGGATGGCAAGGCTCCTGTCCTCATCCGCAAGCTGGGACACTTGTCCTTCCAGAGATGCCCCTGTCCTCGTGGCTCAGTGGAGGGCCTGACCTGCCACTGTGCTGCGTGGGGGTCTTGCTGTCCTCAGACTGCCCCAGGACCTTGGAACTGGCCCTGGGTCACCCAGTGAGGACGCCAAGGGCGAGTTCTAACTCCTTCTTTGTCTGGCTCTGCCCAGGGCCTCGAGGGCCGGGTGGGGTGGTCTTTGGCAGTCAGGAGGTGTTCTCAGAGTGGCAGGAGAGGGCCCTTCAGTCCCTGTGTCTGCAGCCAAGGATGGGGAGCAGGACTTGGGCTGCACCTGGCCCCGGGTGAGGGTAAGAGGGCCCTATAGGTGACTCTCCTTGCCGGGGGCAGAAGCACAGCTAAGTTCTCTGTCACTGATTGCTCAAGGGACTTCCCCAAGGTCCCAGGAGCACCAAGGGCAGGAGGTGCAGCCCTGTCCTGGAAGGGCAGCCAGGCCTGGGGCAGCCGGGTCTCCAGGGACCTTCCTCACACCCGAGCTGCAGCCACCAGGGCCACTGGGATGGGGCTGGGGCTGGGCTGCAGGCTCTGGGCTGGCTGCCGGGCTGGGCCAGGCACCCCTGTGCGGAACCCGGGGTCCCTGCCTGAGCCCTTCTGGGGTCTGCAGCACCTGGCTGTCCTGCAGATGTTCTGCATCCTGTCTTGTGGGCTCTGAGCTGCCCTCTGGAAGGAGGGCCCTGGGCAGGCCACACACAGAGCCCTGGGCGCAAGGTTGCACAGAACACCCAAGTCCTGAAGCCGAGTCCTGCCACTGTTCTACTGTTCTGTGTGTGCACGTGTAGAGCATTGTACACACGCACATGCCCACACATGCACACGCTACGCATGTGCACCCACACATGCCCCCACATACACGGTATGTGCATGCACACATATGCATAAGCACATGTGTGTGCATGTGTGTGCCCTGCCTGCATGCACATGTGTACATGTGTGTCACATGCCTGCTTGTGTGTATGGTCTCTGACTTTGTGGTTCCACTCAGGATTTCTCAACTTCACAGTGGGATGAAAGTGATTTGTATTTGCTGGAAACCTTACTTTGAATTTTGGACTTCAGACAGGAGGACATGTCTTAACGCTGGGCAGTGGCAGTGAGTCACAGCCTCCGCTAGCCCTACGGTCAGGAGGGACAGCCAGGCCTGCACAGTGCGGGATGTAGGGATGACATTTGACATTAGCACTCACCTGAGGCTGAGGTGCGTGTTCTGCGCACACCTCAGCAGGTGTGGCCACACTGGAGTTCAGAAGTCAGGCTGCGGACGGCAGCTTCTGCTTACAACATGTCCCACGCGGGATGTTTTGTGAGGACATGGCCCCACTGTAAGTTGAAGTGTGCCTGTGTAGGTGTGTGTGTGTGTGTGTGTGTGTGTGTGTGTGTGTACAAGCATGTTTAAAGGGGCAGCAGTCTTGCTGGGAACCATTAGTGAGTGCCTGGAGTGGACAGAAGCGCCCTGGGCTTCTGGGCATGGCTGGGCTGTGGCAGGAACTCTGCACATGCATCTGTTGACAGCGGCAGAGCCAGTGCCGCTCAGCTGTGTGCCAGGCACCGAGTCCCTCACCTGGTGGCTCTGCGATGCTGGGGGTGGGGGGACAGCCAGGCAGGGGCCTGCCTCTCACGGCCTGGGGCCTTCCTCTGCCCTGGGGCCTGGTCCTGTCCAGGGTCGAGGTCGCCTGCCCTGGCAGAGGGTAGCCAAGGTCAGCCCTCTGGGCCGGGTGTGTCTCCCTTACCGCTTGTCTGTTCTCGAGGATGCCTGGCTCATCTCGCTGTTGGCGATGAAGTTCCTGATTTCAGAGAAGTAGGAGTCCTCTTTCTCGTCTAAAAGTGCGTGGTTGTCCGACTCGGAGGTGGGGGAAGAGGCACCGGTGCCCAGGTGGTTCGTGAGGACCCCCGCGTGCTGGCTCACTGTGGAGGGGCAGGTGTCAGGGGCACCTCGGCAGGACCTGCCTGGAGCGCTCTCAGCTGCCCTCCTGCCTGCCCCCCCAGCACCTCCCCTCCTGCCTGCCTCCCCCCCCCCCACCCGCGCCCCCCGCGGCCCACCTGGCGCGCCCTCGTGCTCGTGCTTCTTGAGGTGCCTGTCCAGGTTGGTCTGCTGCCCGAAGCAGCGGTTGCACAGGTGGCACTTGAAGGGCTTCTCCTTGTTGTGGATGTTGCGCACGTGCCGCTGGAGGTTGGAGGAGATGCTGAAGGAGCGGTCGCAGTACTTGCACCTGGAAGACAGGCGCACGGCGGTGGGCAGGGGCTGGCCTCCACCCAGGCCACCACCTGAAGCAGCAGATCCTGCCCGATCAAGCCCTGAGTGTGCCGCAGGTCCAGCTGGGCCTCCAGCGTCCAGGGCCGGGCATGTCCGCAGCCTGGGGCGACATGCTCCCAGCAGCCTCACGAGGGCAGCATTACAACACGCCAGAGCTGAGAGCCGCCCCCAGCTTCCCAGGTGCAGGAGGCCCGCCCCCAGCCTTGCTCTGCAGCAGGAAGGCTCCCAAGTGCCCTCTGAGCGGCCCTCTGTCTCACTGGGGCTGCAGGGTGACAAACCTGTTAATGCTTAGCTGCCCTGGCGGGTGGGGTGGGGGGCTCCTGGACCTGCAGCCAGCGGGCTGAGGACGGCCTGGGGCTATGCCGACCTTCTTAGTCACCACCCTTGGGCTCAATTGATCTTTATGTCCCATCTGGGCAGCAGGGTCTCACCAGCCTGCACTCTGCACAACCAGAGGACAACGCCAGTCCTGACTCCCCTTCCTCAGAGCAGATCCCTGACACACGAGTGAGGAAGCCTGCCCTCTGCACAGCTTCCCCAGGGAGGGTCCCTGCTGTGCACCACCCTGAAGGCCCTGAAGTGACCCGCACACTGAGCAGCAAGAAAGCCCAAACCGAAACAAAGAGCCGAGCAGAGGGGCGAGGGCTGAAGGGGTCTCCAGAGCTCTGCAGACCCGCGAGTGCCCTGGGAAGAGCGGTTCTGCACTGTGGAGGGCAGGTGGAGGGGAGGTGGCCAGAGCCAGCAGGGGCGCCACACGTGTGCAGGAGGTTGGCCGCGGACGCTGTGCGCCTGGCCTTCAGAGAGCCTCCAGTAGGTTCACCAGGGTCTCAGCGGGAGCACTGGGTGATTTTGTTTGTGAGGTGTGGGTTTGCATGCTTGAAAAGCAAGCACTGCTGTGTCCACTGTGTAAGGCACTGGGCATTCTGGGCCGTGGGCCCTGCCTGGCTGAGGCTTTTGGGACGCAGGGCCGGTGCAGCCGGCCTTGGTGGGGGCACGGGTGGGGGCTCTGTTCACCACCAGGATGTCTGGCTGTTGCAAAGTCAGAAGTCCCACGGGCCAGGGCCCTGTGAGGCCCCACCTCACCCACATTTGGTGCTGGTGGACACTCCAGCCCAGCATGCTGGTCACGAGCCTTGGTCATGTGGACACTTGCCCGAGGGCACTTCAGGACACAGCAGGGAGGGTCTCTGTAGGAGTGGCCTTTGCAGCCCTGTGCCACCCATGGGAGGGGTCTGGGTTGACATCAGGGAGCCTGAGGGGCCAGAAGCATGCCCTCAGGGCAGGTCCTGGGCCCCACATCTGGACACTGATAGACTGGAGACAATCACACCCTGTGTGAAGGGTGCAGGTGCACGAAACTGTCCCTGGACTCAGCCTGCAAGTGCCCCATCTACAGGCCACCTGACACAACCCTGCAGGTTGATAACGAGTACCCCAGAAGAGGGGGGGCCGGTGCTGACAGGAAGGAGTGGCCCCCCGTGCCCAGGCCTTCTGTCTGGGCTTGGCAGCCCCAACCGCGGCTCCCATGGTGCACCCACTCTTGCCTGAGGCCAGGTCCACCCCAGCCTTCTCTACAACGCACGGGCAACGTGCCGTGCACTGGTCCTCGGCATGCCCGCCTCCTCGGTCCCTTGTCCCCATCCTGGCTGCACCTCTCTGCTGAGGGGCCTCAGGCATGTGGATGTCCAGGGAGCACAGGGCTTGCTCACAGCCTCTCCCGGCTCAGCCTGGGGACCGTCGGCAACCTGAGTGGCCATCTGAGAGGCCAGAGGTGCTGGCTGACTTGGATTTTTCCACCGGAGCAGTAACAGGTGCAGGCCATGGTCTGAGCTCCCCCAGGACTGGGCCAGAAAGGCTGGGGTTCCTCCAACCAGTGTACCCACAAAGAGCCCAGAAAGGAGACGTTTTAATCCCAGTGCACTGTCCCGCTGGGGCCCAAACACCCCCAACATGCAGACCCCGGGGAGCCAGGCTCCCAAGCTCTCTGGTTCCTCGGGGCCATCGCTCCGGAAGGACAAGCTTGATCTGGTGTCTGCCCAGCGAAGGCTTCCCGGGCAGCGGCACTCAGAGCCCCGGGGTGGCCGGCGCGGGCCAGCCTGTCAGCTCACGCTCACGCCCAGCCGGCTCAGCTCCTGGCCGGTTCCTTTGGGAATGTGGGGACCCTCTGATGCATCTCCCCACAAACACCCAGCAGAGACTGAGCCTGATGCAGGTGTGGGGGTGGAGCCTGTGCGTCTGGGGGTCAGGGAAGGGCCAGCGTCCACTGGGTTGTGGTGTCCTGCCTGTGGCCTCTCTTGGCCTAGACAGAGACGTCCACGTGAAACTCAGGGAGCAGCGAGTCCAGGCTGTGAGGGAGCAGAGTTCGCCCGCGGCGGGGCCTGTGCTGGGAGCTGTCTTGGGGGACACAGCGCCCAACGCCAGGGAGCGAGAGGGCCCAGCCGCACCTGGCCACGCCACCCGGCGGGAGGGCTGGGGGTGCGCAGGGACGGGGTGGCAGCGGAAGGTGAAACAGGCCCCAGCCAGTGGGCCCCTCCCTGGGACCTGCGGGGCCACCGCCAGCCACCACTGGGGAACTGCTGTTGGTCACTTTAAGAGTGAAAGAAAAAAAAAAAGAGATCTTGAAGCCCAGTCCTAAAAATTAAAATAAACGAGAACGAGGGCCTGTGGGGACCTCTGGAGCCCCTGACAGAAACGCGACTTGTCTTGCTTAGCAGCCTTGGGACGGGTGGGGACGGGGCCCTGGGGGAAGAGGGGCACCCAGCTGCCCCGGGGCGCCGGCGAAGGAAGTGAGCATCCTCGGCCACACCTCGTCCTCCGCTTCACCCAGGGGAGGCCGCAGCCAAGGACCCCCTGCTGCCGGGATGGCGGGAGGCAGCCCCGCTCCACGCCAGGGCATGAACACCTCTGATGCCTCTAGGTAACCCCAGGACTTACAAGGAAGATGCGTCTGATCCTCTGCTTTGATTATCCTGCTGCCAAAAGCCCCGTGTCCTCCTGCTGGCGAGGGCCAGCCCCTCCCGGGCACACAGAGGCACACATGTGCATGTTGACATGCAGTGGGCATGCACGTGGTGCTGCCACGGAGGAGGGGCTGGCACCTGGGCCGGCATCGGGGTTCAGCACCTCGTGGCGGGACTGTGTCCTGCACAGTGGGCTTTGGAGAGGGGCCATGCATTTTTCTCTTCTGACTTAAAATCCTGTGCCTGATCAAAGCCAGCCTAGAGACCACCAGGGCTCCCAAACGGAGGGCAGCTACTCCTCAGAGCAGGTCGCCTGAGCCAGACCAAGTCAGGATTTGCAGCACAAACTTGTGAAGCAATTACTGTTACCAAGGCCGAAACTCACAGATTGGAGAGAGCAAAAGAAATCAATGATAATTAAATTCTTCTATAAACACGGCTCGACCCTCTGGGGCCTCTTAGCACGCAACACTGTCCAAAAGTCGGCTCTCGTTACAGAAAAAACACGAGCTCGTTTGCTGGGAGGGGAGCAGACCAAATAAATCTTTCTGCTGTTCACCTTTGTTAAGTTGTAAGTCACTGTTTTGGAGAGTGGGCCGGGTGCCGGTGTGTGGGGAGGGCCGAGGGCACAGTCACTGGGCCCGTCAGGGCTGTCACCTACCCTGCCAGGGACTCAGCCCCAGGGACGCTGGAGATTCTCCATATATCTGTGTGGGGCTCGGGGACCAGCACGCACACCGGGCCCCGTGGCCGCCCTCCCCGGGGATGGGCACACACACTGAATCCCCGGGGCGCATAGCATCACAGGGTCCATTCCTGGTGAGCTGGAGCTCTGTGTGGCCACAGAACAGGCATCTGCTGCTGTCAACCTCAACTGTGCCAAATGCTCTTTATTCCCAAGGCCTCGGCTGGCCAGACACACCCCAGGACGTTACTAAAACGGTCCTGGCAGAGAAACGGGCATTTCCCGCTTGTCTCGGGGTCACAATTGCCTGGGCTCTGTCTAAGAGGCCCACTCCCTGACTGGGCAGGGCTTCAGGAGAGTCAGGGTGCCACCCTCAGCCCTTTCCTTTCCCACAGGCCCAGGGGACAGAGAGGACAGGGACCTGGGGACACAGCAGTCAGCTGAGGGACATCTCAGAGCCTCAGCTTCCTCATCGCTGGAGTGGGGGTGGTGGGACTCTCTGGGGGCTGCTGTGAGCTCTGCTTCAATGACCCCATATCCAGGAGACAGGAGTGAGGTGGGAGCAGGTGCGTGCCCCCCCCTCAGCCTGCCTGTGACCCGGAGTGAACCCCTGGGGCACCCCCAAGCCAGGAGGGGACCCGTGCTCGCTCAGAGCTCCTGCCCGGCGGTCCACCCACTTCCTGGTCCACCACAGGGGGCGGCAGCCGCAGCCGTTGCGAGAGGCTAGGAGCTGCAGGTGCCAATGACACTGAGCTGCTCCACAGACACCCTGGGGCCCCAGCTTCAGGTGGACGCACTCGGATTCTGGGCTGCTGTCCCCATGGACATTCCAGCCACAGGTGGAGAGCAGCTACCTGCAGCTGCTTTCATGAGCATGGCGGGAGCCTTCTGGAAGCTTCCTGGGTAACTTTTGCCTCCTCCTTACAACCTCTGAGGGAGCAGGATAGCAGTGGGCTCAGAAGACAGAGGCCCAGAGAGTGACCAGACCCCAGGACTCAGCGAGACCACCCTGGCTCCTGCCCACTGCCGCTCCAGGGGCTGTGGCCCTTCTGAGGGTCTAGAGGCAGGGTGGGGGTCCCTGCTCAAAGGAGGGGAGTTCATGGTAGGCGGAAGCAGGCAGCCAAAATCGCAGCCCCCCACCCGCCCTCGGAGCTCAGCCCCGCCGCCCTGCCCCGGCTGCTACCTGTACGGCTGCTCCCCGGTGTGCGTCCTCAGGTGTCTCGTGAGATTTGCTGACCGGGGGAAGATCTTGCCGCAGTACCTGGGTGGAAGGAGGAGGTGTGAGGGGCGACAGGCCGTCCTTCCTGACGTCTTCTCTCCATGCTGGGTCAGCAGCACCGGAGGCCTCGCCCCGGGGCAGGGCCATTCTGCACCCTGGTTTCAGTTTCCCCGTGGGCCCTGGAGCCTGGCCCAGGCTTACGGAGACTCGTGATGTGGGCCACAGAGGAGGGTGATGGAAGCCTCTCGGCCCCTCTGCCCAGCAACGGACACAGCGGCAGGGACAGAGTGGGACAGGCCTGCACAGCCAGAAGGTCAGCTGGGGAGTGTCCTCCCATAGAAAGTGGCAGGGCCAAGTGCTGGGGTCCTTCAGGGTCTAACACTGGTCAGTTGGTCCCCTCCAGCTGGTGGGCCAAGGTTGTGTTTTGGGCTCACGTGAACCAGCTGTGTCATGAGCTGCAGAGGATGCCTCAAGCAGCTAACTGACCAGTCATGGCCACCATGTTTCCCTGTGGCACAGGTTCACAGCCATAGCTGGGCACCTGGGCACCTTCCCACCAGTCCTCCGGGGGCACGCAGGGGCTCACCTGCACGTGTACCGCTCCTTGCCCTTCCTGAGGATGGGGTCCGAGAGCGTGGGGGGTGGGGACCGGAAGTTGAAGGGGTGGTGGGGCAGGGGCTGCAGCGAGCCCCCTGAGTCTGCTTTCATGGCTGCGAAGCTCTCCAGCTTCTCTGTCATGGTCTCGATGGCTGACATCTGCTGGCACAAGAGACGCTGTCTTCAGTGCGTGGAACTCCGTCAAGGGGACGGGAGCACAGCAGCAGGTTCTCGGGTGGTCACTGGAACCAGGGGCCTCCAGTGTCTTACTCCTTCTGCAGCCTGCCCTGTCCCTACCCTGGAGCCCCAGCTATAGCCCAGGGTCTAGCCAGAGGGAGCTGGAACTGGCCCTTAAGAACTGGCCTCACTGCCCAGTTTGCATGGAAATGAGTCATGAAGTCTGCCAATGCTCAGGATCACCCAATCTCTTATTTTGACCCAGGTCAGGGATGCCCAGCTGGCACATCCCTGGCAGCGCTCCTGGTGGGCTAGTTTGGGTTATACATAGAATTACACCTAGTTCTTGTTTATCTGTTTTGTTTATAAGCCTTGAAAAATTAAAATGCTACCTGAATCTGTTTAAAACAGACCACTGGCCCGAGGAACCACTGCCACCTAGTGGCTGCATCTCGTAATTGCAGGCAAAGTGCAGAAAAGGAATTCAACAGCTAAGACAAGATCCCCTGGAAACCAATTCAAAACAACAATGCCCAAAGTCACAGACTATAGGCAAAGGTCACTGTCTCTGCTCCCTGGAGATGTCAGGGAGGGGTAGGATTGCTCATTCCCACCTGTTGGGTGGAGTTCTAGTCAACACCCTAGACTGTGCTGGCAGGAAAGGGGAGAGGCTGAAGGAGCTGCTCAAGTCCCAGTGGTGCTTCTCCCAGCTCTTCTGTGGGCACTGGGGAAGGTAGGTGCAGGGGCCCACAGGAAGGAGGGGCTTCATCAAGCCAAAGCTCCTGGTTTAAGGAGAGAGCTCAGGCAGTGATGCCTGGGCCCCAGCAGCAGTCACTAGCCCTGGGAGGGGGCCCTGCAGCCCTCCACGCACCCATAGGCCCTGTTTTGCCTTGGAGGGCACAGAGAAGGGACTGGTGAGGCGGGGTGAAGGAAGGCAGGGTGGATGGATGGAGATAGAGGGAAGGAGCCACCCATGGTCCCAAGTGCAGTGACCACTGGGAGAGACTGGCCCTGGGCAGGGCCCTGGCAGCCAGCACCCACAGAGGGGCGGGGGTGGATGAGGAGGTCTTTGCAGGAGGTACTTGCTCATTTACAGCCAAGTCTCTGCCCCAACCTTCCCTGGGCAAGTAGAACCATCCCAAGGTGTGGCTGGGGGTTCTTTCAGCCAGCACCCACCCCTCTGCCCCTTGGCCCCTTGTCCAAGTGCCTGGCATGCGCCATGGAGGGTGCTGTTCGCAGGCACTTATTCAGGGCGGGAAACAGAGGGCTCGGCCCCAGCGTGACTCGAGGCTAAGTGCTCCAGTGGTGGAGACACGTGGGCAGTGGGGGGACAGAGGGGAAGCCACTGATGAATGGAGATTGTGTGGGGCCTCCCCTCGGATGCTGCTCTGGGCTCTGCCCGGCCACAGGGGTTCCATCTTCACCCTGTTGGAACGGGCAGGCACACAGCCCTGAGGACATGGGATGCTTCCAGCCTGTACCCGCTGACCCCCGGGTGGCAAGTGCCTGGCTTTCTCGCCCACCATCCAGCCTTCTTTGGCCCCTATGGCCTGGGCCCCAGGGTAGCACTGAAGCCCTGGCACAGAGACTGCTGTTCACCTGCCCGCAGGCCCAGCAGTGCCTAGGAACACGCTGACTCTCAGCCACCCAGAGACTCCCCAGGAACCCCCCCTTGGGTGGGGCTGGCTCTGTATCCCCAGGGCTGCACACCTGCCCGTGGGACTCAGAGGCAGAGGGTTTGCTGGGCACCTCAGCAGCCCAGGCAGGGACAGTCGTGGCCTCTTGGGGGAGACCGGCAGCTACCAGGCACTTTCTGCCCAGGTGGCAACCCAACTCAGGCCATTTACTTAGTCGTCTCTCCCCTGCCCCTTCCTCCTGGCTCAGGGACACAGGGACCTCAGGGGTGGGCAGGAGGGACAATGGGCAGCGGGGCCCCCGCTGGGCCTCTCTTCCTGGGGCTTGGGTGGGTCCGCCTGCCTGGCCTGGCCTGCCCTGTCATATTCCCCGTGGAGACCCCCGCCCCCAACAGGATGTGCGGCTGGCTTGTCTGCCCCTCCAGCCCGCCCGAGGATAAATCAGGGGAAGTCATTAACCAAACTCACGGCCCCGCAGAACAATGGCAGGTGCTAAGTTTAGCTGTGAACTCAACCAGGGCACAGATTTCACAAACCAGGGGTGTCCAGGCGGGAAAGGCAGACAAACAATGCCCGTGCAGGCTCCGGAGGCAGGCTTGGGAGGCCCCAGGACCCTCCGGGTGGTGGGGGAGGCCTGGGGCAGTGGCCTGCAGCTCTGAGGAGGGGGCCTGGGCTCCTTGAAGGGAGGACAGTGGGACACCAGGAAGACTCTGAACTGGGCTGTGCCCACCCCCCAGGAGGACATGGGCAGGAGGGCGGGCAGGAGGGCCTGCAGGCTGGTAGGGCTGAGTCCAGGGTCCAGGCTTTGGTGCTCTTCAGGGGTCCCTGAGGAGAGCCTGGTGCCCTCTGCTCTTGGGGAGGTGCACCCTCCTGCCCCTCTGCGTGCAGCTGTCCTCTCTGGACTTCACAGTTCGTCGGGCTCAGGTATCACCCAGGAGGACCAGCTTCTACCCCGAGCCACCTGGGCTGCTCACCTCTTCCCCTCCCAGCCTGCCAGTGCACACTCCCGCCCTCCTGGAGCGCCAGTCTTGGGGGTCAGTGGCCCCCTGAGGGTAGGGCTCCTATGGTAGAAGGCCCCTGGACAGCCTTGCTGGCCTGCACTGTGAGGACCCCCTCCTCATCCTCTCCAACCCTGCAGGATCCTCTGCCTTGGAAAGGTGAGGGTGCTGGCCCCGAGCCTGCCCAGCTGCCCGCCTGGGTTTTACCTGGGGGTGAAACAGCAGCGGGGACGGCCTCAGGTACTTCTCCTTCAGGACACCCACGGGGTCCGTCACCTTCCGCTTTTCTACCCTGCTGGACAGCAACACAGAGGGTTATGTGCCCCACTGAGCCACCTGCTCTGCAGAAGCACATCTGTGCCCGTTGGCACGGTGTGGGGCTCACCACAGCTTCCTGCTGGCTCTTACTGCCTTCTTGGTGGCAGTGGGGGTCCTGGCTCGCCTACTCACCTGCCTGGACCCCCAGCCCACCTCCTACCCAAACGGTCAATTCCCTCCCATGCTCCCGTTACCTTCATGCTCCCCTAGGTCACCCCTAACAACCTCAGCTGCCGGCTCCTGGGCATGTTATGGGGGCTTGGTGCAGGGGCCAGAAACTTCTCTGAAGGCCTGGGCACCAGCCCTCTGCCCACTGGCCAGGGCCACCAGCTCCCATCCACTGCCCCGGATGGGCCAGCCTGGGTGGGAGGCTGTATTGTCCAGGCACAGAGCCCACCCACAGCACAGTGTGGCTCACTCCTGAAGGCCCAGGGCCCAGCTTCCTCTCCTGCCTGGACTTTGGCACGGGGTGCCTGCCCATTTTTGCCGATGACTGTGGTGACTGTGGGCTTTTGCCCGGGCAGGGCTCTATCTGAGACTCTGGATAGCAGCTGGAGACTGCAATTCTAGAACCTTCTCCCAAGGCTGGTGACACTCTGTTAGATAGGCCTCTCCCAGGTGACCCGGTGGTCATGGGGGCCTCCATGCTGCCTCCTTTAGCCGACGCCTCCCAGCAGCGGGCTGCCTGATCTCCCTGCCCCATCCCCAGCGAGGGCTGCTGTGAGCCTCCCAGTGCCACGGCATTGGCCAAACCCAGCCTGACCACGTGCCCTCTGAAGACCCCTGGGATAGGCCATGTATGATTTATCTGTGGGGACCCCCTGCCCCCCGGGCCCTGGTCCACACTCCACCAAGGGCAGTCCATGCTGCTCTGAGCCCCAGTGGACCAGAGCAGGACAGGCCAGTGACAGCAGAGAGGGGGGAGGCAGCAGAGCCAGCCCTGGCCAGGTCCCAGGCACAGGCGTTCCCACCAGGGACCCAGGGAGACCACCAGGGGAGAGCCCTGGAGACCCTCGAGAGGGCGGGCAGACGGCAAGGCTGTGGCCCTGCAGGACAGGCAGGCTGGGCAGGGCCTCCTGGGACACCCATGCTCTGGGCCGGTGGCTCCTGCAGAGGACGGGACCTGGGAGGGGAAGGGCTTGCTGGGAGGGACAAGCTGTCAGGACGAGTGGGCGCTTCTCTCTGACCTTCAGCCCAAGGCCAGTGCCCCCAGAGGGGCTGACACCCTGCCCAGCAAACTCAGATGCTGCTGTCCTCCTCTGCCTTTCCCTGACACCCGCCTCCCAGATGACCACTGCAGTGGACATGCACACAGCCAAGGTACCCGGGATGCTGAGGGACCTGTCCCCGAGCCTGGCATGCTCTTGGCAGCTGGGCCCTGTGCCTTCACACACCACGTCTACCCAGGTTGTGCCTGGGGTGGGCAGGAGGGGACCCACCTGGGGCCCTGGTGGCGTTCCCTGCCTTCTGTCCTTAGGGATGCCCAGGTAGCCCCGTGAGCAGCCTGGACCCTGATGGCCAAGGACAAGAGTTCAGACACGTCCAGCCCCAGAGCACCTCCACCAGGAGCCCACGTAGGGGCGTGTGTGTGTGATTGTGCTAGGGTGTGAGCGTGTGGCATGTGAGAGCACACGAGAGTGTGGGCATGGAGGTACGTGGTTGTGTGAGTGCATGTGAGCATTGCGTCTATGTGTGATGGTGTGTGTGAGTGTGTGTGTGAGTGTGCACGTCGGTGTGTATATGTGAGATGTGAACGAATGTATATGTGAACATGATTTGTGTATGTGAACGTGTATGTATGTGTGTGCATGCACATGGGTATGAATGTACATATGTATGACTAGGGTGAGTGTGTGTCTGTGTGTGAGCATACATGGATGTGTACATGTGTGCATACGTACATACGACTGTGTATGTGTGGGCATGTGCATGGGTGTAGGTGTACGTGTATGTTTATGAACGTAGGTGTGCACAGGTGTGCATGTGTGAGGGTGTGTGTGAAGGGGGCCTTCGGGCCCTGTGGTCCTCACAGTTCTACCTCCCAGGCTGCCCGTGGCCCCTGCAGCTTCCCGGGAAGCCCAGGCCCTAAGCCCTAAACCAGTGGTGTGGAGGGAGGGGTGTCTGAAGGGGAAGGGCAGAGGACGAGAGAGAGGCCAGGGAGGCTCAGGCAGACCACCCTGTCTGTCTGCTCCAGCCCTGGAGTCCCCCGAGAAGGCTCGTCACCCGCCTGGGTCCTATGCACACCAAGGTGGCCTGTGAAGGTCCTGGGATCCTACTTAATTGTTACTATTTTTCCAAGGTTGAGGTCCTTTGTACATACTTGTCTATGTGGCCAATGTGACTGTCACGGCAGGTGCCACCCTGGACTCCCTGACAGCCAGCACACCCTAGAGAAAGTGAGGCACTGGGTAGAGGGTGGGCCTCCCAGTCTTACGAGCCCCTCATCAACTGGCCAGCGCTGCCCTGGCCTGGTGCTGGCCACCTGCGCCCTGGAAGAGGGCTGCTGCCTCGACCCTCCCTGCTGAGCCTCTGGCCCGTCCCACGCAGCCGGTGGACGGGCCTCTTCCAAGCAACACGGGGGGCACGTTTCACGTTTCACATGGCAGGAGCTGGCTGCAGATGCGGCTTGGTCTGGGTGGGAGCGGCCTCGGCCCCAGCGGTGCCGTGGGCGCCGTGTCCCTGGCAGAGCGGCCAGGCCAGCCCAGCCCTGAAGGCAGCTCTCTGGCCTCCGCACTCTGACGTCACTTGTTCTCATCTTTGTCCTCCTAGATCCCCAAGCACAGCAGGTGAGACCTCCTCACCCAAGCATAAGCCGTCCTCTGTCCCCCCACGGGGCTGAACTGCGGGGCCGGCAGAGCGGTCTTCAGAAGGGGCCGCCATCCGCTCCCTGCAGCTTTAGCACACAGGCTTCCGAGGCCTGGGCTGGCCCCGGTGCTCGGCCTCTGCTGGGGGCACCCGCTGGGGTCTCCCTTCATGGCAAGGATGGTAGGACCCCTGCCATGGAACCTGGCCCCGCTCTCCCTGTGGACCCCACCTAGGGAGGGGCAGAGCCTGCCCACTGGCTGGGGAACGGACTCAGCCGGCCCCTTGCTGGGAGGGCATCAGAGAGATGGGAGGCTGATGTCCTGCAGACCCTCTTGAACTTCCCTCTCCTCCCCCTCGTCCCCCCTGGGGACCAACAGCTCCCTCTGTGGTTTTTCCCAGGCCACCAAAATGCCCCTTAGTGTGGCTTCAAGAGTGAGGTGGGACCACAGGAGCAGCCTTGGGGATGTGGAGCCTCAGGGAGGTGCCCAGAGAGCTCAGAGCCAGTGTAGGCCCCTCTGACCTTTTCCGGAACACAGACTTGGTTCAGGAAAGACAGCTGGACACAGGGAGGCGTGGATACTGATGATGGCAGTACTCAGGAGGGGCTCAAGGTGGGGCAGAGGACATCTGACCTGCGGTCAGTGCAAGGGAACCACACGTGTCCAGGAGGCCCCACCCCGGCCCACCGACCCTGGGAGTGGCCAAGCCAGATGCCCCTCCAGAGGGGTGCGGAGCCCCAGGAGCAGAGGCCCCTCCCTGGAGCCCACAGAGGCGGAGAACCTTGGGCGGATGTGGCCAGCTCCTGCGGCGTGGGCTCCGGGCAAGAGGAGGTGAGGACGGGGCATGTTAATACCTGTAAATGGGGTCCATGAAGAAGGGAGAGGGCTTGGCGTAGTGCAGGGAGGGCTGCTGGGGCAGCTGCGCCGGGCACACCTTGGGCAGCCCCTCACCGGCCCCTGGCTTCCGCTCCCCGTAGATGTGGTTCTTCCGGGGCTCCCGGCCCCCTCCGTTCTGGCTGGCACGGGCCCGGCTGCCGATGCTCAAGTCCAGTGGCTGCTCCTCGCTGGACGCGGGTGCCGGGGGCACCTTGGGCGCGGGCAGGATGGGCTTCGCCTCTTTTGGTTTGGTGGTGAGGTCGAAGGGGCACTCGGCGCTGGGGCCGCCCACTTTGAGTGTGTCCCGGGGCGACTTTGGCTCGGCCTTGACCAGCAGGTTGTGGGCGAGGGCGCGGTCCGTGAAGGGGTACAGGGAGTGGGGGAAGTTGGGCAGGAACTGGAAGGGGAACACCGAGTGGTAGGGCAGCGCGCCCAGCTTCTTCTCCTGCATGCCCATGAAGCCCGGGCCAAAGTACTTCTCCGCGATGGACGCGATGGCTTTGATGGAGTCGCCGGCGGCGCCCGAGGCGGTCAGCAGCTGCTCCTCGGGCGGCGGGAAGAAGGAGTGCTGTGAGTAGAAGACGGGCACCTCGGCCCCACTGTGGGTGGACCCCGCGGGCACCGAGCCGCCGCCAAACTCGGGCTTGCCCTGGTCCTTGCCCTTGTCCCGGTCGCTGTCCACGTCGCTGTCCAGGTCCGAGCCGGTCCCCGTGGTGGTGTCCAGGTCGGTCCCCGTCGTGGTGTTGATGTCCTCAAAGTCGCTGCCGTCGGACATGTCGGGGCTCCTGGTCTTGAGCTTCTCTACGTACGTGTCCTCCAGGCGGCTCTCCAGCTTCTCCTCCGGCCCCGTGGCCGCCGTGGCGCCCTGGCCGCTGTTGCTGACCGCGGAGATGAGGGGCAGTGCTGGGTTCCCCAGGGGGCTGGGGAGCTTGGCGTCCTGGGTGTGGTTCAGGGGGCTCTTGAGCAACGGTGTGGGAGGTAGCAGAGGCGGCCGGGGGTACAAGGACGGAGGGAAGATGCCCGGGAAGCCGGGCGTGAGTGCAGGGAAGGCCGGGGGGCCCGTGGAGAAGGGCAGGCTCCCAGGGTGGGGCCTGGAGGGGAAGTACTCGTTGAAGCCCAGGCCAGTGTGGTTGAGGTTGGGGGAGGGCTTGGCCTTGTCCATCAGGGGGCTGGGGGTCAAGGGCAGGCCCGGGGCGAAGAGGCCGCCCGGCGTGTAATGGCTCTTGCCCTCGCAGAAGCGCCGGTGCTTGTTCAGGGAGGAGGTAGTGCTGAACATCTGCCCACAGTCCTTGCACTTGATCTGTGTGCGGCAGTCCGCGTGCATGCGCTTGTGCCGGCACAGGTTGGAGAACTGCGTGTAGGACTTGTGGCAGACCTCACCTGGAACATCAGCAGAGAGCAGACACAGGCCGTATGAAATTACAGGGGACCGCACCTCGAGGGGGAGCAGCTGTGCGGGCGAGCGTGCCTCTGTGCGTGTGCGCCTCTTCATGTATGTGCTGTGACTCTATAACATGCCACGTCTCATGCCTGTACAGAGCATGTGCTCACCTGTCTGTGTGTACTATAGGGAAGAGGTGCCTGCATAAACGCGTGTGCCTGTGTGTGCACAGGTGTCCCACCCTGGGGCTGTCTCCGGGGGGAGGGAGAGCCAGCCCAGGCCTGGCCCAGGGCCCGCAGCAGGGCTAGGCCCCCTCAGCTGGCTGCCGCAGGGGTCTGGGCTCCACAGCCTCCTACTTCCTCACCGCTCCCCACGGGTGAGAGCAACCCCTGACCGCTCAGATCTCTCCCACTTCCCGAGGGTCAGTGCCCCTGGCTCAGGGGTCCTGTGAGCTGGGTCAGTGAAGCACCCGCTCGTCTTCCTCTTGCTCTTCTAACAAGAAAGTGAGGAGCACACGCAAGCATGGGTGTCCACGGGACAGCTTGCTTCCTAATCACGGAAACAAGGGCTCCTTTCCCTCGTCGGCCGGGTGTGGACCCATGCCCACTACACGTCCCCCACTCGCCCTGTGGTCACCCACTCACACACCCTCACTGCACACGCCTGTCCTCTCCAGGACACGTCCCCCACTCCCCCTGAGGTCACCCACTCACACACCCTCACTGCACACGCCCGTCCTCTCCTGGACACGTCCCCACTCCCCCTGTGGTCACCACTCACACACCCTCACTGCACACGCCCGTCCTCTGCAGGACACGTCCCCACTCCCCCTGTGGTCACCACTCACACACCCTCACTGCACACGCCCGTCCTCTGCAGGACACGTCCCCACTCCCCCTGTGGTCACCCACTCACAGACCTCACTGCACACGCCCGTCCTCTGCAGGACACGTCCCCCACTCCCCCTGTGGTCACCCACTCACACACCCTCACTGCACACGCCCGTCCTCTCCAGGACACGTCCCCCACTCCCCCTGTGGTCACCCACTCACACACCCTCACTGCACACGCCTGTCCTCTCCAGGACACGTCCCCCACTCCCCCTGAGGTCACCCACTCACACACCCTCACTGCACACGCCCGTCCTCTCCAGGACACGTCCCCACTCCCCCTGTGGTCACCACTCACACACCCTCACTGCACACGCCCGTCCTCTGCAGGACACGTCCCCACTCCCCCTGTGGTCACCCACTCACAGACCTCACTGCACACGCCCGTCCTCTGCAGGACACGTCCCCCACTCCCCCTGTGGTCACCCACTCACACACCCTCACTGCACACGCCCGTCCTCTCCAGGACACGTCCCCACTCCCCCTGTGGTCACCCACTCACACACCCTCACTGCACACGCCTGTCCTCTCCAGGACGCGTCCCCCACTCCCCCTGTGGTCACCACTCACACACCCTCACTGCACACGCCTGTCCTCTCCAGGACATGTCCCCCACTCCCCCTGTGGTCACCCACTCACACACCCTCACTGCACACGCCCGTCCTCTCCAGGACGCGTCCCCCACTCCCCCTGAGGTCACCCACTCACACACCCTCACTGCACACGCCCGTCCTCTGCAGGACACGTCCCCACTCCCCCTGTGGTCACCACTCACACACCCTCACTGCACACGCCCGTCCTCTCCAGGACACGTCCCCACTCCCCCTGTGGTCACCCACTCACACACCCTCACTGCACACGCCCGTCCTCTCCAGGACACGTCCCCCACTCCCCCTGAGGTCACCCACTCACACACCCTCACTGCACACGCCCGTCCTCTCCAGGACACGTCCCCACTCCCCCTGTGGTCACCCACTCACAGACCTCACTGCACACGCCCGTCCTCTCCAGGACACGTCCCCACTCCCCCTGTGGTCACCCACTCACACACCCTCACTGCACACGCCCGTCCTCTCCAGGACGCGTCCCCCACTCCCCCTGTGGTCACCCACTCACACACCCTCACTGCACACGCCCGTCCTCTCCAGGACACGTCCCCCACTCCCCCTGTGGTCACCCACTCACACACCCTCACTGCACACGCCCGTCCTCTTCAGGACACGTCCCCCACTCGCCCTGTGGTCACCCACTCACAGACCTCACTGCACACGCCCGTCCTCTCCAGGACACGTCCCCACTCCCCCTGTGGTCACCCACTCACACACCCTCACTGCACACGCCCGTCCTCTCCAGGACACGTCCCCACTCCCCCTGTGGTCACCCACTCACACACCCTCACTGCACACGCCCGTCCTCTCCAGGACACGTCCCCACTCCCCCTGTGGTCACCCACTCACAGACCCTCACTGCACACGCCCGTCCTCTCCAGGACACGTCCCCACTCCCCCTGTGGTCACCCACTCACACACCCTCACTGCACACGCCCGTCCTCTCCAGGACACGTCCCCACTCCCCCTGTGGTCACCCACTCACAGACCCTCACTGCACACGCCCGTCCTCTCCAGGACACGTCCCCACTCCCCCTGTGGTCACCCACTCACACACCCTCACTGCACACGCCCGTCCTCTCCAGGACACGTCCCCACTCCCCCTGTGGTCACCCACTCACACACCCTCACTGCACACGCCTGTCCTCTCCAGGACACGTCCCCCACTCCCCCTGAGGTCACCCACTCACACACCCTCACTGCACACGCCCGTCCTCTCCAGGACACGTCCCCACTCCCCTGTGGTCACCCACTCACACACCCTCACTGCACACGCCTGTCCTCTCCAGGACACGTCCCCCACTCCCCCTGAGGTCACCCACTCACACACCCTCACTGCACACGCCTGTCCTCTCCAGGACACGTCCCCCACTCCCCCTGTGGTCACCACTCACACACCCTCACTGCACACGCCCGTCCTCTCCAGGACGCGTCCCCCACTCCCCTGTGGTCACCCACTCACACACCCTCACTGCACACGCCCGTCCTCTCCAGGACACGTCCCCACTCCCCCTGTGGTCACCCACTCACAGACCTCACTGCACACGCCTGTCCTCTCCAGGACACGTCCCCACTCCCCCTGTGGTCACCCACTCACACACCCTCACTGCACACGCCCGTCCTCTCCAGGACACGTCCCCACTCCCCCTGTGGTCACCCACTCACAGACCTCACTGCACACGCCTGTCCTCTCCAGGACACGTCCCCCACTCCCCCTGTGGTCACCCACTCACACACCCTCACTGCACACGCCCGTCCTCTCCAGGACACGTCCCCCACTCCCCCTGTGGTCACCCACTCACACACCCTCACTGCACACGCCCGTCCTCTGCAGGACACGTCCCCACTCCCCCTGTGGTCACCCACTCACACACCCTCACTGCACACGCCCGTCCTCTCCAGGACACGTCCCCACTCCCCCTGTGGTCACCCACTCACACACCCTCACTGCACACGCCCGTCCTCTCCAGGACACGTCCCCACTCCCCCTGTGGTCACCCACTCACACACCCTCACTGCACACGCCCGTCCTCTGCAAGACACGTCCCCCACTCCCCCTGTGGTCACCACTCACACACCCTCACTGCACACGCCCGTCCTCTGCAGGACACGTCCCCACTCCCCCTGTGGTCACCCACTCACACACCCTCACTGCACACGCCCGTCCTCTCCAGGACACGTCCCCACTCCCCCTGTGGTCACCCACTCACACACCCTCACTGCACACGCCCGTCCTCTCCAGGACACGTCCCCCACTCCCCCTGTGGTCACCCACTCACACACCCTCACTGCACACGCCCGTCCTCTCCAGGACACGTCCCCACTCCCCCTGTGGTCACCCACTCACAGACCCTCACTGCACACGCCCGTCCTCTCCAGGACACGTCCCCACTCCCCTGTGGTCACCCACTCACACACCCTCACTGCACACGCCCGTCCTCTCCAGGACACGTCCCCACTCCCCCTGTGGTCACCCACTCACACACCCTCACTGCACACGCCTGTCCTCTCCAGGACGCGTCCCCCACTCCCCCTGTGGTCACCCACTCACAGACCCTCACTGCACACGCCCGTCCTCTCCAGGACACGTCCCCACTCCCCCTGTGGTCACCCACTCACACACCCTCACTGCACACGCCTGTCCTCTCCAGGACGCGTCCCCCACTCCCCCTGTGGTCACCCACTCACACACCCTCACTGCACACGCCCGTCCTCTCCAGGACACGTCCCCACTCGCCCTGTGGTCACCCACTCACACACCCTCACTGCACACGCCCGTCCTCTCCAGGACACGTCCCCACTCCCCCTGTGGTCACCCACTCACACACCCTCACCGCACACGCCCGTCCTCTGCAGGACACGTCCCCCACTCCCCTGTGGTCACCCACTCACACACCCTCACTGCACACGCCCGTCCTCTGCAGGACACGTCCCCACTCCCCCTGTGGTCACCCACTCACAGACCTCACTGCACACGCCCGTCCTCTCCAGGACACGTCCCCCACTCCCCTGTGGTCACCCACTCACACACCCTCACTGCACACGCCCGTCCTCTCCAGGACATGTCCCCACTCCCCCTGTGGTCACCCACTCACAGACCTCACTGCACACGCCCGTCCTCTCCAGGACACGTCCCCCACTCCCCCTGTGGTCACCCACTCACACACCCTCACTGCACACGCCCGTCCTCTCCAGGACACGTCCCCCACTCCCCCTGTGGTCACCCACTCACAGACCTCACTGCACACGCCCGTCCTCTGCAGGACACGTCCCCCACTCCCCCTGTGGTCACCCACTCACACACCCTCACTGCACACGCCCGTCCTCTCCAGGACACGTCCCCACTCCCCCTGTGGTCACCACTCACACACCCTCACTGCACACGCCCGTCCTCTGCAGGACACGTCCCCGACTCCCCCTGTGGTCACCCACTCACAGACCTCACTGCACACGCCCGTCCTCTGCAGGACACGTCCCCCACTCCCCCTGTGGTCACCCACTCACACACCCTCACTGCACACGCCCGTCCTCTCCAGGACACGTCCCCACTCCCCCTGTGGTCACCCACTCACAGACCTCACTGCACATGCCCGTCCTCTCCAGGACACGTCCCCCACTCCCCCTGTGGTCACCCACTCACACACCCTCACTGCACACGCCCGTCCTCTGCAGGACACGTCCCCCACTCCCCCTGTGGTCACCCACTCACACACCCTCACTGCACACGCCCGTCCTCTCCAGGACGCGTCCCCCACTCCCCCTGTGGTCACCCACTCACAGACCTCACTGCACACGCCCGTCCTCTCCAGGACACGTCCCCCACTCCCCCTGTGGTCACCCACTCACACACCCTCACTGCACACGCCTGTCCTCTGCAGGACACGTCCCCACTCCCCCTGTGGTCACCCACTCACACACCCTCACTGCACACGCCCGTCCTCTCCAGGACACGTCCCCACTCCCCCTGTGGTCACCACTCACACACCCTCACTGCACACGCCCGTCCTCTGCAGGACGCGTCCCCACTCCCCCTGTGGTCACCCACTCACACACCCTCACTGCACACGCCCGTCCTCTCCAGGACACGTCCCCCACTCGCCCTGTGGTCACCCACTCACAGACCTCACTGCACACGCCCGTCCTCTCCAGGACGCGTCCCCCACTCCCCCTGTGGTCACCCACTCACACACCCTCACTGCACACGCCCGTCCTCTCCAGGACACGTCCCCCACTCCCCCTGTGGTCACCCACTCACACACCCTCACTGCACACGCCCGTCCTCTCCAGGACACGTCCCCCACTCCCCCTGTGGTCACCCACTCACACACCCTCACTGCACACGCCCGTCCTCTCCAGGACACGTCCCCACTCCCCCTGTGGTCACCCACTCACACACCCTCACTGCACACGCCCGTCCTCTCCAGGACACGTCCCCCACTCCCCCTGTGGTCACCCACTCACAGACCTCACTGCACACGCCCGTCCTCTCCAGGACACGTCCCCACTCCCCCTGTGGTCACCCACTCACACACCCTCACTGCACACGCCCGTCCTCTCCAGGACACGTCCCCACTCCCCCTGTGGTCACCCACTCACAGACCTCACTGCACACGCCCGTCCTCTCCAGGACACGTCCCCACTCCCCCTGTGGTCACCCACTCACAGACCTCACTGCACACGCCCGTCCTCTCCAGGACACGTCCCCCCAATCCCCCTGTGGTCACCCACTCACACACCCTCACTGCACACGCCCGTCCTCTCCAGGACACGTCCCCCACTCCCCCTGTGGTCACCCACTCACACACCCTCACTGCACACGCCCGTCCTCTCCAGGACACGTCCCCACTCCCCCTGTGGTCACCACTCACACACCCTCACTGCACACGCCCGTCCTCTGCAGGACACGTCCCCGACTCCCCCTGTGGTCACCCACTCACAGACCTCACTGCACACGCCCGTCCTCTGCAGGATACGTCCCCCACTCCCCCTGTGGTCACCCACTCACACACCCTCACTGCACACGCCCGTCCTCTCCAGGACACGTCCCCACTCCCCCTGTGGTCACCCACTCACAGACCTCACTGCACATGCCCGTCCTCTCCAGGACACGTCCCCCACTCCCCCTGTGGTCACCCACTCACACACCCTCACTGCACACGCCCGTCCTCTCCAGGACACGTCCCCCCACTCCCCCTGTGGTCACCACTCACGCACCCTCACTGCACACGCCCGTCCTCTCCAGGACACGTCCCCCACTCCCCCTGTGGTCACCCACTCACACACCCTCACTGCACACGCCCGTCCTCTCCAGGACACGTCCCCACTCCCCCTGTGGTCACCCACTCACAGACCTCACTGCACACGCCTGTCCTCTCCAGGACACGTCCCCCACTCCCCCTGTGGTCACCCACTCACACACCCTCACTGCACACGCCCGTCCTCTCCAGGACACGTCCCCCACTCCCCCTGTGGTCACCCACTCACACACCCTCACTGCACACGCCCGTCCTCTCCAGGACACGTCCCCACTCCCCCTGTGGTCACCCACTCACACACCCTCACTGCACACGCCCGTCCTCTCCAGGACACGTCCCCACTCCCCCTGTGGTCACCCACTCACACACCCTCACTGCACACGCCCGTCCTCTCCAGGACACGTCCCCCACTCCCCCTGTGGTCACCCACTCACAGACCTCACTGCACACGCCCGTCCTCTCCAGGACACGTCCCCACTCCCCCTGTGGTCACCACTCACAGACCTCACTGCACACGCCCGTCCTCTCCAGGACACGTCCCCACTCCCCCTGTGGTCACCCACTCACACACCCTCACTGCACACGCCCGTCCTCTCCAGGACACGTCCCCACTCCCCCTGTGGTCACCCACTCACACACCCTCACTGCACACGCCCGTCCTCTGCAGGACACGTCCCCACTCCCCCTGTGGTCACCCACTCACAGACCTCACTGCACACGCCCGTCCTCTCCAGGACACGTCCCCCACTCCCCCTGTGGTCACCACTCACACACCCTCACTGCACACGCCCGTCCTCTGCAGGACACGTCCCCCACTCCCCCTGTGGTCACCCACTCACACACCCTCACTGCACACGCCCGTCCTCTCCAGGACACGTCCCCCACTCCCCCTGTGGTCACCCACTCACACACCCTCACTGCACACGCCTGTCCTCTGCAGGACACGTCCCCACTCCCCCTGTGGTCACCCACTCACACACCCTCACTGCACACGCCTGTCCTCTCCAGGACACGTCCCCCACTCCCCTGTGGTCACCCACTCACACACCCTCACTGCACACGCCCGTCCTCTCCAGGACACGTCCCCACTCCCCCTGTGGTCACCCACTCACACACCCTCACTGCACACGCCCGTCCCCTGCAAGACACGTCCCCACTCCCCCTGTGGTCACCCACTCACACACCCTCACTGCACACGCCCGTCCTCTCCAGGACGCGTCCCCCACTCCCCCTGTGGTCACCACTCACGCACCCTCACTGCACACGCCCGTCCTCTCCAGGACGCGCTCTTTGGGAAAGTGCTCACGAGGAGCCGCCCACTTCCACGCGCCTTCTGGCCTCCTCCTTGCCACCTGTCCCTCAGGCACCCACGGGCACACTCCAGCTCCCCAGAGGGACAGACATCACCTTGGTTTCTGAGCTGGCGGGGGCTGGGGCTTCCAGGAGTCGGGTGGCTATGGGCGTGCACACAGGTTTCACCAGCGGGTGACACGGCGTCCGGGTGTACTCAGTGCCCGTGCCCTCGCTGTCCTCCAAGTGACCCACGTGGACTTCCCCACTTCCTCGCAGTTTCCCATCCAGACCTGAAGCCCTCGGAGGCGCTCCGCGCGTGTTGCCCAGCTCTGGCCTCCCCCGTCGGGGCCGTGCCCCACATCAACCTGGTACAGACTCCGTCTTGAGAGCTGGGTTGCCTTTGCCAGAGCCAAGGCCCAGAGCGGGGCCTGGACACCAAGGAGGGCATGAGTCCTACCCTGGGGCAGGCCCACCCCGCGGGAGCCTGTGCCATGCGGGGAACCCTGGGCTCAGCCCGCCCAGCAGGCGGCACCTGGAACTCACGCTCTCCACGGGACCCGTGGGCTTCACAAAGCCGGTTTGCACGTCCCGAGGACCACGGTGCGTCCCAGCGGGCCCTGCCCTGGCGAGGCTGCACCAGCCCTGGAAGCCGTCACCTCACACCAACACGCACACCCGCCCACAGGGCCTCGCGCTCCTCCTCCTCACTAGGCCTGAGCTGGGTGTCATGGTAACATGGGGGACAGTGCGCCAGAGGTCTGCGAGGGGTGACAGCCTGACGTGTGCGTGTGAGACGACCGTGCGAGGCAGGCGTGTGCGAGATGCACACGTGTGTGTGTTAGGTGACTGCATGGGGCAGGCGTGTACTTGGACACACATGTGTGTGTGTGTGAGATGATCCTGCACTACGCACATGTGTGTCAGTGACTACAGGGGCAGGCGTGTGCTTGGGAACGCACAAAGTGTGTGACTGCACGAGGCTTGAGGACTAGGCCTGCTGTGACAATGACGATGGCACACGGGGACATGGCCTCTCTGTGGCTGAACTCACTGAGAACCAGGGCCAAAGGCCCTGTGCAGGCCCACAGCCTGCGGGACTGGTCCCTGGTGACCTCTGCCCCCGTCCCCCCACCCTGAGCCTCTCAGCAGGCACCCAGGCCAGTGCTCCTCACCGCTGTGCTGGGCACCTCCCAACAAAGGTGCAGGGGCCGTGCCCACCCAGCACCAGCATGGCCTCCCTGAGGCTCTAGCCCTGCACTGCTGTCCCCAGCTGGTATCTGTCACCTCGTCTCCTCCCTCTAGCATGTGAACACGAGGACAGCAGGACAGGGCACCTGGTAGCGGGCCTGCCCTGTGGCTCTGGAGGACCTGCTCCGTGGCTGGCCCCACCCGGCTGCACTCTGTAGCTCAGCCAGTGCTGGGAACCGAGGTCCTTGCTGCCCCACCACCTACCTGCAGCCACTGGAGGAAGCACAAAGGGGGCACAGGCAGGAGGGGGGCGGGGAGCAGGGTGGAGCGAGCGGGCAGTTCTAGTGGCCCCTGAGGGCTGCCAGGACCCGGCCACTAGGCAGAGGCCTCAGGCCTGGCTGGGAGGGATTTCTGCCCCCCCCCCCCCACGGCGTGGGCCGACGGGCAGGCGCAGGCGGGCGCGGGCGGCAGGCGGGCACTCACATATGAAGGGCTTGACGGTGCTGTGGATGTGCTTGTGCTGCTTGAGGCCGGAGGACGTGGCGAAGGTCTTGCCGCAGTCGGGGCAGGCGTGCGCCCGGGCGCCCACGTGCTGCGAGCGGATGTGCCGCTGCAGGTTGCTGGGGTCCGTGAACACCTGGGAGAGACGCTCTGCTGGAGGGTCCAGCCAGAAAGGCCGGGCCCTGCCTCCCTCCGGCACTGCCCTCCCTGCCCGAGCTGGCCGGGGCAGCTGCTGGGGGCCACGGGGAGCCGCAGAGCCTTTGGGCTTGCGTTCCACAGTCACCCCTGAGGACCTGGGGGCCATAGGCCACACGTGATCCCCGCAGAGAGTGTCTCTGCTGAAGTCCATGGACCCCGAGGGCTGGCACCAGGGAGGCCACCCTCGCCAGCCTCTTCCTTTGGGTGGGCAGGGGCACGAGGGCCTCCCTGGAGAGGACGTGGGTTCTGGTTGGGCCCTGTTCCTCCTGAGTTATGCCATAGGGTCTCTGACTTCCTGTCCTCCCCAGGAATGAGGAAGGACCACAGTGGCCCCGGGCATCTCACCTAAGTTACTATCGCTACCCTGGGCATTTTCACAGGACGGCGGAGGAGCTGGGATGGGGCCAGGCTGGTGGGGCTGGCACAGTACCTTCACGCAGTTTTCACATTCAAAGCGCTTGCCACTGTCATGGGACATCTGGTGGCGGATGAGGTTGGACTTCCAGTTGAAGGCCTTGGGACACTGGTCACACTTGTACTCGCGCTCCTCTGTGTGGACGATCATGTGTTGCTCCAAGCTGGGGACAGGGGTCAGAGTCACTGGTGCCCTTGGCCTGCCCCTCCCGCTGCATCCTCTGGGGGTTGCCCATGGGCAGACACAGCTGGCCCTTGTGTCAGGAGGAAGCCGGTACCTACCCAGAGCTCAGTCCCTCATCCAAGGCCACCCCCAGTCAGCCAGGGGCAGGGCGGGACCCCAGGTCCCACGTCCTGGCCACCCTTCTGGGAAATCCCAACTTTGAACTAAACTTGGGCCAAGGGAAAAAGGAGTCACGGAGGTTGGATGCTGCCCTGAGCTGACGGGGGGCCACCCAGGAGGCAGAGGGAGTGGCAGAGGGTCTGCAAGGGTGACGCACTTGGGCGGGGACAGCAGCTGCTGGCAGGGTCCTGCCCCTCCCAGCTGAGGCAACAGCCTCTGACCGCTCCTCTCGGGGGACCCCTGCCTCCCCTCCCGTCCCGTCCCCGGGATATCCGTTAATCTTCATGAGCAAAGCAGTAATACATCACGGCCCGCTAATTACGGGGCCCAGCCATCCATTTAGATCAGGAACGCCTGCTCCTCCGGCACCCGGAGATTGTATCTTTTGCCTGTTGTTAATTGTGATTTATGTGTTTATGTAAAGAAAACAGGGGCCCTCTTTAGCGCACTCTGTGGCGGCCTCTGCCAGGATTCGCCCACACGCTCCTTTCTCAGTCATCTGGGTGGAGGGCCTGCATCCCAGGGGGCTGGGACTGGACGGGCTGTAAATCCCCAGCCATCACAGGCCGTTAGCGGCCTGATGGTGGCTCACTGGGCAGGGCAGGCCTGGCGGGAGCCCTCCCAGGCAGGAGAGGCCCGAGCCTCGGCCGCTGGTTCCTGGAGCTCTGGGACTGGGTGTCCTGCCTCCCCACAGAGCCCGGGTGCCATCTGCCCTTGGGATTTCATGTAGGTCCCCAATGGGTCGTAGGGTCTTGACTTCTGTCCAGCCTCAGGGCGGAGGAGGGCCAGTGGACCTGCTCCTGCTGTGTCCAGCCATTGTCCAGTGGGCCTGGCGCTCTGATGCCCTTCTCCGGCAGGTGGCTGCCACCTGAGGGGAGCAGAGCCTGGGGTCTGGGGTAGAAGGGTCCTGGATGATGCCTTCCTGGGCCTGAGGAGGGGTCTGGGGAGGCTGCCCATGTCGTCCTTGGCAGTGGGCACTGTGGCCCCTGGCATCAACTGGGGCTAGAGCGCAGTATGCCCAGGACCTGCCCACAGTCCTGATCCTTGCCAGGCGGTCTCCACAACTCAGGCCTGCGGCCGGCAGGGACACTGGTCTCCCTGTCAGGGATGAGCAGGTCTTTCTGGGGCTCAGACTTTCTGGTGGGAATGGGGCGCGACACCAAGGCTCCGGCACGGGCCGCTGGTGCGCCTTTTCTGTCCCCGCGTGGTGCGAGGGCCTGGTGCCCGTCTGCCCCGGTGCTCGCCTGGCCCCGGTGCCATCCTGCCCCTGGTGCCCTCCTGCCCCTGGTGCCCGCCTGCCCCTGGTGCCCGCCTGGCCCCGGTGCCCTCCTGCCCCTGGTGCCCTCCTGCCCCTGGTGCCCGCCTGCCCCTGGTGCCCGCCTGGCCCTGGTGCCCGCCTGCCCCTGGTGCCCGACGGCCCCTGGTGCCCGCCTGCCCCTGGTGCCCGCCTGGCCCCGGTGCCCGCCTGGCCCCGGTGCCCTCCTGCCCCTGGTGCCCACCTGCCCCTGGTGCCCGCCTGCCCCTGGTGCCCTCCTGCCCCTGGTGCCCGCCTGGCCCTGGTGCCCGCCTGCCCCTGGTGCCCTCCTGCCCCTGGTGCCCTCCTGGCCCCGGTGCCCGCCTGGCCCCGGTGCCCTTCTGCCCCTGGTGCCCGCCTGCCCCTGGTGCCCGCCTGGCCCTGCTGCCCGCCTGCCCCTGGTGCCCGCCTGGCCCTGGTGCCTTCCTGGCCCTGGTG
This sequence comes from Ictidomys tridecemlineatus, assembly GCF_052094955.1. Taxonomy (NCBI): domain Eukaryota; kingdom Metazoa; phylum Chordata; class Mammalia; order Rodentia; family Sciuridae; genus Ictidomys; species Ictidomys tridecemlineatus. Next base: position 1,671,169 of record NC_135487.1, read on the forward strand.
CCCTCCTGCCCCTGGTGCCCGCCTGCCCCTGGTGCCCGCCTGGCCCTGGTGCCCGCCTGGCCCCGGTGTCCTCCTGCCCCTGGTGCCTGCCTGGCCCTGGTGCCCTCCTGCCCCTGGTGCCCGCCTGGCCCTGGCGCCCTCCTGCCCCTGGTGCCCGCCTGGCCCTGGTGCCCGCCTGCCCCTGCTGCCCGCCTGGCCCTGCTGCCCGCCTGGAGGGGGGTGGCACCTGTACTTGGTGGGGAACATCCGCTCGCAGTCCTTGCACTCGTGGGAGGGGTCGCTGCCCCCGCCACCGAGGCCCTCGGGCTTGCGCCCCTCCCCCAGGCCCTGGTACACGGTGGTCCCCGCAGAGCCGCAGGCGTACTTCTTGTGGCGCCGCAGGTCCACCTTGCACGGGAAGAGCTCGTCACACTCGTCACAGCGGAACGTGGGCTCCTCTGCAAGACAGGACAGGAGGTGGCAGCAGAGCCAGAGCCCCCCTGCCTGGCTCTCCTCTGCCCCCATCCTGGAGCCAGGGTCCCCGGGGCCTGGGAACCACAGGGACGGAAGACCCCCGGCTCTGCCTCCTGGGAAACACTGAGCCCACCGCATGGGGGCCCTGGCCGGGCCTCAGGCAGCCACTGTGGGCCAGAGGGGGCTCTGCCTGGGAGCCAGAAGGAAGCCAGGCCAAGGCTTTGTTTATGAATCAGGGGAAGAGACGACAGAGCGCCAACGCGTATAATAAATTATTGTCATCAAGGTCAAACAAATTAAAAGGGGGGCAGCTATTATTAAGTTTATGAGCAGCATCCTGACCACGGTGCCAAGCCAAACAATCAGGCTGGAGCTGTCACCCCGCGGGGGTGGGTCTGGGCCCCCTCCCGCCTCCCCTGCCTGTGCTGCTGGAGGACAGCTTCCACCCAGAGCCTGTGTGTGTCCCCACCCAGGAACCCTGCTTGCCACCTGGCTGGAGAGAGAACACCTGCTCTGAGCTCTCACAGTAGCACAGCACATTCGTGTGCTTGTGGGCACGTGTGGGTGTGCAGACACATGCTTGTGCATGGTGTGTGCAGCTGCATGTGGTGTATTTGCAGGAGTCTGACCAGACCAGCACAACTGTACCATGTTTGTGCATCTTTGTGTGAACATGTGTGCATGTCTGTGTATTTGCACCCATACTCATGAGCATGCATTTGTGTTTACATGCACATGTGTGTACGTGAACATGTGTTCATGGGTTTCTAGGCAACTGTGTGTGCAAATATTTGTGTACTGGCATATTTCCAAGCTTGCACATGTGTAGTATGCATGTACTGTGCAAATGTGCCTGCATTTGGGGTATATACATGTTTGTATCCATCTTTGTGTGTCCACGTGTGCGCACTTTGCATGTGTGCATGTGTTTTGGTGGGTCATGCATGCATGTTGTGTTGTGTTGTCACTTGTGAGCACATAACTGTGTCATGTGTTAGGTAGGCACATACTTATGTGCACATGTATGCTTTGAGTGTGCGCATCGCATGTGCACGTGTGCAGTGCATCCACGTGTGTTGTGAATGCATGAACACGTGTGCACAGGTTCAGATGTGAGGATGTGTGTCAGGGGTTGCATGTGCTCAAGTGAACGTGTGGGTGTGCACGTGCCCAGCCTGGTCAGAGCCTCGGTGAACTGGGCTGACTGAGAAGGCTGGAGCTGCAGGGTACCGAGGCAGGAGAGATGGGGACAGAGGAGAGACAGCTATGACCAGGGGCCACCTCCAAGTCCTGGAGGAGGCGAGATGCTCTTCAGCCTGGGCATTGTGATAGCCATGGGCAGGGCACCTCCTGATTCTGGAGGCTTCCCTGAGCCCAAGGGTAAAGGCCTGGGCTGCACTGCCACCCCTAATGGTGGGAACCCAGTGCCACCTTGAGTCCCTAAGATGCTGCTGCTGAGCCCACAGGGTGACACCTACAGGACACCAGTGCTGCCCACCAGCTGCCAAATCTTTGGAAAGGGGCTAATATCTGGGTGGCAAGGAAGGGCTGCCAGGCCAAAAGAGGGCCTTGGGCCTGCGTGGGTTTGGGGCCACGCGGCAGATGCCACTTCTAGTCCAGATAACCCAGTTTCACCAGGAGTTAGGTGTCCTGTCCCTGCTGACTCATCTGAGACTGTGGCCAACAAGGAACTTGCTGGGGAGGACGAGACCACAGAGAAAGAATGCAATGAGCCCCCCAGATCTGCAGACCCTCACCCACACAGCCCTGCTGGGCCACACGGGGTGTGCGCTGCAGCCTCATGCTGGACACTGGGCACCCAAGTCTCTATCCCAGCATCTGTAGGGAAGGCCACCTGGGATCATTCCCGGACAGGCGCAGAGCCAGAGAAACCCTCCTAGGCCCTGGACTCATCCTTGGGTGCCAGGGTGTGACCCCCAATGGGAACCTCAGAGTGAGGAGGGGGAGGAGGAGGGCAAAGGTGACTCACATTACAGGAATAGTCACCTCCAGGTCTACACGATGGCTTTAATATAACCCAGGGTGCAGGATCTTTTCAAGAGGTCTTTGCTGTGAACATTATGTAAACAGCGATGTTCACACGGGAGGTTCCCTGGGCACCTGCGGGGCAGGCGCTGTCCTAAGAGCTTCACGGGATCCATGTATTCGAGCCTGCACTGACCCGAGCGCCATGGGTGCTATTTGTGTGTCCCACTTTGTCACAGAATAGATGAGGGACACCACCAGCATCGGAACTAAGTTACCCCACCCAAAAAGCAGCACAACTGCAGAAGCTGAGGTTTGAAAACAAAGACAAGAAGAAGTGCCACCTCCACTCACCCATCCCGCTGACCAACTCATTTTTCCATTTTTGACTTGAAATTTGGATTTAAAATAAAAATCTGGGGGGCTAGGGGTGTAGCTCAGGGGCAGAGCACATGAGCATGCGTAAGGTTCTGGGTTCAACCCCCAGTCCTGCAGAAGCCCACAAGACACCAGGCCACAGAATCAGCAGAGGACTTGACAGGTTTAAATGAAAGTCCAGGTTCTGATTCTGGCGGTGTCCGAGGGCACACTGGAGGCAGTGCAGTGGGCCATGGTGACACACGGTGTTCCATCGTCCCGGGCCCCATTCTTCTGCAAACTCCCGTGCCCGCCCTGGAAGACACAGCGGAGCCTCACCAGCCCCTATGTGTGGTGTGGCCGGGCCCTTCAGCTTCCCGCAGGCAGGGGAGGCGGGATCCGAGTGCACATGGGTTTCCCTTCAGCAGCAACAGCAACCCCATCTTAAAGAAGTGCTAAAAGTGTGTGCGACACCCTGACGCACGTCCTGTGGCAACCCATGGTGTGGTGTCTGACCCTGTACGCACACACAGTGTCCTCTGGACCTTCCCTGGAGAGGGGGCAGTGCATTATTGTGAGCCTCTCTAGATGGAAAAGCGCATTTGAATACAAAGGACTTTATTTTCTTCCAAGACCAAGAAAGTTCTCATGGGAAAGAATTCTTTTTGACAAGCGTCTAGAGAAAATGAAAGGTCGCTGGACCCGGGAATCTGCACGTGGTCAGCAAACGGAGCTCCCTTTCAACCTCTCACCTGATGTGGTCCCCAGCCAAGCCCTGCTCTCCCAAAAGCACAAAAGAGAATGATTGGAAACCGAGCTCTCTTCATCTAACTGCGGTGGAGAGTCTGACTTCTACCCAAACCAAGCCACTCGGGCCCAGCCTGTGTCTTGCCCATCAAACCTGCACCTCCTTGTCTAGCTCAAGTTCCATCAGCAACTTTCACGGCAGAGCAGGAACATAACAGAAAAATAAATCAGTGCCTAATGGCTTCGAGAACGGAGGGGTTCACAATTACGCGGCATCCACACGCTAATCTACGACTCCAGCCTCGAAAGAGCTCGAGAGCTGACTCCAAATTCCTGCAGTGATAAGGGGCCTCTGCATTTAGCCAGGCTGGCATAAAAGAGTTTTTATGATAATTATCTTAGTGAGGAACGTTTTTGCATTTTCTTTCTGCTGGATTCAGAGTTTAAGTGGGGGTGGGGAGTGGCTTTTTGGGGCGGCAAAGAAGCGACCTTGACAGCAGAGGGTGGAAAAGTCAAATATTTGATGTTGGACTATTGTGTGTGGAAAGCAATTAGCCCACAGACGTTTGATAGATTATTAGGAAAATGTAGACTCAAGTTATTTAATATCGGGGGTTGGAGGCAGGTGGGGAACAGGAATCAAGGTTTTTAAAAAACCTTTGGAAGAAAGAAATTTCATTGTACAAATGAAATTCCGGAGTTGAGTGCTCTCCTTAAAGTTAAGTAGATTTATCTCCCGGAGCTCTCATGCAACATCTAAGATTCACAGGTCTTTTCAACAATTATTTTAGGGAAAATGAGACCTCCCTCTTGCTACTCAAATCTTGCAGATTTATTTTTCTTTTCTCAACGGCCTAATTAAAACCAAACTTTAGAGCTAGAGAGCACAGACAGCACCCGGCTGGCAAAACTGTCCTCGGTGGCGATTTCCTTTCTGCCGAGTCAGGGACAGAGACTGCTGCCCCACAGAGGGGGACTCTGACTGCTGGGCCAGGCCTGGGTTGAGGGGTAAACCAAGGCAGTCTTGGGGGTCTGGTCCTAAAGCCTTCCTGCTAATTCCAGCTGCCTGGCCAGCCGCACGGCTCCGGGAAGTCGGAGGGGCGCCTTGGAGGAACTCGGGGTTAATGGCATTAATCATTAAACCTCGGTATGTTTGCAGGGGAGGGAGAGGAAGCGGGGGGTGGGGGGGGGTGGGGGGGTGGTGGGGGAGGAGCCCAACCTCCCTCCTTTCTCTGCGTGAGCAGGAATCGCTAGTTCTGGAAACAGCTAGAGGGAGAGAAGGCCTTTCTGTCCACTGGTGTGGTCTCATCCAAAAAGAAGCTGCTGAACATCTGTTTAGCAAAGCCACTCAGGGCCACCGACCTGTGCTCATAGGCCGTGTAGGACCCCCCCCCCCAAAACCACCGGCCCAGGAGCCCCGGCTGCTCAGCACCAGGAAGGAAGGCCAGCCCGGGCTTTGGAACCGCCTCTGTGGGAGCTGGCTTCTCCTCGAGGGGTACAGACACACAGAAAGGGGCACTGGCTGGTCACATCCCAGGGGACAGGTACTCTGATGGCAGAGAGGGAAGGAGAGCAGAGAGGTTGCCCAGGCTGCAGGGAGGAGCAGAAGACCCACTCCACCCTCGGGTTGTCCTCCCACCCAGGAAAGGCTCCCGACTCTCCCGAACTTCGAACTGCGAGTGAACGTCACTTCTAAAGACCCACAGGTAGCCATCTCCCTCTTATCTGAGACGACAGGAAGCCCCAGAGTGGGCAGGGACAGCCTTCCAAGTCACAAAGTAGGCTATGCATTATTCTGGGGGTGGGAAAGCTCATCATGGAAATAATATTAATAGAGCTTTACAAATCACTATAAAGACAGAACTCGGCAGGCTACCACGGCCACACTGTCCTAGCCCTTCTCACATTTGGGGTGAGATCCGAGGTCCCAGGGAAGGAGGGAGGAAGCCCCCAGGCTGAGGGGTCCAGCAGCACTACATCAGCTGACCTGGGGTCTGCAAACACTGGACACTGCATTGCCAGACGCCCAGCCCCCCAGCACGTGGTGTGACGTGAGGAGACACCTGGTACCCTCCTGGGTGGGGTGGGGCCCAGGCGGCGGCCCAGTGGGGTCTTACCATCCAGGCTGGGTGGCACCGCGCCGAGGGAGTAGCCACTTTCCTTCACGTGCACCAACAGCTCCTCACCCGGCTCAATGTCCTTAATGACTTTATAATAAATCTAGAAGGAAGAGACCAGACAGGAGGGTAAGCCTGGGCACTGCCGCTGTCCGCAGAGCCCCGGGCACACTCAGCCCCACAGGCCACTTGACCTGACTTCTAATTGCTGCTAAGAGGTTTCCCTCAGGAGCTGAGCAGCGTGAGCACAAAAGGAATGGAGTCCGTTTTAATTTGTTTCATCCTGTTTTGGGATACTGATAGAAGAGGGTGAAAAATTAAAGAGGTGAGGGTAAGTGTCAAGTCCCCAGTCAGGGGGTCTCCTGGAAACCCCCAGACTGGAGCAATTCTCACTGGGAGCAGGGTTTGGATCCCTTCCGTGTCCTTTCCTCTGTGGGTAGAAGCGAGAGGCCCCGGGCTGCAGAGACAGAACTGAGCACCAGCTGGCCACCAGGGGCTCAGAGTGCAGCGTGCATCTGGTTGTTTTTGAAGGTGGCCGAGAGCAGGCACAGGCTGTGGGTAAGGACACTGCCTGAAATTCCCACAGGAGAGATGCAGCCAGAGTCACGGAAGGCTGCGTGTGGGAGGATGGAGGACCTGCCATAGCTTAATGCCCAGCACTTGGCAGTGGGCTGGAGATGGGGGTGCCCTGAGAACACAGTGGGGGTGCAGGGTACATGGTACAGCCTGAAGAGCACTGGGGTGGAGGGGAACCCCATCTGGACTGTCTTGCCCAGCAGCTCTGACCTGGGCCATGTCTCCTGAGAAAAGTGGTCTTCTCTTGGCAGTGGTGAAGGCAAAGGGCCACAGGAAGACACCTCTAGCAATTGAGAAAGGGAGGAGGCCATCTTGTCCCTGCAGGTCCCCAGGGACTTTGGGGAGGACCCAATCTGAAGACACCAGGACTCGGGACCCCCATGTGGGCCACTCCTCCCTGGGGTAGTGACACCTTCAGGCTGGAAGGGCTAGAGGTGTGGGCACTTTTCTGTCGGGGCCATCGAATGCCTGCTGTGGCACAGGGGTGTTTGGGGCTCTATTCCGATACCTGGAACAAAGAGCTTCCGGAACCTGCCACCTGGCCCGAGGACTGCCCTGGGAGATCCTCAGCACCATCCTCGTGGACAGAACTGAATGGGCAGAGGATGGAACCCTGACCAGGAAGACAGGGCTGGGTAGACTCAGGCGCTCCAGGGGTTGAGGGGAGGGGCTGTCCTTGCGGTGAGTGACACTTCTCCCTGCACCCTCCAGTTAGTATGGGTCAGACTCCATAGCAGCTGGCCCTGGTTGGGGTCGGTGGCTAGAGGTGGTCAGCACTGCAGAGACAGAACTGAGCGCCAGCTGGCCACTTGCCTCTCTAGGCTGCACGTGCTGTCCCCCAAGTTGAGGGCTCTGTTACCCATCCAACTTCACAGGACACCAGTGAGCTTTCAGGACACACAGAGAGGCTCCCCACAGCCCGGAACTCACTGGCTGCCTATTCCCAGGACTCCCAGCGGCCACCCTACACGAGGCAGAAAACACACAGGTGCACACACATATATCTTATCAGTGTGTGAAGTCCTTCTACCAGCAGTCGGTAGTAGTTATTTTGTTTGGCAGTTATTTTCAGGTAGATTGATAAAATAATGAGTAGATTTTAAAGGGGACCAAATTAACTTCATTAATGAAACCAATTAAAATCCCAGTTTTGTATAATCTAAAAACAAAAACCAAAACAAAACCCCTCATTGGCTGAACTTAAAAAAAAATCAGATTTAAGCCACAGTGTTTCAAATTCAGAGTCCAGAAGGCCATGAAGTGGCCCCTTGGAGCCACAGGGCAGGCATGGTTAGGGGCTGTTACCAAGTGGGGCGGCCACACTTCCCCCCACTCCGCCAGAGCTGCCTCAGGTGGGTTGCTGGCCTCCAAGGACCCCCAGTGCGTAGGCGGGCGGGAGCAGAGGGTGCGCCCAGGCAGCTCCTGCGCTCCCTGCCGCCCCCCCCCCCCAGCCTAGAGGGTCCCCGGACTGACTTGTGAGGCCAGCACGTTCCCACCCGGCGACCCGCGAGGTGGGTGCATCCTCCCGCAGCTCTGCCTGCTTAGATGGGCGCAGAGGCACCCCCACAGGCCGCCAGCAATCCTGGGACCCCACCCGGTTCACCCCGTGGGAGGGCCTCTCGCCTCGTAGGAATCCCGCCCCAGCCCACCCGCTTCTCTCTGGGCTGCCTGGATCCCTGGACCTCCACTCCCAACTCTGGCTCAGGGCAGCCGCGCCTCCTGGAATCCCCACCCCGGCTCTGGAAACTGCCCAGCCCTCCTCCTCCCGCCTCCTCCCAGGGCTGCAGGGACCCCGAGACCCCACACCCCCACACCTCTGCTCCTGGGATCTCCGGGCCTCCTAGGACCCCAACTCCTGGCTGCGAGGACGGGAGCCTCCCGGGGGACCCTCCCTGCCGCCGCGGTCACCGCGCCGCAGCCGCGATCTAGCGCATTCGGCCGCGGGCGCCCTGTCCTGGGTCCCTGGGCCGGGGACCCACACCGCGGCTGCGGGGCGCCTGGCGGGGGCGCGTAGGGAACACAGGGCGGCAGGCCGGGCAGCCGTGGCCGCTGGGACTTTGAGCCGCGGACGGAATTAATCGCTATTAGCGCTAATCGCAGGGCCCAGGGCGGGGCCGGGGTGTCCCCGACCTGCCTCCACCTGGAGGTGGGCATGGAGGTGAACAGGAATCAGAGCCACTGTTTCCAAACTCGGCCGACCCCGCCTTTGCCAACGGCGCCGAGGTACGCGGAACAGCCGCCCGCGTTTCCCGGCCTGTTCCAAATGGCACCAGAGGCGTTATCGGCCAGGCGCGCGCCCAGCGCCACGGTTCCCTGTCCGCGGTCCGGCACTTCCCGGGACAAAGGCCGGCTTCGGTGGGACGCCGTGGGACGCGCAGCGGCAGCGGACGGGGGCTGGGCATCTCCCGCCTGCAGGGCGGGCGCTACAGACGGCCGTGTGCCTTACCGCCCCGGCTCCTTCCGTGCAGGGACCGTCGTAAATTACATGGCAGCCCCTTAAAAATTCCTGCAGACGGTTTATTGTGTGGCGTCAAATTAGCATCGCGGCTGAGTTTTCGCAGGAAGGAAGAAAGTTCGTCTGGTATCCTTTAGCCCCCAACCGCTGGCACTGGGGAGGCACCAGACCACGTCTTGCTCAGGTGACAGGGGCCAAGCGCACGGGCTTTTTCTGGACATGTCCACTGCATTGTTTAGGTGGGTGTGGGTCCTGGGCCTGTGCAAGGTTGGGATCCTCTGTGACCCTGGGGTGGCCGGTGGCCTCCACCAATAGCTGAGGTTGCTAGTGCCCAGAGCTGTCTGTTCTAGACCAGCCTGGAGGGCAGCCCCGTTTCCTCCCCTGGGCTTCTCTCTGCCACCACAGGGCTTCTCTGAACTTGGGGAACAGCACAGAGCACGGGTCCTTGGAATCACAGCCGTGCTTAGTGTGACCTGGCGTGTTCCTTCTCCCTTCGTCACTCTCCAGACCTGCAGGCGGCTCCTCTGAGTGAGCAGAGGTTGGGGACAACCACCACCTTTTCTGCAAAAGCCGAGCAATCACTGGGGGAAGGAGGGTGCAGCCCGGGTTCTGCCGAGGGAGCAGCTTTGCGGGACCCTGAGTGCCAGTCAGGTCCCTGCCAAGTCCCCAGCAGTGTTCTGGAAGACACGTTTCACAGTGGCGCCAGGCTCTGAGGACCTTTCTCCATGGAGCTCCTGACGGATATTTTTTAGTATCAGATGGATTCACAAGCGGAGTCCCCACCTTTGGATTGAAGAGTTAGGTGCCACAGTTTTCATTCCCACCTAATCTAAGAATTTTAACATTTAAGTAAATGAAAAACTCTATCCAGATTACGTGGGGGTTTGAATGACTAGATTCAAAGTCAGGTTCAAAGTCAGCGGATCAAACACAGGTGGCCGTCTCCTCCCTGGAATCATTGATTTTTTCCAATCTATTGATTAAAGTCCTGGACAACTGTATTTTTCCTCTTCCTTGACTAGGTATAAGACATTTTAAGGGGACGGAAATATCCTTCCCTGTTCTTAGAAAACGAAAACCCCGGGGCTGTGGCTGTAGCTCAGTGGCAGAGCGCTTGCCTACCATGTGTGAGGCACTGTGAGGTTCGATCCTCAGCACCACATATAAATAAACAAATAAAGTAAAGGCATTCTGTCCATCTACAACTGAAAACTCAATCTCTCAGCATCCCAAACTTGGGAATCCCCCTGACTTGCACCAGCAAAGGTTTTGTGAGGCACAGACAAGGCCTCTACCACCACCACCCACATTGGCAAGTGGAATTTGGATTCCTCTAAAATCATTGCTGAAAAGAAAATTCACCTAGCAACCCACATGCCTCTCTCCTGTCCTCCTAGAGGCAGACTGGACCATCCCTGGGGGCTTTCCTGTGAGTCTAAGACCTCTGAAGAGACTTGGTGGGTCCCAGCACTGTCTCTTGGTGACTTTGGAAGCCTCACTCTTTACTTTGACTGCTTGCTGGCCCCAGCTGAGCTGTTACCTTCTGGGTCAGGGCTGTCAAGGCCAGCTGAGGGTTGAGCGTTTGGTTTTGAAAAACCAACTTTAAAAGATGCTCCAAGATCCAGCAGGAGCAGCGTTTGCAGCTGTCCGCGGCTTGAGCCGAGGTCTTCATTTCTCCTTCTACAGATGCATGCTGTGACCTCAGGGGCCTTCCTCTGGTCTGTGTTGTTGCCTGCTTTCTCAGAGCTGGGCAGGAGCAAAGGGACAGCAGTTCTGGGCTCAGCATCCTGGGCAGGCTCCAGAGACATGCAGACAATTCCTTCCTCTGGCCAAGAGGAAAAAAGCTCATCTGTGTCCCTGGGATTCGCCACGTTCCTCTCTTCCCATGCCATGCGGATGCAACTTCATCTGTGCCTAAATTATTATTATTTTGTTGCTGTAGATTCTGCCATCTTCCCAGCAGCTCAAACAGAAAAAAAATCTACATACTTATTCCTTGTGTACAGTTTGTAAAAATATAAATTATTAGTCCATAGTGAAATGATCAAGATTCTTGAGTGGCTTCTTGTAATAAAATTCTGCACTTGGTGAAGAAGGGGCGGGAAGTGAATTCTGGCAAATGGTCACTGTGACGGCGCGGTTGAATTTAAACCTTGTTGCTCTCACGGTCAGTTTGTTCCAAAGAGAGCTTCATAACAGGTGGCAGCTTTTCTGAATCAAAACAGTCTTGTGAGCTGCCTGAGAGTCCCCCAACTCCAACTCCACCCTCCCCGTCTCTAAAGAGAAAATCGCGTCCATTGTTGGAGGCTAATTTTGGAACTGACCAGAATGAAAAATTTATGATTTTGAATTTAAAAAAAAAAACATGTGAGATAAAGTCAAAGAAGAAGTAAAGGTCAGAGGTCAGAGCAGGATTGTGGGTGTCACACCCCCTGCGTCAAACTCCCACTCTGGCAGCCCACACGCTCTGATGGAAAGAGCGTCCCTGTTGGGCCGGGGGAGCTAAAGCAGAGCAGAAGGGCCCTCGGCCGACAGGCTGCGGTCGCTGAGAAGCACCAGCTCCACAGACTGTGACGCTCCTGGGCAGGCGTCTAAGCCAGCGTCTTTACTGGACGGCTCTGAGGAGGGGTCACCATGCTCTGCTCTACTTTGGAGACCCGGCCCCTCATGCTCAGCTTCATCAGCTGTGGCTGGCAGCACCCTGGCCTCCGCCCTGCCCGTCCGTCGGCTGTGCTGGTGCTGCCCAGGGGCTGTCCAGACAAGGAAGGTTAGGGCTGCCCTTCCTGGTCAGAGCACTGCGGGGCCGGCCTGCCCAGGTGTGCTGAGGAGGGTGGCCTCGGCCTGTGCTCCACACCTTCTGGCCAGTGGAGGTCCTGCCACAGACTCTCTTGCCCCGTCAGAGAAAAGCAAGACACGGAAACAGAGCGCCCTGGAGAGTGGCCTCTCCCGCCCGCCTGCTCTGTGACCTCATTTCCTAGCTCTTGTTTTCTTCTCTCGACATTAAAACAAATTCAGGAACAGACCCTGTCTCTGTCTCCCCAGACATTTCCAGCCAACTCGTTGGCTCATAATTGCAGGAGAAAGAACCACCAGGGGTGACCCAAATGTCTTCAGTTTCCCCCAAAGAACAGGTGGAAGATGAGGTTGAGGTGGGGGTAAGCAGTCTGAGGCCCCCAAAGCAAATTGAGGTGGGGGTAGGTGCTTGTCCCTGGCCATGAGCCATCTGCGGCCTCTCTATGCTGTTGAGACCACAAGTCTCCTTGCAGGTGACAGAGCCAGGCCCGGGAGGGCTGAGGTGGGTGTGAGGGAAGGGCCTGTCCCTTCTCAGCAGGTCTCCTGGGCAGGAACTTTTGCAGCCACAGAGCACCAGGAGAGGAATCCCGTCACCTGGGTGGAAACGTGGGGCAGGGCCTCTGAGGGCTTCCTGCAGTCCCTGAGGCCAGGATTCCGAGTTTACACGTCCTGACCACCACCAGCAGGAGATTCAGGTGGAGAACAAAGCCTGGTTCTCGGTTCAGAAGGCTCCCCTGCATCTGGAGGCCACATCTCCTCTGGGGACTTAGCTTCCAAACTTTCTGTTAAGATGTGACAGCCTCTTGTTGCTTGGCTCCTTTATCTTCTGAAAATTGGGGCTGAGATCATGGGCCTTGAACTTTGAAACTAGGCTCAGGCCTTGCTGACCCACGTGTCACAGGTTCCTTCCACCAGTGTCTGTGCTGTAGTGAAGGCAGGCGGTGTGTTGTCCGTGCATGCGTGGATGTGGATGTGTGCTCACATGTGTGTGTGCATGCATGTGTGTAGTGGGGTGTGTGTGTTGTCTGTGCACGTGTGGATGTGGATGTGTGCTCACATGTGTGTGTGCATGCATGTGTGTAGTGGGGTGTGTGTGTTGTCTGTGCACGTGTGGATGTGGATGTGTGCTTACATGTGTGTGTGCATGCATGTGTGTAGTGGGGTGTGTGTTGTCCCTGCACACGTGGATGTGGATGTGTGCTCACATGTGTGTGCATGCATGTGTGTAGTGGGGTGTGTGTTGTCCGTGCATGCGTGGATGTGTATGTGTGCTCACATGTGTGTGTGCATGCATGTGTGTAGTGGGGTGTGTGTATTGTCTGTGCACGCGTGGATGTATATGTGTGCTCACGTGTGTATGCATGCATGTGTGTAGTGGGGTGTGTGTTGTCCGTGCACATGTGGATGTGTGCTCACGTATGTGTGTGCATGCATGTGTGTAGTGAGGTGTGTGTATTGTCTGTGCATGTGTGGATGTGTGTGTGTGCTCACGTGTGTGTGTGCATGCATGTGTGTGTGTGCAGGTGTGGGAGTCAGTGTGTGGTGTCTGTCCAGAAATCCTGGTAGAAGCCCTTGGGACCACGGAGATCTGAGAAACTCCGCTAATATTGCGTGACGTTTCCTTCTTAAAGAGAAACCTGTCTTCAGAACCTTTCTTACTGTTAATATTTGAGGAGGGTTTTTATTTTAGCTCCACGGAGGGTCAAAGCAGGCTACTTTGAAGAAATGTGTGTCCCCGAGGGACCAGGAAACCAAGGTGCTTTCTGCCAAGGCCTCGTTGTCCTGGGAGAGAGCTGCTCTGCTTTTGGCCACGACTGAACACGCAGTTTGAGATCTACTGTTCCCTTCCAAGGTGTTTTCAAAAGTCATTTCATTCAACCAACCAATATTTATTGGGAATCTGTGGGTTCCGGGGAGTGACTTTCTTATTATTATAGTTTGGAAATTGCTATCCCCCAGCTGCTCGTCTGCCTTTGGTTGCTGGGATTCCAAGCTGAGGTTTCGGGATGGCTCTTGGACCCAATGTCCCCTGCAGCTCCCTGCAGGTCTTCTGCACCTGCTTTCGTTGTGCTCCGGGGGCCACTGCCCTGTGGTCTGTCCAGTTCCCAGGCTCAGTCTGGGAGACACTGGAGGGGATCTCGGGTGCCCCGTACGCCTGCAGTGTGAGGGGTCATTGCTCCTCTCTCCCTCGGCCTGGGCACACTGGAGATGCCCAGGAGGAGGGGCCACTTCTGTGGGCTATTAGGGGTTGTGTTTGTCAACCGCACACCCCGAGTGCCCCTAATGTGTGGCTGTGGATCCACCACAGCCCTGAAGCAGGGAGAGTCACTCCTGGGAGGCAGAGGGGTGTTGGAGGGGCTTCGCTGTCGAGTGGGGTAGGTGCCAGAGCCTGGTAAGCGCCCCACACCAGCACAGAGCTTCAGAGCCGGCAGTGTCCTGGGATGGAGGTGGGGCTAACAAAGGCCAACAGGAAGGGGCAGGTCTGTCGTTCTGTCCTCGGGTCCTGACAGTGGAAGGACAGTGAGCTGCAGGCCAGTTCCACACAGGCCCGTGTGGAGCGTGAATAAACGAGTCCCTGGACTATTCCCCATAAAGATAGGGCTTTGTGGACGCCTCCCCTTTAGGGTTGGTTTCTACAGAGCCGGCCTCACAAGCTGCCCACCTTTCTGCTTTGGTTTATTTTGATGTTCTAGTAACATTCATTCCCTCCATATAAAAGCCTGCCTCCTTCACTACCCTGGTCTGTCTCACAGATGCTGCCCTGGCCAGCCTGGGTGCACTGGCCGCTGCCCCTCGACATCTTCCAGACAGGCCAGCACAGGGAGTCCCCGGACCTGCTCCAGGAGGGCTCAGCAGAGCTCTGGGTGCCTTGAACCTTCTCACTCACATTCCACTTTCATCTGGAGGCAGGAAAGGTCTCCCCTTTAAAGTTCTGTTTTAATGTCCACGGTTATTCTTTTGCTCTATTTCTGTATTATTATTATTATTTGCAGTTAGTAAAAGTTGTTTTCAAAGATTGGGGTTCCAACCAAAGGCCACAGAAGTCTAGTGGAGAGGTGGACCCATGCCCTTGTTTGGAACCAACTCGTGTCCAGTGTCCAGTAAAATCACTGCTTGGTCCAGACCGAGCCTGAGTCAAAGGGAGATCCAGCCACGAGGAAGGACCTTTGGCAGCCCGGGGCTGCCCAGGTCTCACGTGCTGATTCTTAACACAGAATGTTTCTCCAGAGTCAAGAGCCGTGAAGCGCCTTTAACAGCTGCACGGTCTACACAAGAGCGTGGCCTGTCTTCTAACAGAGGTCTCCATGGATGTCTTTTAAAGTCGCAGGACCTCATTTTGCAAATGGAATCTCCCTTAGAGCCCCAAGACAGGCAAAGCAGATGGCCCTGCTGGAGGGGGCTGGGAGCCCAGCACCTCAGAGGAGCCCAGTGTCCTGGGACACAGGACGGAGGCCACTGCTGGGCCTGGCTGGATGTGGAGGCTCCAGCCCACCTGCAAGCTCCAGGGGAAGCGAGGTGAAGTGGCGACCAGCATGGAGGGGTGGCCTCCTGGCGTCTAAAGAAGCCACACATCTCCACTCCCAGCTGGCATGTGGCCTCGGCGACCGCCCTGGGTAGGGTCCACAAGCCTGTAGGACCCTTGGCCCCGGGGCTGGGAACAGAAGGGAAGGGTTCTCCCCACTGTGGGGCCGAGGCCAGCGAGAGCACCCCACAGCTCAGGAGGCATCCGGCCTGCTCCTGGCTGGAAGGGACCGTGTCAAAACAAGGCCAAGCCCTCACCCGGCTGGGGCTCTGGGAGGGGGCTGTGTCTCAGCCTGGCCTGGCCTAGGAGGTGCCCCAGCAGCTTCCTACTGGCCAGTGCTGACCCTTCTGGAGAGCTTGGTGAAACCCGGGTTCAGACAGGGCTCCTGCGCTCGGCCTCTCTTCCCACCTCTCTCGTGCCTCGTGGGCAGCAGCATCCGCAGGGAGCGTCGGTCTTGTGGTTGTGACCCTGCCTGCCCTGCTGCCCTTCTCAAGGCCACCACCTTTCAGCTCTCAGTGCTGCTGGCCTCAGGCAGGATGGCTGACCGAAGGCTCCAGGGGAGCGTCCCAGGGGAGCTAAGCACCCCAGAGAGCCAGCATTGGCCAAGTGTCAGGCAGCTGCCCCAGAGCAGGACAGAAGCCTCCGGCATGGGCTCATCTGTCCTTCACCGAGGCACCTCCATCCACCCTGGAGCATGTCCCCTAGGATAACTCCGAGAGGCAGAGCCCCTGCGCACAGCCTGGACCTACCTGCTCGTTGATCTGACACATGGAGAGGTTCTGGTCATCACAGGAGCAGGCCACCCGGACGTACTTGAGCCAGCTGCCAGCCCCCACCTGGCTGGCCTCCACACAGAACTTCTCGCTGCCCAGGTCTTCAGAGATCTGCCAGGGAAGAAGCAAACCGAAGGTCAGAGGCACCCAGTGTGCTCGGGGCTGCACGCTGCCTTGTCCCCGCAGGCTCAGGGGGACAGCACGTGAGCACCGGCCTCAGCCAGCCACGTGGTTATCAGCCAGGCCCTACTTGGCCCAGCTGCTGAGCCCGGCGACCTTGGGGGCGGGGGACCCTTTTCCTTTCTCACGGAGCAGGTCTCAGCACGGCAACCTCCCCAGCAAGGCTGGCCCAGGTGTGAGTGAGCAGAGGCCACTGCGTCTAAGAACAGAGCCCTCTGCTAAAGACAGCTCGAGCGTCAGGCTAGGAAAAAAAACGCTTTTGAAGGTAAAGGTGTCATTGGGGGTGCAGCTGTGCCTGAGCCTGGGTGTGTGCTGTCACCGAGTGTGTGTGCTGTCACCGAGTGTGTGTGCTGTCACCGAGTGTGTGTGCTGCCGCCCTGTGCTCATGCTCACACCATGCACATGGCCCTGGGAGTCAGAAAACCATCCGTTTCCTTGAAATCGGCACGTTCCCGGTGCCGAGCGGTGGCGGCCAGTGCCCGGCTCTCACCACCCTCCCAGGACTCCTGCTCCGGCCTGGCTCTCTGGTGTGGCCAATGCTGTCTTTTGAATCCCACTCCTGACAGGCAAGTGGCACCTTCTCAGGCTTGATTTCTGGTCTGTGTCACCGTCGTGCCTCGGAGAGCACCGTTCATGGGAGAGGATCTGACCTGACCTGCTGGCCACTGGGGCAGCTGCACTTGAGTCCAGCCTCCCGGCCTCTCCTGCCCGTTTGGTGCCGGCCTCATGTTCTGGGTCCAGAGCCTCTGAACCAGCAGCATCATGGACACACGAGGGCAGGAGTGGGGGAGAGAGGCTGGCGGGCAAGGGATAAGGCCACTATCAGGTGGAGAGAGGCTGAGTCCAGGTGTGCAGGTATGTACGGGCCTAGAGTGCGGGTGTGTCCAGGTGTTCAGGTGTGTCTTGGTGGACAGGTGTATCCAGGCAGGTACCGACAGGCATGTCAGGTATGCAGGAAGTTTCAGGTGGGCAGTGTGCCCAGGTGGACAGGGGTGATGGGAACAGGGAATCCCAAGGGTCCCAGGGAGTCAGGGCTGGAGGCAGTGACCATCAGATGGACCGTGGATGCTGACTCCAGAGTCCTGAGCCCCGAGCTACGTCCTCCAGGTACTCTGTTGTGAGGAGTAGGATGTGGGAAAGGGCCTGTCCACCTGCACTGCCCACTTCCACGCACAGTCAGGTGCTTTGAATAGAATTGCGGTGCCCCCATGAGTGCGGGGATCCTTCCTGATGGCCTGGCTTCAGAGTTATTGGGGAAGTGCCACCCCCAGAGGTGGCAGGGACCAGTGTTGCTGGGGTGCATGGCCCTGCTGTCGGACCCGTCTGTGCACGGCTCCCCATTCACCCCAAACCACAGCCCCTCCGGAGCCCATGGGGTGCCGCTGTGGGAGGGTGCGCTTTAAGCTGCAGGTCTCTGAGGGGAAATGCTCAGGCCCAGCCAACCTGGAACGGGGCCGGGGCCTTGGTTCTGAGATCTCTGAGGCCTGGTGACAGCCAAGATGGGGTAGGGAGAGCAAGAGGGCAGAGAAGGGATGGGTGCTCTGTCCCTGCCCTCCAGCCCCAGGAGGCCATGCCCCTGACTACTGTGCTGAGTGTCCATCCCCAGTGTGCAGATCCCTGTCCTGGTATGCAACACTCCCCTGCCCAGCGGACGCTTGCTGGGTTTCCGAGCCCCTGTGGGCCATGGGAGTCTCTGGAACTCACTGAAGTTCTATTTTCATAAAGGTCAACAGCAGCCAGAGGCAACGCGGAGACCCATGGTCCCAAACCCTGCGTCTGTGCCTCCTGCTCCTCTTCTCCAGGGACGCTGGCAGAAGCTGGACCCTGGGCACACAGGGGGTGGGGAGGCCAGCTCAGCACCAGGTTGGCACATCCTCCCTGAGCCCAGTGACCAGGAGGGGCTCAGGATGCCTCCCAAGAGCAGGACCCTCAGCTCCAGGTCAAGGGTGTGGCCTGCACCTTTTTCTGTAGGGGCCCGTGGAAGGCTTGGGCCTTGTCCAGGGGGTTCTGTGACCACTGTCCGTTCAGGGCTCAGAGCGGGGGTACTGAGGAGCTCACGTGACACATGAGGGTCTGCCCCTCGAGGCTTAGGTGGGACTGTGCAGGGTCCTCACAGGGTTCTGGGGAGGCACTGCCTGCTCTGCCCCAATCGGGGGCTGTCCCCACCCTCACACCACAGATTGCAGGAAGCCCTGTGGGGGCCATGAGGGAGGGGCCACAGGGGCTGCTGGCTGTGGCCACAGGTAGGCGGAGCTCCCCATCCCCCGGGGCTGTCACAGGGCCATCAGTCCCCCACGGGGGAGGCACCTCCCCAGTGCTAAGGCCCTTCATATCCCTCCCCCATAGCTGGCCTGCACCTTTTCCTGTGGGGGCCCCATGGAAGGCTTGGGCCTTGTCCAGGGGGTTCTGTGACCACTGTTCAGGGCTCAGAGCGGGGTACTGAGGACCTCACGTGAAACATGAGGTCACATGAAGAAGACCGCTAGGAAGACCCAGGCCATCAGCCTGGGTTAGTGGCTGTACCAGGGCACATGGCCTTCTTTGCCACCATGACCTGGACAGCAGGTCGGTGACGTGCAACACTGTGCTCCTGGACCCAGCACGCAGCCTGCTTGGGCATCCTGGTGGGTGGGCTGCCCACCTTCCCATGGCGTCCCCCACCGTACAGAGCAGGCCTCCTTTCTGGGACACCTGCAGGGATCTGGACCCAGCCCCGTGTCCCTCTAGCTGTCTCCACGCCCCAGCCAACATCTGCAGAGAGTGTGTGAACATGGACTTGGCCAGCTGCTCTGCATGGGACACTAGCCAGAGCCTCTGTGTGCCTCTGTCCTTCCTGGGTGCAGAGATCCACCTCCCAGAGCCAATGAGTCCTCCAGGGCACTGACCCCAAGTGCCAGGCTGCCCTTTCCCACCCTGCAGGTAGGCACCACTCTCGGGGCTGAGAGCCCATCCTTCTGGCCATTCCTGTCTCCCAGGCCTGTCCTCATGTCTGGAAGGCCTGCTGCCCAGACCTTGGCTCTTGGCACTGTGACAGGGCACAGCTACTCGCTGGTGGCTCTTAAAGCTTCAAGATGTTTTTCCCCGGGTGGGCACCCTGGGCTAGTTACCTCCTTTTGTCCAGAGGCTGAGAGCCTCAGTGCCTGAGTGGAGCCGAGTGAACTGCTGACCCTTCCCCTGGGGACGCCCATGAAGCTCCTGTCCCAGGGCCCTGGACCAGCAGTGGATGAGCTGGAGGCTGGGCATGAGTGGCTGGTGGCTGGGCCTCACCTGAGACGCCAGTTCCCCTTCCAGCATGGAGTCCAGCCCCACAGCTGCACTGCTGGGCCCAGCTGGGCATACTGGCAGATGCAGAGGGGCAGGAGTGGGGGCAGGGCCCTGGGCTGCAGCTTTTCTGTCCAGCTGGGGATGTGCCCAAGGCGGCCCTAGCCTGGGGCTGCTGCAGGTCCTGGCTGCCTTCCCGTTTGGAGCATCGACAGGCCTGGGCCATTTCGACTCCAGAGAGGGCTCACTAGTGTGCAGGTGCCCGGTATCTCCCCACGTTAGGGGACGGGATACGTGCCGCAGGGTTCAGCTCTGCACCCAGGCTGAGCCCTGGGCCGCCTGCTCCCCTCCAACCTAGACTGCTCTGGAGGCCATTCGAGAACCAGAGAGACAGTTTCCGTGCCCCTTTGAGGGAGTCGTAGGATTCTCCGTGCTCTGGAATCCAGAGCAGGCCCAGTGGGTCCTGCTGCCTTGGGGGCAGGACTCACCAGTGCCCACAGTGACAGAGCCCTATCCCCCGTCCTCGGTGTAGTGAGCCTCAGGGCCCCAGTTGCCTCTGATGGGACCTCCTGGACGCTGGTGCTGTTGCAGGAAGGACAGGGGAGAGGAGGCCTGGCGGGGAAGGTGAGGGGGCCGCGCACTGCCCAGAGGGACCCTTCGCCGGCCAAGTGTGGTCTGTACTGAGGCTCTGACGCCAGCCAGCACACCGGTGCCTACCCGTCCCGGGCAGGGAAGCCCACTGCCTCCCGCTGGGGCAGGCATGTCCAGCCATGCCCAGAAGCCAGGCCACTGCCTGGGCCTCAGCTCTGCATGAGGTCATTTATCTGTGACAGTCATTTGGGCTTCACAGGAGGTAGATGAAGACAAGAACTGGGTGGGAGAGAGGACGGAGGAGGTAGGTGCTTGGTTCTGCTCACACACGAGTCGTGGGGTGGGAAGGAGGGAGGTAACCCAGCCATGGGGTCCCCTGGTCAGCTTTAGTGACCAGCTGCTTGGCGGCCGATGTGGCAGCAGGACCGAGCCTCCCTCCTGGTTTGGAATCCGGCCCCCTGTCCACGTAGCCATCGAAAGCCTGTTCTTGGGCTGTTTGGGGCTGAGCCTCGGGAATCCCAGACCGTCCAAATGAAGCCGCCCTCTTGCCCGCTCACCCCCACCTGGCCTCCCAGGACCCCCAACCCGCTGCCGCTCCCCCAGCTCATAAATCCCCCCCATCAGAAATGCTGAGTTATGAAGCGAAGGGACGGAAAGTTCTCTTGACCTTGACGGCGTTTTTCGCACGTCATTTGAGGTTTCCTGTGCTCTGCTGTGGCCCTCTGCTGGGCTGGCTCTCTGACATCTAATGGGCATGGCCAACAGCTGGCCTCCGGGGCGTGTGCAGCCAGGACCCGAGCCGTCTGCCGTCGGCTTGCCTGATGGATTCTGAGCATGCGGGAGGAGCCAGGCCCCGCGTCCACCCTCGGCCTGGGTCCTGAGTGCCATGGCGACACCACCCTCTCAGGGGCCAGCAGCAGGACGAGTGGGAAGTGGGGGAAGCTCCGCTTCTCACCCTGACCCCTCCTTGAAGGACCCCGAGGTGATTCAAAGCAACGGCCTGGGTGCTAGGCCTGGTGGCTCCTTTCCTGACGGTCGGTGCTCACACACACGACACACGCATGCTTGTGCAGACGGGCACAGGCGCACACACGGATTACGACTTATGGCGACCACAGCAGCTGAAACAGAGAGTCCATTCTTGTGACGGAAGGAGGAGGGAAAGGCATTCTGGAAACACCTCTGTCCAGTGTGGACGCAGAGCCCGGACGAGCTCGTAAATCCCCATCCTGACGCTCAAGGGCTTGGTGGTGCCTGATCAAGTGAAGGAGAACCCCGGCTGGCAGGCAGGGCTGCGAAGCTCACGGCAGCCCTGGGGCGGGGTCAGCAGGCCTGGGGCCCACTTGCTGGGGCTGAGAGGAGGGGGTTGGAAGAGGGATGGGTGAGCAAGAGGGAGGGGAGGGGAAGGGAAGGAGAGAGGGCACTGGGCTGGGGCCCACCCTAGAGGAAGCTGGCGTACCTCCTAGGCCCCAGGCCACCTTGGTCTCCACTGAAGAGTTCCCAGGGCTGGGGTCTGTGTGGGGGAGGGAAGGCCAGGGTCCCAGGCCTTGGACTCAGATGCTGCAAGGAGGGGCCTGCTGCCTGATGGTGAGGGTCTGCCGACCGCGAAGGCGTTGGCTTTGCATCTGAGTTGGTGTGGGAAGAGCCTCTCCACCCAAAGCCAGGCCAAGAAGAACACGTGTCGGAGAAAGAGCCTCCAAATCCTGTACCCGATTTGATCAAAGCCACCGACCAGAAATCAGACCCCAAAAGCACGTGAACACCCTGGGGTTCTCAGACACTCTCCTCCCAAATCCTCAGACTCTGGGGTGCTGTGTAAGCCTCTCAGGGCTCACGGGTCACTCCCACAAATTCTCAGACTCTGGGTGCCAGGGAGCTACCGGGGTGACACCCTGTGCGCCCCCCAATGCTGAGTTCCCGAGCCTGCGCCCTCTCCCGGGGGCCTCCTCCTCCTCCTCTGGCCACTAGGTCCCCTCCATCTTTTCTAGGTTAGCTACCTGCACCTCTCCCTGCCCCCTGGGGCTGGGGCTACACCTGGCAGGGAGAGGCCCGCCGTCCATGAGCTTTGCTGAATAGCAGAAGGTGGGCAGCGGTCTGACTGTGTGCCTCACCTGAGCCGCGCCCGGATCTCAGGTAAACAGCAGAGGGGGCCGAGAAGGGGGCTGGGCGAACCTGGGGCCTCAAGGGCCGCCTCTCGCCACCTGCTGCAGCTGGATCTCAGGCCCTTCCTGTGGCCTGAACAGAAGCATGTTCCAGGGTGTCCCCACACTCTGCCCTGCCATCGTGCCCCTGTGGCCTCAGTGAGGCATCTCGGGGGCGGGGCTTCCTCCGTAGCACGGGGCTTGTCCGTGGTGGCAGGTCCGAGGTTCTTGATCCACTGGAAATAAAGGGGCAGACTGGAGTTTCACGTGGTGCTCCCTGTCCCAGCGAACAGGAGTACGGTACAGACCGGTGTGAGTGCAGAGACCTCTCGGGTGATGGACAATGGCCAGGAGAAACAGGGTCTGCTGAAACTGGGACCAGCAGGCAGATGCCTGCACTGGCAGCCAGAGGGGTGGACGAGAACCGCCAGAGATGGTGAGTGCAAACTGGGGGAGACCACGGAGGCCTTGGAGGCTGTCCCCTCCTCCAGGGGCCCGCCCTGACAGCCATTCCCAACCAATGTGGCCCCCCTGGGGTCCTGCCTCACTGCCCCTTGGACACTCGGAAGCCCCACTTCTGCTTTCCGGCTGCCGGAGGTGCTGTCCGCGTGGTGAGCTCCGAGGAGCACCTGCGTCGCCCGGAGAGCCTGCTGAAGGCGCCCGGGATGGAACCCTGTGTGTCCAGCCCTGCCTGGAGGGGGGGTCCTCTCTACCCTGGGTGCGGTGGGGAGCTCCCCCTGACACCCAGGTTAGAGGGTCGGTCCCCTAGTGAAACCCCGCTGTCGCTGGAGAGACTCCTGGGTGGGGCCCAGGGGCTCTTCACAGAACTGGGCCCACTGCTGGGTGCCTGCTGAGCCTGGGGCCAGTTGATGGGAGTCCAGGACCCTCCTACTGAGTGGTGGACAGCCGTCACAGCCTGTGCCCCAAAGGCAAGTGTGCCCAGGAGGTCTGGGCCTTCGGCCACCTTGCTGGGAACGAGTCACGGAGTCCGCGTCTGCCATGGAGGCTGCTCGAGCCCGGGTTTGTGCCGCGGGTTCTAGGTCTCGGGCACGTCCCCAAGGGCATGCTGTATGACAGTCAGGTGAGCTGACTGGGGCCGCCGCTGGCTGTGCCAGTCTCTCTTTGAGATGTGTGACAGGTAGAGAAGGGTCTTGTCATGATGGTGGGCAGGTCTGCTTTCCAGGGGAGGAAGTGGAGGCAGCGGCAGTATTGAGAAGCCCCCCAGGCCCTGGCAATACTCGGAGCTCCCGAGCCATGCCCAGCACTGACCACTCTACCACACTCCCTCAGGCCACCTCTGGCCAGGAGGAGGAGTGGCTCTCCTGCCAGTGTTGTGACCACCGTCCTTTCCCTCGGGTCACTTCATGATCTTGATATGCAAATGCCCAGTCTACTTTTGTCAAAATCCTCCTCTGAGCTGTTTAATTCTGGTGAATCTGAGCACTGTACCCACGACTCCCACAGAACCGGCTTCCACGTCTCCTCTGAAAACGCTTCTTGACGCTCACATTAGCCTTGCCCACGTGAGAAAGCCCAGCAGGTCACAAGTGGGTCCCATGACACCCAGAATTCAAAGCAAAAACTGTCTGGGTGACTTGTTGATGCCAGCCAAGAGCTCCGGCCCCTCTCAGCTCTGACCACTCTCTGCAGACAGCCTCCAACAGGGCCTCTTGGGACTGGCCAGGGACGCAGCAGGAGGCAGGTGCCAGGGGCTCGTTCCTCCCTGCACCCTGTGGCCTTTCCACTGGACTGCTCACCTGCCTGCCACCCCAGGAGGACATCCTGAGTCCCTACTGCGGTCAGCCTCGGGGGAGGGCCACCTGGGTGAGTTGAGTCCTGGCCACTCAGGGCCCCTTGAGCTTCTCTTTTGCTCTCTGGGGGCATTTTGTGTGGGCATAGGTGGGATTTTAGCTGCTGTGTGGACAACGGGGTCAGAATAAGGGCTTAGGGGCCCATGAAAGAGCCGGCACAGAGCACACCGCTCCTGACAGCTGTGGGGGCTGCTGGAGCCGCAGGGTCTGCTTGCTCAGGGGGCCCTGCAGGGTCCAGGGCTGGCTCCGTCCACCCTGTCTCCCCCCTATAGGCACTGCTTTGGGAGAGCTCAAGACAAGTCCTGTGCCTGCTACAACAAAAGCCCTCTCCTGAAGCCTCTGGAATGTGGCCGAGCTCAGCCCACCCACTGCTGCCCACCTCTGGACCTGCTGCTCTTGGCAGACTCCACCCAGAGTTTAACGCCCAAGCCACCACCACAGCAGTGTCCAGGCCATCTGCTCTGGCAACGGCTACCCTCGGAGCATCCTCCAGGTCCCCAATGGGTTTGCAAAGTATTTCCCCAGTGTGCAGTGTCCACGTATGGCCTGTCCTATCCCCTGTCCCCCACCTCCAGCAGGTCTTGGGTGAGGCCCAGAGCCCTGGCCAAGGCCTGGGGGAGGGAGGGACACAGGGCCGTTTCTGCTTCTTCTGAGGGTGCAGACACCAAGGGCCCATCAGTAGTTCACACTGGAGCCTGCGTGCGGTCAGGGGGGAGCGGGCGGCCCTGTGCCTGGGGCTGGCACCCAGCACTCAGCCCTGACATTATGAAGTGAGATGCTTTTGCTTTGGTTTGGTTTTTGATCATAAAGAAGATTAATAAGAAAAGGTCCCACAACCCCAAACCAAATGCTTGTGGCTGTGCCCCTGCTCAGGGTACGCGGGGCCAGGGCTGCCACAGGAAGCCACCCCCCGTGGGGGGCGGGCGAGGTCCTGGGAGTGTCACACTCATAACCTTTTTCTGCTTCTTAGATGGTGACAAACTGCAGAGCTTGCAGACCTGGCCACCCCCACAGCGGATGCTGGAGGAGTCCCCTGCAACCAGCTAAGCTCATGTCACCGGCAGAGGCTTCTAAATATAGCAGCAGGTGGGGTCCTGGGCACCATGGCAGCAGGGCCTCAGCTTTGCTGGACAAAAACTGAGTGGAAGCTGAGTACCAGGATGAGGAGCCCGCCAGGGACCCTGGGCATCCCCAGCCAGGTCCCCTTGCTGGGAAGCTCCCTTGCCAGGTGACCAGTGGGACTTGGCACACAACCACAGGGAGGCTCCCAACCCTCATACCCTCTCGTGCGTCCCTGATACAGGCTTCACATGGGAAGGGACTTCCAAATGGACCTTCAGGAGAACCAGATGTCAGCTGGACGCGGCTCCAAGTCTTCCCACCCGTTATTTCCTGGAGAGGGCAGCCATGCACAGAACCCAGGCCCACCATGCCTGTCCTGGGGGCTCTCCCAGCTCACTGTTGGGCAGGAGGAGGGCACCATTCCTCTGCACCCCCTGGAGTTTGCAGATGCTGTGGCCCACACTGCTCCAGCCGAGCATGGTCATTGAGACCTGTCACCGAGTGACAGAATGCTCACGTCCACTCCAGGGCAGCCACTGTTCCTTCCACATTTGCAGGTGAGGAAACTGAGGCAGAAAGGACTTTAGTGATTGGCCAGAGGTCACACAGCAAAAAGGGATGGACAGACTGGGCAGCAGGTATGGCTGCCCTCCTGGCTGCTTTCATGCTGTCAAGACCAGTATCACACATACCAATTGTCCCACCCTGGTAATCTCTCCTCTGCTTGAGGATGGGCCGAGGGTAAGCAGAATTTCCCCAGAGCCTTGCCTGAAACAAGTGTCCATTGAGACTCACTGAAGGTCTCCATGAGAAGATGGATGGATGGATGGATGGGTGTGTGCATGGATGGATAGATGGTGGATGGATGAGTGGATTGGATGAGTGTTGAGTAGATGGTGGATAGATGAATGCATAAATGAGTGAATATATTTGGATGGATGATGGCTGGCTGGCTGGATGGATGGTAGATGGATGGATGGTGGATGAAAGATGGGTGAATAGATTGATGTTGGATGGATGATGGATAGATAAATGGATGAGTGAGTGAATGGATGTTGGATGAGTGGGTGGTGGACAGATTGATAGTAGATAGAGGGATGGATGGATGGCAGGTGGAGGGTAAATGGATGGTTGTTGAATGGGTGATATGTGGATGAATGGATGTTGAATGGATGGATGAATGGATGGGTAGATGACGGATGGTTGATGGAGAATGGATGGGTGGATGGATGGATGGATGAATGATAAATAGATGAGTGGGTGAATGCATTTTGGATGGATTGTGGGTGAATAATGGGTGGTGGATGGATGGATACTAGATGAATGGTGGATGGATGGGTGGATAAATGGATGGATGATAGATGGTGGGTGGATGGATGGATGGTAGATGGATGGGTGAACGGATGGGTGTTGAATGGACAGATTACAGAAGTGTGGAGAAGTGGCTGGCTGGCTGGCTGGAGGAGAGGCAGTGTCCCCCACAACCTTTCTAGCTCCCACAGTGAGATCTAAGTTGATATCCCACCAATAGGATCCTCATCACATGGCATACTCTGGCCGTGACGATGGCCTGCCTCACTTCCCCCTCACAGATGGCAAGGACCTCAAGTGTTCACTTGGTTGTTTCTCGGAGCCAGGAAGACAGTGTGAATGGATCACGGCACTTGAAGACAACCAAGAACAGCCCCGACTACTCCCCACGCTCCCCTGGGTCCACTGGTCTTTCTGTCTTTCTGGTCCAGGCCTTTTTCCTTCTAATCCCTCCCTGTGTTCTGCCGAAGGAGCTGCAGACCCTCACTGTGGGAGTCACAGCTGCAGTTCTTCCTGGGCTGGTGTTACAGGGTCCCTGTCCTGAGGACAGTGCCGTGGCTGTGATGTTTCTTTCCTGGGGTGGCCTGTTTCTCCAGAGCAGAGGCTGTGGCTGGATGGTGGGTCCTGGCACACAGTGGGTGCCTAGCACAGGCCTGGTGGGTGGCCAGGTTATTTTTGGTGCCTTCCCTGCCACTCACTCCATCCCCGAGAGCCCATCCCTCTTCCTTCTCCTCAGTGCGGGGTAGCCTGGTGACTCACCGCCTTCCATATCAGCCTGATGCTTTGAGGTCAGCTCTTGCAAATAGCTCAAATCTCAACAGACCAAGTCCAAGCAAATACCTTGCCAATCCCCACAAGAAACGGCTCTCGCTGCTCTTCAAAGGACAAAAATGGTCATTGGCAAGGGAGTCTTGGTGCACACAGGGTTGGCTTTGGAGGCACTGCACACGGCCAGCTCCAGCTTCTCCCAGGTAGGTGGCACAGAGTGACGCTGGGGCCTGGGCTTGCTTTGGCTCTGTAGAGAGAGAATGTGCTCTTCCTCCAAATGGTCTGTGGTGATGACCCTGCTTTCCAGAATGTCTGATGTCTTCAGGGGTCCTAGAGCCCAACTTTAGAGTGAGGATGAGCCCCAGGGTCCACTGACTGGAACCCAGTGCCCCCCACCCTTGCTCCTTCCCAGCTGCAGGACGTACAGCAGCCAGGACAAGAGGGAAGTCAGATGGGCTTCTCGGGTAGCATTGTCCCAGCCAGAGGCCACCTGGGTCCTGGTGATGGTTTTGCCTGCGAGGTCTACCCTTGGATGTGGGCTCAGCCAGTGATGTCTCTCTTGGGGCTGAAAGCCAACTTCCTTCCCAAACTGGGCAGGACAGGTCAAATCAGCAAGTTTGAAATGATTCATAGACAAAGGTGTGGCCACATCAATCTTGTGCCGTGGGTGGAACCAACCAGCAGCTGTCCCTCTTGCCCATGTCCCAGCTAGTCATTGTTGACAACCTACATCAAAGGGACCAAATGTGTCCCCCACAGCGGCATTGCCTAGATCCCCTTCACCAGCTTCACTCCAGCATCCACTCAAGCCGGGGGAATAGAATCCAAGTGGTCTACTAAACGTCTGATCACAAGCATTCACCTGATGCCGGTGACCCAGTGGAGGGGCTGCAGGGCAGAGGGCACAGTGTAGCCCATTACCCAGAAATCAAACTGGGGGCCCAGGAGCGTTTGAATCAGCACCTTTCTCTGGGGATTCTGCTACTCTCCTTTTTCCTTTGAACAAACATGGGAGCAGACCTGGTCCTCCCTCAGGAGCGGGAGGGGGAGCATGCTCCGGGGGGCTGCTTCTCCACCGTCTTGGGATGTGCAGAAAAGCCCATGGGAAGGGCATCTTCTGCGGAATCAGGGCAGATGTGGCTTGCGGTACGTCATCGCTGGCTGTCCTGAGCTGGGGCACTTTCCCTGGTGACTGCCCTGAACTCTCCCCAGAGGGGGGCTTGGTGCGAAGACGGCTCCTTCCCCATCGGGGAGCAGGTGCCGCAGGGGAGATGAGTTTAAGGGGAGGCAAGGCTAATGGTCTCTGCTCAATTTGGGGATCTCTGGGTCTAGTGGCAGTCCCACCCAGAGCCCCACCATTGTGCCTTCGTCCCCAGACTTCCCTCCAGAGAGAGGTGTCAGAGCAGAACTTGGAGTGGCTCCTGAGCCGGGATTTCTATCCCGGAGTCCACTGTGAGCGCTGTCCAGGCAGGGACCCGAGCAGGCAGCCCTCGGCAGCTGTGGAAGGACAATCGGTCCCCGTGGTCCCAGGTGGTTTCTGTATGTTACCCAACCCCCTGGGGGGGTGGATGGACTGTTTTCTAGAAGGTTCTTGGACTCTGAGGAGATTCGGCTCTGGCATGTCAGAGGCACAGTGTCCTGACCCCCTCTCCTCTCCTGGGCCTCCTCTTTCTTTCCACGTGCAGCGCTTTAAGTCACTGTTGTCAGTCTCCCTAGCTAAGCACTGGCATTTCTAAGTGATCCTTCCCTCCCTCCCTCCCACCCTCTCTTCCTTCCTTCCTTAACACTGGGGATTGAACCCAGGGGTGCTTGACCATTGAGCCCATCCCCAGCCCTTTTTGTTTTTAGTTTTAGGACAAGGTCTACCAATTGCCCAGCCTGACCTCAAACTTGGGCCTCCCCGGCCTTGACCTCCCGAGTCTCTGGGATCAGAGGCACGCGCCGCCACACCCAGCTTTAGATGACCTTTTAAATAAAAATAATCACTTTGAATCGTGCTCCTGTGCCTTGATTTGAAGACGGGCTTGTTTTTTTTTCAATTTCATATCCAAATTCACGTCTACAGAATTTAATGAGAACCATTACAGAATCATAACCTTTTTAATAAGTCCTCTCTCTGTTCCAGTAATTTGTTTAAGTATTATCAGTTCAAAAAATAAATTCATATGCAATTACTTTAAAATAGACTTCCTCCATTTTTTGGCCTTCCTTAGCCTTGGATTCTGTGTCCGTGGATTCCACGAAGCTGGGATTGAAAACATTCCAGAAACCACGGCATCTGTGCCCAACGTGAGCAGACTCTCTTCCTCGCCACCATTCCCTGAATGACACGGTGTGGCAGCCGCGGTCCCACATGGAGGGGGTCTGGGGTGTTACGGGTCCTCTAGGGATGGTCTGCACTCTGTGGGGGGGGGACGACGCAGGGGTTCTGAGCAAATACCAGGCCATTTCCTGTAAGGGACCCGAACACTGCAGATTCAGGTCCCCGACGTGGACTAAGAGACCACCGTGTTCTGGAGCAGAGGCAGAGATCCGGCCCAGAAATCCAGGAGCCACATGCTGGGTGTGTATCCTTGACCCCGGCTCCTCTGGGGAGGTGCGAGGACTGGCCACCCACCCGTCATGTCCCAGGGTCTCCCCAGAAGTGTGATGGTGCCTCAGGCTCGGATTCAGTGGAAAGGCAGTCTCTAGGGGGGCCCAGCCCCCAGCCACAGCAAGCAGCCTGCAGTCAGCCTCCCTCTGTGCTGGGGAAGACCCCTCCCAGCCATGACCACGCACCACACTTGTGGCTTCCTGTCCCCGCACGGAGAGGGGACCCTCCCCGGCACTGAGACGAGGTGCCGCCGCGGCAGCCTCTTCGCTGATCAGGGTGCAGACGCTACAAGATGCTCACACCCTCGCAAATGGGTCGCCGACATCTCGAAAACAAAGCCCAGCAGAACATAACCCATGTGCAGCCCCCCGCCGCCCGCAGATGCCACAAGGTCCCCTTTGTGCGCCAGCAGAGCTGCGCAGACTGGCCACGGTGTTCGCGGACACGGTTACAGTCTGGTATTACGCAATAGGATGTTAACCACACATTCTCATAAAAAAATAAGATAAATAATAATAAACATCGGGCCGAGAGTCCAGATCTTTCGCGAGACGCCCCGATCGTTTTTCTACTCCGACCTCAGTTTTCTCTGGAGCTGCTCCAGGAGCCCAGGGTGGGACGGCAGCCTTCTTCTTGTGGGGAACAAAAGGTCTTTTTTCAGTCTTTGGGGCTGTCAAGTTTATCCAAATATTCTCGGCTTACTACTAGCCCCTTTCTGAATTGATATTTCCAATAAAAGGACACTTTGTATCTGGAGGCCACTCCAGGCCCCCCCCCACCCCCAGCAAGGACGCCTGGTGCCCGGCCCTGGTCGGCCACTTCCTCGGCCAGGAGGGAGAGGGCGTCCCCAGCAGGAGGAGGCCCCGGGCAGCGGTCAGGGCCGCGCTGGTGGGAAGGAGGAAACGGAACCCACAGAGAATGCCCACCTCCCGCCAGGGCCTCAGCCACAGCCCAGTTTTCATTCTGGCCAAGCCCGTCCAGTCTGCGAGCAGCCGCCAAGCGCATTAAGTCATGGTCGTGTTTGGCGGCAGGAGAGAATTCATTCCAGCCGGGCCGAGCTGTGCAGAGCCTGTGTTCTCGGGCTGTCGGCATGCCGGGGCGGCCACGGCCTCGTGGGGGCCCCTCAGACAGGACGGGCGACTTTCATCCTCACCTAATCCCCATCTTCCCAGACCCTCTCCAGCCGGCCAGCCCCACAGCCTGGTCCTGTGCCTGGGTGCACGAGGGCATGAGCGTGTGCCCCCCTCCACACACATGCAACACATACCCTTCAAAGTGGGCTCCGCAGCCTCACAGAGGGCATTTCCTTCCACCCCCACCTCCCCCAAACGGCTCTGATTAGTGCTAATGATAATTCTCATTAATCACCTTCTGCTGCTGCGGAATGGAAACGAGGCTGCGGTCAAGTGACAGGAGCCACTTAGGCAGTATTTATGACCTGTGTGTACAGCAGCAGCTCTGGGGCCTGACACCTCTGGCCTGTGGCTGACATCAGGGCTGACATCTGGGGCACCAGCTGCCCAGAGTGCTCCAGTGTCTGACTTGGAGGATGCCAGCAGATCCTGGGACCCCTGTTACCCACAGCTTAGAAAAGTGGCCCATCTTTCGGGTCCAGTGCAGGAGGCGAGTGGCTCGGCAGTTCAGGCTGCTGCCCCAGTCACGAGAAGGAGGAACAGCCAGGAAGCCCCCCTCCTCAGTGCCTCTCCTTCCTTCCCAAACAGAGCCACACACCCCCTTTCCTCTCTCTGATCCTCAGGGGACGGATGGCCCCCAACCCAGGGTGGAGACAGCATCTAACCACCTGTGACTCTCAGTGCCGTAGCTTGAGGGTGGGCTGTCTGCACATGGGACCCCCCAGGCCAGTGCCCACCTGAGCAGCCACCCTCGGACCCTGGTCTCTGTAGAGCTCTGGGAGACTTGTGGCCAGCTCTTCTCTTCCTGATGCCCAGTGAACCCAGGTTGTGGCCCTGGATCCCTGGACAAGTGGGTCCCTGGCTCAGGTGAACCAGGGATTCCCTAGAGATCCCTGGTGGTGCCTTCCTCGGGATCTCCTGGGGGGAAGTTCTGGTGACCTGGCCGGAGCTGGGGTAGGGAAGGGGCAGAGCACACAGACCTGTTGGTGGCACACGCAGGCTCAGAACCAGCAGGGCCACCCAGGACACGCCGCTTCCTCTGAAGCAGTAAACGTGTCCCACCTGTGCCGCAGACCTCGGGTCGCCCTGGCTGGCCTGATCGTTAAACTCTCGGGCTCTGTTTCTACGGGGCCATCTGTCCCCAGGCAGCCAAGTGGGGAGGAGGCAATTGCTGGGCAGCAAACAGCCATGTGGTCACAAATCCTGGTTTAATTTTCCCCTCACACCAGGGGCCACATGCGGGTCATTACTAGGCTGTTGCCAGGAGTGTGGGGTGGGTGATGGGCACCCAGGGTGAGGGGTGACTTGAGCAGAAGTGGGAGAGTGCCATCACTGGGCTGACTGGGGTGAGGGGCTCACGTTAGCCTTCAGGCGCCTCGTGAGGCTGCAGCCGATCCCAGGCAACTCTGGGTCCGTAAGTCACCAGGTCAAGACGAGGCTGCTGGGCAGGGCCACTGGGCTCCACTTGATAGCCAGGCCAGGAAGCCCCCAACACCTTGAAACCACCTGAGCACAGCCCTGGCCCGGGGGGCACTAACTCGCACAGCTGTCAAGGGCAGGGCGGGGCTGGCGGTGGACAGCATGCCCTTCCAGAGGCCCACAGGACGTGGGGAGCCAGCGCACGGAGCTCTGGGAGCACTGTGTGCACCTCACCGCCAGTTCTTATGCCCAGGGCCACACGGCAAGAGGACAGCATGGACAGAAGCATACCCAGGCCTCTTCACGGTTCCTGATGCCGGGCAGTGCGGGGGCCAGGCCGGGCCCTCTGCCCAGGCTGCCGTGCCTATGTTTGGGATTGGGTCTCTCTCCCTCCTCCTCCTCCTTCCTCCTATTCCTCTTCCTCCTCCTCCTTCTTCGGGAGGCTTTTGCTCCTAACATCTCAGCTTCCTGCGTGTTTCTTCACGGTGGCTGTCGTGCTGTGGGAAACAGCTGCCCGTTAGCGCTGCGTGGCTGAGCCTGGAAGGGCAGCTGTGAGCTGTGTGCCCCCTCGGCAGCCGCACCAGGCTTGGGAGGTGGTCAGAGCCAAGACAGCTGAGCTCACATCTCACACTTGGGAGATCCAGGCTGCGTCTGGTTCTCAGCCATGAAGACATCTATGAGTGACACGAGGGGACCCTAGGAAGCCAGCCTCCTGCTGGAGACAGCAGCCCACACAGTCTGCAGCGCCCGGGAGCCACAGGGCCTTGGAGCTGGCCAGACTCCT
Source organism: Ictidomys tridecemlineatus (assembly GCF_052094955.1). Lineage (NCBI taxonomy): Eukaryota > Metazoa > Chordata > Mammalia > Rodentia > Sciuridae > Ictidomys > Ictidomys tridecemlineatus. The sequence continues at coordinate 1,704,003 of NC_135487.1, forward strand.
CTGGCCGTGAGCATGACAGGGCCTGGACCCTCCGCAGGTGGGAGAGGTCGCAGAGATGAGTACCTTCCCATGGAATGTGTAATTAAGGATGATGTGACATGGTCATTTGGTGTGGGGTGTTGCTGTGAACACAGTGTGACAGGGACACAGCTCCGTGGGGGAGAGGCGGGCAGCAGATGGCAGCCTGCAGCCCCGACCTGGGGCTTGAGGTCCCACAGCTGTACCTGCCATCTGACCCAGCTGAGGGTCAGGTGGCCCCTTCAGAGAGGTCCTTGCCTGCCAGCCTCCCAGATCCCAGGGTCCCTCTCGCTCTCAGGGAGCAGTGAGGAGGGGTGGCTGACTGGTCCCGAGGTGTGAGGTTGCATGACCCTGAGCTGACATTGAGCTGGGGGGGTGCTCAGCTCTGAGCAAACACCTGTGACCCTGGGGGCTGGCCGAGAGCAGCCAGCAGGGAAGCTGTGTAGGCTGTGTGTCCCTGACCCCTGGAAGAGCCTAGGACGTCAGCAGGAAGTAGTCCCGGAGAAGCTAGGAGCCACGAGGCTGTGAGGAGCCGCCTCCTTTGTTAGGGCCTGATTCCGGGAATCCTCCTCCAAGATTTGCCCCTGCAGACCCCAGGGCACCTACTTCCCATGACCTCGGCCATCCGCAGTGTGGTGTCCTCCACCATCTGCGTGGCTTCTCAGAGACGCAGACTGGCCTCCAGATGACCACCCGAACCCACCCGTTCTCTGCCACTGTTCCCACCTGCTGTGCTCCTGGCCTCTCCGGGCCCCTCTCTCCCTTCCGGGAGCCTCTGGACCTCCCAGGTGTGAGGACTTCTGGGCCTTGGTTCCTTTGCTCCTCTTGCCTTGCCCCCATGAGCCTGCGCCTTCTTCAGTCACCTGGGTCCTCGGGGGGCCTTCTGGGGGTGCCGTGGTGAGCCCTCGGTCGCCATGCCCCGGCTGGCTTTTCAATAGAGTCTGAGGCTTGCTCTACAAACACTGGGCGGGGCATTTGCTAGAAGGAGGGCCAGGTCCCCAGAGCTGACCCAAGACAAAGCTAGATGGGGGCTCCATGCTTACTGGGGGGCAGCTGCCAGGGGTGGGGCTGAGTCCAGAGGGGTGCCTTCCTCTGCTTCCGGATGGTCCAGGGAGCTGCCACCAGCAGACAGATCCTCCCTCTGGGGCGGTGCCAGGTGGACGGGTCACTCCTTCCCCAGACACTGGGGTCTTCCTCCCCAAGGCCCGGGTCTGTTCCCCTCTGGTTTGGTGGGGTTTTGGCTTATTATTCCCCAGATGAGGTTCAGGGTTACGGTGGGTAGGCTGCGGACTGCTCCGGAGACGCACAAGGTGTCGTCTTTGGGACACCCTTTCTTGGGGACCCACACCTCCTCCAAGGGACAGCTCTGCTCAGCTGGCGTGAAGCCGGGCACCCCAGCAGCAGACCCTGGGGAAGGCTCTTGGTACTTCGTGCTCAGTGTTGGCTCTGGCTGCAGAGGGCTTCCTGAGGTCCAGAGACCCCGTCTCCAGCCCCTGCTGGGAGTTGGGGACGGTGAGAGCAGATGTGTGCTTCCAAGGCCGCCCGGGGCCTCTGCCGGGCTCCTGAGGTCCTGCCGTCGCCCCGTGGAGCTGAGACGTGGGGTGAGGAATGCCGCCTCGGAGGCCGCCCCCACTTCAGAAGGGCTTTCAGGCCGCTCAATGGAACACTGTTCCGCAGACACTGCCCTGATTGTTCCATCGTGTCTTCGCTCCGTCACACACAAGTGGCTCTGCTGGAGAAGAGCGGGCAGCACCCTGGCCAGCGGGGCCCCTCCCTCCTGCAGCGGCCGGGCAGCCGCACATCTGGCTCCATTTGGTTCCCCTTTGGAGACGCAGAGTGGCCTCGGGTCCACAGGACGCGAGGGTCTTGCTGGGAGCTGAGGGCCGTCTCTCCAGCTCCGAGGACCTCTGGTGTCATGAGCGTGGACTTGGTGTCGGAGCCTTGGTGGCTTGGCCAGGTTCGCTCTTGTCTCGATGCCCAGAGGCCCCTGTGGATTTCCCCCTCCCTCCCAGAGAACCCTGGGAGGACCTCAGGACGGTGTCTGGCTCTGCTGCTCCGTGCGTGGTGGAGGGGACAGCAGTTTGGCAGCCAGGCAGCCTGTCCCCAACACTTTGTGCCAGAGTCTTCTCCAATACTTGTCCTGGCCTCTGAGGTGGCTTGTAGGCAGTGCTGGTGCCCAAAGACAGCACACTGGTCCTGGTTGTCCCTGGCGGAGAGGGACCGTGGTCTGGGCGAACCCGTGGCTTGATGAAGGTGCACATGGCCGTCACAGATCATGGAGACGTCTGTCCCAGCAGAGCCGAGCCCGCCATTCAGGAACAAAGAGTCGGCCCAGGATCCAGGAGCCTGCAGCTTGCAGAGGGGACCCTCTCCTGGCCTGAAGTCCCTGATCAGTAACACACAAGCTCTGCACATATGGTCATCATTAGGGATGATGTCATCATCGTGTCCAGGATGACAGATAAAAGCAGCGTTTGATTCATTCACCAGATCTCTCAGCTATGTGACAGCAAGTGACAAGGACTGTGGCCTGCTAGTAGGGTGCATGGGGCCAGCACACTTGGCTGTTCTTCTCCCTGGCCACTGAGCTGGCTGAAGGGACCGACCTAGGAGGCAGGCTGGGCACTTCTGTGCTCTTGGAGGGCGCTGCAGGCCCAACTCTTGCTCACACCCGTGGCACCTTTGCCCAGCGCCTGCACAGTGGACACGTGTGAAGCCGTGTCCGATGCCAGCTCCTTCGTGAGCGTCACTTTGGCGCGGGGGACCTTGTGTGTACTGGGCCGCCCCCGTGCCTCCAGCTCTGGGCTGCTGATGGACAGATCCTGCATGTTCCCTGAGCACACAGGGGAAGCTGTTCCTTCCAGGGGGAGAGAAGTGAAGACTGCCAACAACTTTCTAAAGACCCTTTAAGAGGAGGCCGCGGAGAGGAGCGTGAGCGTGGATGAGGATAAACATCGCTGACAGGTGGAGCAGAGGCTGAAACCCGAGCCGCACAGTAACTGCGCAGAGATGCGTTGCAGATGGCGTGGACGGCGGCACTGGGGCTGCGGCGGCGCTTCTGACAGGGGCCCTGAGTGGGGCAGGGTGGTGCCTCTTCCTGGGCCCCGACCCAGGGACGCCCTGAGGAATCCCAGGGGGTCAGGATGGCTGTTTCTGTGAACCCAGAGCCAGCATGAAGGGAGGGGCCTGGCCGGGCTGTGGACCCCAATTTTCTGTACTTAGAAAACAACTCTGCACTTAAAACCCGTCTGTCTGTCTGTCTGCTGGGGACTGCAGTAGTGACAGACTCTGCTCGCAGACCGGCTGTCGGAGGATCCAAGATGGATGACGACCTGGGCTGCCGTGGCTGTGGCTGTCCCTCCACTCCTCAAGGCTGGCAGTGCCACCGACGTCCATTCCCTGGAGATGGTTTGGGGGCAGGCCTCCCCCTGGCCTGACCATCGCACGATGACTGTGGAGACTTGGGATGCGGTGGCACTGCACCCGATTTCCCACTGTCGGCCCAACTCCTCCGTGTGCGACGCCTGCCTCCCGGGGCCGGCTGGCGAGTGGCTCCCCCGAGCTCGTCACCTTGCAGGCACACTGGAGAGATGTCACAGACTTTTCAGCAGGGCTTGGTGCGGGGAGGGGGCTGACAACTTGCCTCTTCCGGGGTCGTGGGAGACCCAGGCTCTGACTGGGGAGGAGCAGGAAGCTCAGGCTGTGTTCTACCTGCTCGGAGCCACACCTGGAGGAGCAAGCGGGCTGTGTACCCGGGGCCGCGGGGAGCAGGGGCTGCAGGTGATTGTCTACAGCCCCTCACCTCCCTGGTTGCCGCCCACGCCCTGGTCTCAACCTGCACCACGCTCTGAGGGTGAGAGTGAAGCTCTTCCATCCGGAGAAGGCCCCTTTCAAGATCCCTGGCCGGTGGGCTGAGCCTGTGACCCATGAAGCCAGGGGTTTTACTGTGGTTTTGGTCTGAGGACAAGACTGAGGGACTGGCCCAGTGCACCATGTCTGTGTTGTCCCCTTGGCCCTGGGCCAGCGCCCCGTTCTCGGCTCTGAGGATGAACGCAGATGGACGGGGCCAGGACATGAGCCCTGTGGTCATGCCCAGCACATCTCCCTTCAATGGCTGACGCACACCTGAATCATTAACGTAGCCCCAGGGTGCAGCAGGAATCCTGCTCTGGGACGTCTTTTCCGGTCAGCGATGCCAGTGGCTTTGTGGAATTAGACTGTGGCCTCCTGCAGGGCTTCTGCACTGCATCTCCAGGGACCTCTGGGTCTGGGGCATTCTGTCCTGGGCAGGGGGTTCCTTCCTGGGCACCGTGGGATGTCCAAGAGGCTCCCCAGACTCCACCCATCAGATGCCAGTAGTGACCCAGCAGAAAACCACCACCAACTCTTGCCGTGGCCCCAGCAGGGGCGCACAGTGGCCAGTTGAGGACCCCTGGCCACCTTGTAGACAAAAGGTGCTCTCAGCTATTGCTGTTGTGTGCTGTGCCAAGCGGCAGGGTGGGAGGCGGGTCCATGGTGGGTGTGGACCGGGAAGGTGGCCCGTGCAAGCCGTCCACACCCCTGCTCCAGTGCAGGCTGGAGCCTCCAGGGAAGATGGTGCTTCCTGGTCCAGAGGAGGAAAGAAGCAGAGGCCATGAGTCTGGGGGACTCTGAAGGGTGCATGTGAGCTCCCGGTGGGGCTCTGTCCAGCCCTGGGTGGGGTCTCTTTCCCTGGGCTGGAGCTGGGCTCTAGGGAGGAGGGAGGAGGACTCTGGAAGGTTCTCCAGCTGGGAACGGGCTGGCTGGCCCGGGTGTGCAGCTGTCACAGGGACGTGAAGGAAGCGGTTCCATTTGTGTGTGGACGTGGACAGGCCTGGGACCCAGGGAGGCCTGCCCGGCCTGAGAATAAGGTCCTTGTTCTTGGCTGAGGTGGGAGTCCTCAGCCCTGGAGTCACAGGAACTGGGTCTGTCTTAGGTGGACAGGCCGCTGGGGCAGCCCCGTACTTGGCCCAGACAGCAGAGATGAGCCACGCCGTCTGCATGGCAGAGCTCATGGTCCACGGCAGGGTGAGGATGGCTGTGGCTGTCTCTGGGCTGCAGCGGGTGAAAACTGGCCGTGCAGCGTGTTTGCCCCACTCTGTGGAGTCGAAAGTGAAATTGCTCCACAGTCAGGAGAGCGGATCCCTCCACTGCCTGGAGAGGCAGAGAGCCTGGGTTTGAGGGTCCCTGCAGCGGGGATTCCCCGGCTTGCTCGTGGGTGAAACGGGCTCACTGGCCGGTCAACGGGGCCTCTCTGTGGAGCTGCTCCATAAGGCACGACCTTACCACACGCGTAGACTGAGACCACGGATCCCACAGCCCGGCTCAGCCTCAGCAGCTTGTGTGGTGGAGATGCTCTTCCAACAGGCTGGGCCAGCAGGGCAGAGGGCAGTGTCCCTGCAGCTTTCTCCCCGGTGGAGGGGGACTCTCCAAAGCCGCTGCCCACCCCTGTCTCCTGGGAGGGGACTGGGAGCCAACACAGGTGCCAGGCCCCCTGTCATGAGGTCATCCTGCCTGGCCCGAGTGCACCCAGGGCCCTCTCCCTGGGCTTCCGGGCTGGGAACTGAGGACTTGGTGCAGGGGCCAGGGCCTGGGACCTTTGGAACAACTCCACCAACCCCAGATGCTGTGGCCCACCCGCACGCCTGCCGACCCTGGCCGGTGAGGGTGGTGTGTGCTTAGGATCAAGTAGGTTTTACTAATGCCGTCATGGGCTCCCGGGAAAAGCAAACTGTGCTGTTCCAGAACTCGGAGGGGTCCTGGGCCGCGGCTGCGCTTGCCTGGCTCAGGGCGGGGGGGCGTCCTGCGGTCTTCCCGGGAGGCCCCAGGAGGGCTGCTCCTCGGTGTCTGCACCCCACTCATTGCAGAGCTTAGGCAGGGATTGTTTTTTGGGGGGGAGGTTCTTAGACCCACAGGGTGTCCAACTTTCAGAGACCATGGGGTATGACCCAGCAGGTGTTGGTGGCCAGGACATGGCCCCGGCCCTGTGCCACCTCCCGGCTCCGGCTCACAGGGCATGGTTGGGGCGCTCCAGGCGCTGGCTTCTCCTGTGTGGCCTGAGAGATGACGAGGGGCCCTGGGTGGGGTTCTGGGGGCTCCAGAACAGCCCTTGGGAGCCGCTGGGCAGCGGGAGCCACCGGTGTCTTGGTATCTCATACTCGGCTGGGGTGCCCACCATCTCACGCGGAGTCCCCCAAAACACCTTCCTTCAAGTGAATCCAGAAGCCTGAGAGACCAACAGACTGACACGGGCACGGCACCCCCTCTCCAGGGGCCACTGAGCCTTTTCTTCATCATCATTCAAAGAGAACACGGCATTGGACCTCACACGGGGGAAGGGACTGACCTGTCCGGCCTCCTCACACACACCCTTCAGAAAGCTCTGCTGGACTGTCCCATGTAACCCTGGCTCGATGGACAGGACACCGAGATGACTGACTGGGGGTCTGGGGGCCCCTTCCTGCGCCCCTGGTGCGAGGTGCAGCGGCAGAGGCTGCAGCTCCTGTGCCCCGCCCCTGCAGGTCTGGGGTCCCGTGGGCTAGACCCATCCCCTACTCGGACTCCCAGCCTTCGCAGCCTGGTCCTGGTGCCCCGTCCCTGCCTGACCCAGGGGTGGCCCAGGACCTCCTATGCCCCCCTCTTAGTGCTGGGCTTCAGAGGGCGACTGTGGCCTTCTGCCTTGGGTCACACTCCAGCCTCCTCCAACCTGGCCACAAAGCCCTTCAGGGAGCAGGCCAGGCCTCCTCTCCCACCTGGGTGCACATGGCGCCCTGCCCACACTCAGCGTCCAGCACCGCTGCCTCTGGGCCATCAGCTGCTCACCTAGCCCGTCCTGACCCTGACCTGCTGGGAGGAGGGCAGGCAGGACTACAGACATCGACGCCACGGAACCAACCGGTATCTACTCAGCCAATTAGTATGGGGAAGGCGTCCCCTGCAAACCTCCCAGCCCTGCCCAGTGCCGCCCTCCCCTGCCACCACGCACATGACCTAGAAAGGTGGCTCTGGGCCCTAAGGCCCTGCCCCACCTGGCCTACCCCTGGTAGAGGCCTGCAGTCCAGGGGCAAGGGGCCCAGGACACCCAAGGGGTGAAGAGCAGGCCGTGACTCTTTATCAGCCAGTCCCCCATATTGGGCAATCCTGCCACTTAACTTTGGACAGCACTTTAGTCTTAGGTGTCTGGTGCAGGTCACGTGGTCCCAGGAGGTGGCTGCACCGACTAGAACCGTCCTGTGGGCCTGGGGTCGCAGGAGAGCTTCCAGGGGCTGCGGCTGGTGGGGTGCCCCTTTCTCTCAGCCCCAGTAGGGAAAGCACCATGGGGCAGGTGCTCTGGGCCTCCAGGACGTCTGGAGACATCCTCTGGGCTTGTGTAGCCCTTCTGGCTGTTTCCGTGAGTCCCAGCTCAGCCTGCCGCCAGCGTGACCCTGGGTGTCATTGGGACACAGGGGCTGTATGCAGGGGCTCCAGCCTCCAGTGCTGCTCTCACGAGCTCCGCAGTCCTCTGCATGACCAGATGTCCCCAGGCCCCACAGACCTGAGTTAGGGCCACCGGTTCTTTCGACAATGCTCCCAGGGGCAGTGAGGGTGAGGTGCCTCAGTGGGAGACAGGAGCTCTGCCCTCAGGAGGCTGCCCAGGGTCCTGCCCGTCCCCTGCCGGGACGTTGGCCAGGGTCAGTCCAGCACTCACTGGGATGTGAGTGCCCAGCAGGGATGCCTGAACTCGCACCCAGACTCCTCAGCCAGGTGTTTTGGGGTGAGAGGGCTGCGGGTGGTGCTGGGACAGGCATTCTGGGGCGGAGTCCACCCTGAGATGTCACAAGAAACACCCTGCTTCCCTGCTTGCTCTGCAGACAACTGTCTGGGCCAGAACCACCCAGGTGGGGAGCAGGCCGACCCAGGGGGACCGTCTGTCCTCCAAGCTTGCCCCTCACCCCAGGCAGCATGCATTTCACACCTGGTTAACTTTTATGACCAGCTCCGCCATTTGCCAGGGGAGGGAGGAAACAATCCCAGCTACCGGGGGCCAGCCCGAGCGGGGCGTCTGGGCCTGGGGCCAGCTTCTAGCGCTCCAGCCCGCGGCTCCTGGGCTGCCTTCTCGGGCAGCTCTGGTCTCAGCCCTGAGCCAGGCTCTGGTTTCCTTCTCCTCCTGGGCACTGCCAGAGCTCGGCCCAGGAGCCTCTGAGGCCAACAGTGTGTACAAAAGTGCCCAAGGGTGGGCACCCAGAGTGGCGCCTGCTGCTGGCACACAGGCCCCACGGCCGAGGTGAGCCCCCGTCCTCCTCTGAGTCCCCTGAGCACACAACACGGGACCTTGTGAGTGCCAAGTGTGGTCCCACCTACACCCTGAGCCGTCTGCTGTGCACTCAGCTGGGCAGAGGCCTTGGTGGGGACCCTGGAATTGGCGTGTGGGGGACAGGTTGAGGGCGGGGGCTGTCTAATGTCTGTTTTCAGTATGTGGCCCGTCATGGCCTCTTTTCTCCTGTTTGGTATAATTTTATGCTGGGTGGACGTATTTAGGCCGAGTGGCCTGACAGTGATGATTAATACCGTGCGCTAGGAGATTCCAGCGCCAGCTCGGAGCAGGCTGGCGCAGCGGTTCTCATCAGATGGTCAAGCCCGCAGGCCTATTAGAAGCAGCAGGAGACCTGGAGGCTTAATCACAGAGGCTGGGCCCTTGCAGGGAGAAGAAAGGGGAAAGGGAAGGAGAACAAATAAAGCCGCAGAGCAGAGCGGGCGAGATGCTCCTGCAGCCCCGCCCTCCCCCCACTGCTGGGGGCAGGCCCGAGGGGAGCCCACCAGAGAATTGAGAGGGAGAAAAACAATTAAAACCTGAAGCCAGCAGCCAGAGACCTGACTCTGCCATGGGAAGTCTTATGAGCAGAAATAAACCAGCCCGTGGGCAGGGGCGGAACAGGGGGCCAGGAGAGCGGCCCTGGAGCCCAGGCTAGGTGAGAGAAAGGGGGCCTGGGGGGAGCGTGTGTCTTCAGGGGCCATCAGCCCTGACACTCTGGTGTCCCCTCCCAGGATGACCCAGGGCCCTGTTTGCCCAGGGCTGTTGGGCTCACCTGCAGCCAGTGGAATTGTTCATGGAGCATTCGCCCTGTCCTTCCTGAGTGTGACCTCTTGGATGAAAATCCTGGGCTGGTCTGCTCTTTGAGGGTGTCCTTGGAGGCTGGAAAGGGGACCCTCACCCGGAAGCCCATGGTACAGCCTGGACACCCTCCGGCATCGACCCCTCCCTCTGCCAGCTCTCTGTGCCCTGTCCTGGCACAGGGCACCTCGGGGCTCGGATCAAGAGTGGCCCCCACAGGCTGGAGCGGGAGGAGGGCCATGGTGAGGGGAGCAGGAGGGAGCCCGGGTGGGGAGGGAGGAAGGAGCAGAGCTGGGTGTTGTGCTGGCCAGGGGAGACCCCGGGCAGCCCTGGGCTCTGCTGTCCTGGGGACAAGATGGAGGCGGCCTCCCAGTCCTGGCGACCCAGCAGCAGCCATGTCCCTCTGTGTGGGACTGTGCTGGGGAACCCAACAGGCTCCCCTCCTGGGATTTAGGAAGAAGGCCAAGTTCCAAGAGGCTTGATTTTGTGGGAAAGTTTTCAGAGTCTGTCTGGGAGGAGGCGGCACCGTTCAGGGAAGGAGAGGTTCTGGAGCCCGTCAGGGCTCTGCTGTCCCATGTCACGTGGCTCCTGGCCAGAGATTCCCAGCTCCAGCCTTGGGCCTTCTCAGAGGGTATTGGAAGGCGCAGACCCTCCAGGGTCGATGCAGCTGTTATTGTGAACTGGGGGGAAAACTTATCAAAGACAAACACATTCCTCTGGATTTTCACATAAACCCCAGCCTGTGTGAGCAGATGTCCAAGTGCTGCCCAGTCTGTGCTGCCTGTGCCAACCCTGCAGTCACCACCCAGCAGGGAGAGCAGTGCCAGTCCAGGCACCTGCTCAGGACCAGGGTGGGCGGGTGGGGTGAAGACCACCCCTCTGGAGTCCGGCCCCCGAGCCCGGCCACGGGTCCTCTACGTCCCCACAGAGGTTCTTCAGAACACCTGGAACCCCGAGTGGGCTGAGTTTTCTCCCTCAATAGCCCAGGAGAACTTCTGCTCTGGTGCCAGAAGTCTCCCTGGGGTCTTCAGAACACCTGCATCAGGTCCTTTCTATCCAGAGAGGCCAGAGGTGGCACTCCGTGGCCAAGCTCCAGCAAGGTCCCTCTGACACCTGGTGTGCATGAGTGCCCAGCAGGGATCCAGGCTGGTGCTGGCCAGGACCCAGCTGGACCCTGTGGGAAGCAGGTGCCTCTGCTTGCACTCAGCTCCAAAGCCCACAGGCCAATGAATTGAATTCACCCCCAAAGCCCTGGCCAGCCAGCTGAGGGTCACTCCCAGAACGCAGGGCTTGCCTGGCCAACCTGTGCCCACCCGGAGGGCGGCTAGTGCACTGCCACCCAGACGGTTCCCACTCTCTGTTGGCTATTTTTGGAAATCGTTTTCTGGTTTGCTTTTCTCCCAGGCTCCATAGTAAAAAGGGAGCTGCATTGGAGCCCTGAATGGCCTTCGGGGTGGGCTCTGCAAAGCTGGGCTCCTGCACCCCAGAAGTGCCCAGTGGGCACTGAGCCCCACCTGGGGCCCAGGGGAGGCCGAGGCTGAAGGGATACTGGATGCTGCCTTGAGCTGCACAGGCCTTGGGCTCTGTCCAGGGAGGAGGTCCAAGCTGGCCACCTGGAGAGCCCCATGATGACATGGCCCTGCCTTGGGCTGCTCCCAGGCGAGGCCACCCCCAGGCCCTGGCTTCCTCAGTCACTGCCCCTATCCTGGCAGGACCTAGGCATGGGGACCAGCTGTCACATCTGGGAAGGAGCTTCCACAGGCTGGGCCCTGGCCACAGGCTCTGGCCATGCAGGCAGCCACAGAGCCGCAGGGCCAGGCGGCTGCTCCAAGGACCCCCAGATCAGGTGGCAGAGGCTGCCTCCCCTCTGCCTTCAGGCCTGCTGCCTGATTCTCCCCCTGGAAGACAGGCACCCCAGCAGGGTCCAGGAGTGGCACTGTCCTGCCCCAGGCAGGGAAGATGCCCTTTTGAATGGTTGGAGAGAACGGGACTGAAGTCTCGGCAGAGGGCGCCCAAGCAAGCACAGGTCAGGCCCAAGTCCCCAAGTCCCCAAGCCCAACACAGAGACCAGCATAGCCCAGGCCTCTGAGAATTCAGAACAGTGGAGGTCCGACAGGGCAGCTGGGCCAGGGAGCTGTGAAGACCCCTGAAGCTGACCCTTGACTGGGGGGCTAGAGAAGGGCCGCCTGAGGCTGGCTTTGACAGGAGCCTGGCCCCTGACTGACAGCTGCCCTGGGCTCCCCCATCCTCCCCATCAGCACACGGGCCTGGGGTTCCCCTTTGCTGTCCCAGGACAAGGGCACCCTGGGGTTTAGGATGACAGCCCTGAAATGAGCTCGGAGCCGAGCCCTGCAGGCACTGGGCGCTGGCCGCTGTGATTGGGTGCTGGGCGCTGACAGGCGGGAGCAGATGGCCCCCTTCCCGCTGCCGCCACCTTGGGAGCCTGACCTCCAGGTTATCGGGCAGCAGCTTTGGCGATGACCTCATTAAGCACGGTGGCCACGTCAGCACCTTTCCAAAGCCCCTTTCATCACTCACAGCGTGCCGGTGCACCCCGTCCACACCTCCTCCCCAACACGGCTCTATCTTATCTCTCATGGGGCGGACCCTTGCCGGGAGCCAGAGAGCAGGCCCAGGAATGCTGTGCGGACAGCCAGGCCATTGGAGCTGACACCGCAGGGTGGGGCGGGGAGCAGGTGGGGGTTTGTGTCTTGCTTGCAAAAGTGTGCAGAAGCGCCTTGACTTCTGGCTCCTGAAATCCAGTCACGGCTACGGTGACTGTGTGCGAAGCCCCTGCCTCTCCTGCCACCGTGTGCCTGGCCCAAGCGGGAGCAAAAGCCACGTCCCCGTGGGCTCTTTGCAGGCCACGCTGCTCCCAGCTGGCCCTCTTGCTGATTCTGCCCGGCCAGAATGGAGGAAAGTGGCTCGCTGCCAACAGGGGGTGAGCGGAGCCCTGTGGGAGGGTGGGAGGGTGGACGCCAGGTCCCAGCAGAGCAGGGCTGGTGTCAGGATGGGGCTGGATGGGGCTCAGTGGCACCTGATGTTCAAGGTCACCTCTGAGAGGGGCTCTTGACTTCAGAGGCTCTGGGGAAGCCGCGAGGGGCCTCTGAGAAGCTGAGCCGCCTGCAGGCCCTGCACATCCTGCCGCCTTTGTGGGCTGCAGACGCTGTGCTGCTGGTCTGAATGAGGACAGCTCTTTGTCCCAGTGTCCTTGGCCGCGGGTTTTGGGATGTGCTGAATAGCTGCCCCCACCCTCGCCTCTGTGGCACCCTCCGCCTGTCCCAGGGCCTCACACACGAATACTAACAAGTGACCCCGTCCTGCGTCGCCCAGAGTCGGTCCCAGAGCCCAGGACCCAGCGTTCATGGGCACCAGGCGCACAGCTCCGTGTAGTCCTCCAGCCCAGATGGGCAGCCCCGGGGACGCTGTGGACTGTGGCCAGGCCTGGGTTCTGGGCTGCAGTGACTCAGCCTGCTTCCTGCCGACAGGTGGGTTCCCACGGCCAGCGATCTTGCCAGACACGAGCAGCCCGACCCGTAGCCCAGCTCTGGCCTTGGCAGGACCAGAGTGAACCCTTGGCACGTGGCCCAGGGTCCAGATGCTCCCAGGCACCCAGGGTCTTGGGCTGGCCCAGGGGAGGCCCAGAGGCAGTGCTAGAACCCCCCAGTCACGGAGATGGACCCATGGTGGACACCACGCAGAATGAACCTCCTTATAACAATACCGCGGCAGCTGCAACGCCCTGCCCCCCCAGTCTGGGGCTCTCAGGGACTGGGCTGGGGCTAGAGCGGGTTGGAGGAGCCCCGGGCTCCCTGTCACCCTGGCTTGGGCTTCACAACTCTGACTCCAACCTGCTGCTCCTCCTGGGCATCCCAGAAGTCTGAGCAGAGCCAATCACACAGGATCTGGATGGGGGCGGGGCAGGGTCCCCCTGTGACTGTCCCAGGTCCTCTGAGAGCCGGCCCTGCCCAGCAGAAGGGACGGCTCTGACTCACTCACTGCAGCCCCACCCCAGCTGGCCCTACTGCCCTGCCCGCATCCCACGCACCCCTCTACCACCAGGGACCAGCAGGACCAGGCAGGCTTTCCAGAGCACACAGGCAGCACCAGCCCCGGGACAGTCACGGGCAGCGGCAGGGCTCCGGCTCCTCAGGGGCTGATGTGGGGGTGCAGAGTCTCTGACGCCTCTCCCTCCCTGGGATGGCCGAGATCCCTTCCGCATTAGGGTCTGCCCTGGGCTGCCACGTGCCTGTGGCTTGTCTGCCTGGTGTGGAACCTCACAGAAAGATCATCATCGGGGCAGACAGCCTGGGAGGCAGATTCCTGCTCCCGGGACTGCACCCTGTCTGGGATCCATCCCCCCCTCCCTGGGAAGCCTGGAAGCTGGGTCTCCAGAGCGTGTCTGAGGTCACGGTGCTCAGCAGGAAGCATTTCCCTGTGCCTCCAAGTCCAGGGTGGCCGAGGCCAGTGCTGAGGACTTCCAGGGGAGGATCCGGTTGCAAAGCCACCCTGAGCCTCGGGTGCTACGCCTGTCTTGCCTGTGCCCTTCGCTTTACAGATGCAAACATGATGGAGGAATAGTCACACAGACAGGCGGCAGAGCTCGCTCCGAACCTGGTCAACTCACTGTTCAGCCAATCAACAGACACGCCAGGGATCGGCGGGCACCGGGCACGGGCTGAATGTGGGAGGGGGCCTCTTCCCCACAGAGTGCCAATCACACCTGGAAGGGGAGAGGGTGCTGCCTGGGGCTGCCGGGGTGAGAAGCCACCTCTGCTGTGCACCAGGGTGGCGGACGCTGTTCCCAGAGTGCGCAGAGGACGGGCCACCGGGAGAGGGCTGCAGGAGGAGGCCATCCGTCCGCAGACTGGGCCAGGCAGAGACTAGCGTAGGAAGACAGGCAGGAACGGAGGTGGGGGTGTGCCACGGGGAAGCCTTGGGGCGCTGGCTGAGCCCAGGGCTCCTGGGAGGAACCCTGGGTCAGCGCTGTGTCCAGGATGCTTGACGTGTACCTTTAGAGGGACGCCACCTCCCGCCAGCAGGCCCTGACGTCCACTTGAGACCCTGACCCTCCTGAGACCCCCCCTGGCCACGGTTCCACGTTAGCGCCCTCAGGCTTCCTCTGCCGCTCGGTGCAGAAGTCCAAGTACCGGCACCTTGGCGGACGCGCTGGGGGAGGGAGGCCGTGCCGCCGCCGTGGGGCAAAGCCAAGGGGAAATGCAGAAAAGGAACCTGATAAACAGTTTCCATCTCCCACATTTTCCACATTCAATTATTTTTAAATTAAATAATCTCTCCCCAGGAGAAAAAGGAAAGTCCCCGCTCGGCCCGGCCCTGCCAGGGCTCACAAAGCCCACATTGTGGTGCTGACGGAGGACAAGTCTCCTTGGAGCCCGCCCCTCAATGCCCCCTTCTATGCTGGTGCTCGCAGGCAGCCCCTCCGACTGCCCGACGCGGGGGAGACCTGGCCTGCAGCCACACGGCCTCTTTGGGGCTCTTGTTGGCTCCCAGGAGCCCAGGGTGGGGGACCAAGCGGCACTGGGTGGAGCAGGGAGGATGCCAAGAAAAACTCACTCAGGGCTCAGAGGCCGCGCGGGAAGACTGGGGGTGGGGGGCAGCGACGGGAGGGGTCCTGCTGCAGCCACGTGGCTCAGGAAGAACAGGGGTCTCGGCCTGCACACCGGGGTTCAGACCCGAGCCCTTCCCTGGCCAGTAGGCTGTCCATGGGTGCAGTGCTTCCCTGATATGACCTCGTCACTGGCACCTGTGAGACGGGACGGGCCTGTGAGGCACTCACGTGACAGTGGTGGGGACGAGGAGTGAGGAGCGCCATGGGCGGGTGTCAGGCACAGTGGACCTGAGCCAGTGCGGACTGGAGAAGGTGCTCTGAGCTGCCAGGCCAGCGATGGCCGAGTGGGCCTGTGGGTCTCACTTCCCTGCAGACGGCACTTACACGGGCTGGACTAAATATTTTAAAACGTACTCGAAGGCTCTAGAGAATACCCCCCAAACAGGTAGAAACAGGGCACCTAACCCCTGACGAAGGAGCCGCTCTGCTAAGGCCCTCAGTCATCTTCCCCCCCGAGGCCACTGCCCAGTCCACCAGGACACGTCCAGCTGGAACTCAGCCGGGCAGCCTTGTGGGCCTGGGGTGCCCAAGGAGGCGCGGGAGGCCGCCATGGCGTCTGTGCATGGAAGACAGAGTCAGGGAGGGGAAGGAGCCGCAGGGAGGAGCCCCTCCATGTGGACCTGGACCCCCTCACCTTTGGGCTTACTCCTGAGTTGCCCACAGGTGGGGGGTGCAGGAAGCCTGGGAGAGCGGCCGCTGGAGGCTGAAGGGGCCGGGCCAAGCCTCAGCTGCCCTCAGCAGAGCCGAGGAAGGCAGGTGGAACCCGAGCCGGCAGCTGGGAGGGTTTGGTGAACACCTTGGCTTTCCCTGCAAACCCGGGGGACTGTGCTTCAAGAAGGACCAAGGATGAGACTGCCAGGCCCAACCTGGCCACTCTATGGAGCTTCTGCAACGCCAAGGCGACAGCTAGGGACCAGGATGCCTGCAGAAGGAAAGCCGCCCACTCAGAGGGTGGCAGAACGGGGTCCCCTGCGGCGTCACTGCGGTGCTGGGTGTCATCACAGAATTACTGGAGGCACAAGAGGCAGGAACGTGGCCCGTGGTCGGGGAAAATCAGTCAAGTCAAACCCACGCTGCTCGGCCTCCAGGGCTGGAGCTACCACGGCCTACAGTAGCTAGAGACGGCCAAAGACCAAGGAAAAGGTGACATCAGGGACGAACAGATGGGACATGCCAGCAGAGAGACGGCGACCACAGCTTAGAACCAAGTGGAAATCCTGCAACTGAAAACTCTAGAATTCTCAGACGGACCCCGTCCCTGGTCACTGCCCAGGCGTCTAACAGCAAGGCGGGGGTGGTGGAAGGACGGAGCGTGAGCGCTGCCATTAAATACAGGGAGAACGTGGGACACAAGGAACAGTCCTTCTGCTGGGGCACAGCTGCAGACGGCACGAGAGATGGAGCAGGAAGAGGAGGAAAGAAGTTCGGAAGGAAAGAAAGGGATCTAAAGCCCTCACCACGAGGCTCGGGTAAGGAAATGAAGGCCACGTCACTCTGCGCAGGGCACTTGCAGGGGACCAGGGCTTGAGTCTGGAATAAGGAAGCTCTCCCCAAACCAACCCACAACCAGTCGGAACGCGGGGCTAAGGAGTCCAAGCTTGACGTGGCCCGCCGGGAAATGCTCCCTGCACCACGGCTGCCTCAGAGCCACCACATAGGGCCACGCGGAAGACGGATGGCCCTTGGCACTGTGAGGAGGGTGCAGCTGGGACTCAGGGCTGCAAGTCGGTGCCACACGTTGGAGACCACCCATCGGTGTCTTAGGGATGTAGACGCACCCTCCCCTGAGCCCAGCGATTCCACCCTAGGTGATCTCCCAAGGGAATGAGCACGCAGCTCCACAGAAAGGCTGCGGAGGGGATGCTCTCAGCAGCTGTATCCACAACAGACCAAGTTTGGGCGTGACCTGCGCTTGCGCCTGAGGGATGGCTGCTCTGCGGTGAGAAGGAACAGCTCGGGCTCAGGCAGTGGGGGAGGATCCCCAAGCTCAGCGCTGAGAAAGAGCAGGTGGACACCAAGCAGCACCGCCCACAGGAGCCCTCCTGCAGGTCACAGACAGTGGCACCACCTGAGGCCACAGGCTTCATTCAGGACAGTGACTGCCCGCCTGCCTAGGGATGCTGACCGCCTGGGGATGCTGACCACAAGAGGCCAGAGTGGCGGGAGAGCCCTGTGTGGACCCTGCGAGTGGCTGTCTGTCAGAGCCGGGCCATGTGCCTCTGGGTGTGCACTTTGTCACATGGACACCTTGTCCCCGCGGGCTCCGAGGCCAGGTGCCTGGCTGGGAGGGCCGGCCCTCGTCTTGCTGTCCTATTCACAACCGGTGGACCCAGTCCAGCCAGCGCCTCTCCGCAGGCCCAGAAGGTGCTTCTGGACGGGGCCTGGTGGCTGCACCTGCCCGGGGCGTGCCCAGGGGTGGGGTCGCCCCCTCCTGGAACTTCCCGCGGAGCTCGCGTGCTGTAGGGCCGCCGGAGGGCCTCCTTGGGAGTGTCCTGTGCTTCCCAGGGACCTGGGTCCCAACGGCAGCCCCCAGCTTCTCCCTGGGGTTGGTGGGAGCCTGCGGGCGGCAGGGGCCTTGCCGAGGCCACTGTGCGTGGCTCCCGGATCTGCTCTTCCAGCTGAGGCTCAGCGTCCTCGTGGGACATCAGTCGTGATATCTCTGACTCTCGGTTTGGGAGGTGTGACGTTCTCCGATAGCCGGGCCCTCGTTTTTGGCTCCCTCCAGGCAGGTCGGGCAGCCAGCCTGGCCTGCGCCCTCGTCCTGGTGGTTTCCCATCAGGCCACACGCGGAGCGTGCAGCTTGGTCCCCTCTCTGGCGGGAAGCTCCCTGAGAGAGCAGAGGCCCCTGCTGGGTGTGAAGGTGAGTGTGCCCACGTCACCTCTGGCAGGAGCGGCTGGGAAAGGCCGCCAGCTGTCGAGCTGGGCCGGGAGCAGGTCACGGCAGGTCACCGCGCTGGCCAGTTTGGTCCTCACTGCATCCTGGTAGAGTCCGGGTGCTGATCCCCCCTCAGCCGAGGAGGAGTGGGACTCAGACAGAGGCCGGGCCTGGCCCACCAAGATGTGCGACTGGACGTGTCCCACCCTCAGCCTGGAGTCCCCAGGGAGAAGCTCACCAGGCACCGGGGCCAGGTCCTGGAGCACAGCCCCCCAGGGTCAGCTTGCCCCACTTCCCCCATCTGGCGGGCACCGGGGCGCCTTCCTCGGGCCGCACGGTGACTTCTGCCCCTACCCGCAGACCCCCGCGGCTGTTAATTTCATAAAGAGGCCGTTGTTCGTCTGGATGGTCTTTGCAAGGCGCGACCCGGCGAGTGGAAACATTTAGTTAATAATTTAACACTGTGCTGTGTGCGCGTCCCCGGCCCCAGAGGAGATCGATGGAGCTGACAATTGGCTTATTGAGTTTCCAGCTCTGTTTCCTGGAGATCCAGGCGAGCGCGGGGACCCAGCCTGGGCGTGGGGGAGGAGCGCCGGGCGGGAGCGCGGAGGGTATCGATGCACGTTGTCAAAAATAATTGTTCTATTTTCGCTGGGAGTGTTCAGACACCCCGGCGCGCTGATCCGTGGCCCGGGCCCTCGAGGCGGGCGCCCGTGGGTCGGCATCCTGACGCCTTCCTCCAGGTCCTCAGGAGGGACGTGGGCAGCCCTTCCCCTGGCCTTCCCTCCCAGGCAGGTGGACGCGGGGGTCTTGCCCACGGGATCCGTGCCGAGGTCTGGGGAAGTGCCGTGGGCAGTGCCCCAGCGAGAGCTCAGGTGGCACTGCCAGGCCCCGAGCCCCAGCGCCCAGAGGGCTTCTCCGAAGAGGACGGTCGTGTTGGGCCAACGAGGGGAGCCACTGCAGATTCCCCACACGGACCTGCCAGACCCAGGCCGTGGATTCACCCTGGGCATCCACTGCCCGCTGGGGCACTGGGCAGAGACAGTGCAGGTCCCAGAGGGGAAGGAGGGCCGGGGGACCACACTGGCACCCGGGTCACCTGTTGAGGGCACTTGCACCTGAGTGTGTGCAGAGCGGCTCCCTCCCGTGGGATGGAGATGGCCTCCTGGCCCCCGCCCCAGGCCGGGGGCTGTTCTTCCCTCTGGGAGACAAGGGTCCCTGTGGACCCTGGCCGCGGGGCCCGGGGTGGCCCATTGCCCCAGCTCTCAGGAGGCCTGGGGCCCCCCTCTGCAGACAGGTCCTCATGGAGGTGACATCTTCGCTGCCCTGAGGAGCGGCTGGTCCTGTGGGGCCAGGCGATGGTCTCCGCCAAGCCCCTGCCTTGCCCTCCCTGCCTCCCCTGGGGTCCTCTGAAGGGACGGGGCTTCTTGCTGAGCCCCGCTGACAGCCCACCTCCGGAGCCCATGGGCAGGGTGGGGACACGCCCCCCTCTCCTCTGGGCTCCCAGCACTTTCAGGCCTGTGGGCACCAGGATTTTGTCATTACTTGTCCCCACCGTGCACTAATGCCCCCGGGATGACCCAAACCTTGCCCTGGGCAGGGTCAAGGAGCCAAGTCCTGTACACCCCTGTCCTTTAGGGGCGATTGGCGGTGAGCTCCCATTGGGGACGGTGTCCTATGAAGTGCTAGCCATCAGTGGCCAAAGGAGAGTGTGGCCAGGGGAGGCCTTTATTGCCTGGAAGGGCCAGTGTGGAGGGACAGGGCAGCAAGAGCAGACCAGAGGCTCCACACAGACACCAGGAGCCACGATTCTTCCCAGAGGGAGAAGCACGTCTCTTCTGTCCTGAGTGTTGGCTGTGGGTGGCTTGTCATCCTCAGGGAAGGCCGTCCCCGCACTCCTGGCTTTGGGGTTCAGCACAGCCCCACAAGCCGAGTGGAAATGGCTTGGACACACAGCCAGGGCCCCTTTGGTCCCCAAGGGTCTGACTGCCATCGTCGCCAGGAACCTCACCCGGCTGCTTGGAACCTTGGTCTGAGCCTGTGAGCTGTGCAGCGGCTCCAGGAGGGCCCAGCCCTGTCCCCGCTCAGAGACCTTCAGCCCTGGTTGTATCTGGGGTCCCCGAGGGCATGGTGGCCTTGACCCCGGGTTCCAAGTGCCTCCCTGTGGCATGCAGATGGAGATGGAGCGTCTGGGCACCCAGAGGCCGCGCCCTGGGCACCCAGAAAGACGGGCAGCTCCTACTTTTCCTGGACTTCAAATGGAGCCTCTGGGCTCAGGGAGCTGGGCGGGGAGGAGGTGGCCTCTGGGGTCCTTCATCCTGGGTTGGTCACTGAGATAATGGGGGTAATGGAGCACGCTGGTGGACAGTGCATTTGTATGGTCCAGGCTGAGTGTCCGGGGGCCTAGGCGGGCTTCTTCTCCCCCTACCCGGAGCAGCTGGTCCTGGTGGCAAGCCCCGTGAGGACCACCAGGGCAGAGCAGCCCCTGGCGGGACTCGAGCCCTCACAGCAAGGTGGGGCAGCAACATGTCCTGTCCCCCTCGTTGCCAGCTCCCAGTGCAGCCCGGTCAGGTCCCGGCAGGCCAATGACAGCTGAGGCCACCCCCCCCAGCTGCCCTGTGTCTGGTGCGTCTGTGTGTGTGCAGGGGCCGGTTGGCGGCTGATCGCTTCTTTTCCTCCCTCTTTCTTTCCAGCTCTTCTCCCAGGGTGTCGGGGGACGTGGGGGCGGAAACGCAAGTCAGAGAGAGGCTCCAGCTCCAGCCCTCTGGCTCCCCAAGCAGAGGAATCCCGCGAGGGAAGCTCAGCTGCCCGGCGCTGAGATGGCTCTTGGTGCCTGCACAGCCTCTGCCGGGGCTCGGCCCGTCCTGCCCAGGCTCCCCAAGCAGCTGTCAGGCCTCGCTGGCACGTCCCCTCAGCTGATGGCTCCACCAGGCAGACCTGGAGCGATGAGGTCCTGCCCGGAGGAGCTCATGATCCTGGACGTCCTCGTGAGAGACAGACTGAGGCATCCCAGCTGGAAGGAGGCAGCCAGAGGACCTGCCTCACACTGAATGCACGGGACCACGCGGACGCCACCAAGAACTCAGAAACCATCAACGACGGTGAAGTTGCGTGACATGAGATCGACACACAAAAGTCCGTGGTATTTGAGAACATCAACAGTGAACTGGCCCAAAGGAAACCAAGAAAGCGATCCCAGGCAAAACTAGAGATGAATGTACATACGAAGCGTCAGTTCAACGGGGGAAGCGAAAGGCTTCTGCTCTCATGATCTGAAGACACCGATGAAAGGAATCTAAGAGGGCACACACACAGACTGGGGAAACACCCATGTTCAGGACTGGAAGGGTTGGTTCTGCTAAAACGTCTGCAGTACACAAAGCCACCTGCAGATTCAGCTCAGTTCCTACCAAGGCACCGAGGACTCCTCTCAGAAATAAAAGGAACACTCCTAAAATCCACGGGTAACCACCACGGACCCCCGAAAGCCAGAATCCTGAGCCACGAGAACAAAGCTGGAGCCACCCCACACCTCATCGCAAAGCGTGCTTCAGAGCCCTGACGGCCGAGCTGCGTGGTATGGGCCACGTCGACGGCAGCGAGCACTGGAACAGACCCGCGGGTTGACAGCCGACCGGCTCCTCCCAGGGCAGCAGCCTGCACTGGAGGTGCCTCAGCAGAAGGTGCCAGGAAAGCCCGGATCCAGCTCTGGGAAGACACGGGAGCCCCGACTCTCAGAGTCCCAAAACCACACACAGTGGATCACAGACTCCAAAGTCAGATCGGAGACTCGCAGAAGAGAACACCAGGGAGATGTCTCAGCACGTTAGACTGGGCCGGGGTTGGGGTCAGGCCAAAACTGACCAGGGGGGTC
This sequence comes from Ictidomys tridecemlineatus, assembly GCF_052094955.1. Classification (NCBI taxonomy): domain Eukaryota; kingdom Metazoa; phylum Chordata; class Mammalia; order Rodentia; family Sciuridae; genus Ictidomys; species Ictidomys tridecemlineatus. The sequence goes on from NC_135487.1 coordinate 1,725,508, forward strand.
ACCTCAAACTTAGAAGCCACATCAGCATCATCAAGGAGACGCAGATCCAAACCAGCATGGAAGCCTGCCTCCCCCGGGAGGACGCCCATCATCCAGAAGACGAGGAGCCACCGCTGCTGGAGGGTAGAGGGGAGCACTGCGGCCCTGCGGGGAGTGAAGCAGGACAGCAAGCGTGGAGCAGGGTGGGGCATCCTCAAGCCACCAAAATCAAGCTGCCCGCCGCCCACTGCTGGGTTCACGCCCAAGGAACTGAAATCAGCAAGCCCAAGAGATACCTGCCATCCCACCTGCCCTGCAGTACCGTGCCCAAGAGCCAAGTCAGGGGCCCGGCAGACGCTCGGACGAGAAGGTGCCATGTGCTTTAGATACCCACGGAACATTACTCAGCCCTGAAGAGAACACAGTCTCGTCGTGTGCAGCAACAAGACGAGCCCAGAGGACATGGCGTTCAGTGAGATGAGCAGGGGAAGACGGCTACCACTCGCCCTCACCAGTGTGTGGCAGCTGAAAGCAGCTTCTCCTCACAGGAGCAGAGAGCCGGGGTTTCCAGAGGCTGGGAAGCCAGGTGGTGGGAGGGGAAGGACGGGGCAGCTCCGGGCTGCAGGGAGGAACAGCTGCAGGCGCCCCACGGCCCAGCGGGTGGCCACGCTCCGTGACAGCCAACCAATTCCAGCCCTCACAGAGGGGACCTCCAACGCTCCCAGCACAGAGAACAGCGAGTCCTGGAGGCGAGGCACTTGCCAGCCCCCTCTCTGCTCGCCACCCGCTGCCCGTGTGCACGGACGTGTAGGCCACGCGCGTGACGACTCGGTCAATAAAATCTTCAGATACCTGACCATCCTGCCCAGGACCCAGAGGCCCTGCCTGCCCCGGGAGGGACTGCAGCTAATGAAGGAGGCCCTTCTAGGAACACAGCTGGGGTGAGGGCGGCTGCAGCTCCCGGGGGCCAGTCACCCTGCTTCCGGAGCCCTGGGAGAAGGACGCGGCCACCCGAGGCTTCCTCTCCTTCCTCCTGCACTCAGCTCCCACAGAGGGGTGTGTGCGCACACAGACAGAGGCAGCAATGCACGTGCACATGCATGCACACACACACACACACACACATTCATGCGCGCGCGCACACACACACACACACACACATGCACGCACACACACGTGTAAGCAAGCACGCGAAGGCAGACCTGTGCATAAGACGAAAACACACCTGCCCCACAGTCTTGGCGGGTCTCAAGCCCCGTGCATGGGTGGGCCTGGCCTGCGGTCAGACCTCAATCCTCCTGCCCTTTACTGGTCCTGGCACAGCTGCCCGGGGCCCCTGTGCAGAGGTCAGTCACAGGTGTAAGTGGACGGGGATGTTGCAGCCTGCTTCCCTGCTTCCTCGCGGGATCTGGAACCCAGTGAGGGGACTTATGGTGACATCAGGTTCTTTTGTCCTTCCTTTTATTTTGGTACCAGTCATTGAACCCAGGGGTAATTTACCATGGAGCTGCGTCTCCAGCTCTTTTTATGTTTTATTTGGAGGCAGGGTTTCACTAAGTTGCTGAGGCTGGCCTCTAACCAGTGATCCTCCTGCCTCAGCCTCCCCAGTACCTGGGATTACAAGCATGTACTACCACACCCAGTTGACCTCAGGTTTGGAGGTTCAGAGGGACAGTGGTTATGGGGGCTAGGCTGAGTCCTACCCCCTCTGCTGTAGGAGCCACTCATCATGCTGTGAGTGTGGGCAAAGGGTGATCGGCAAGGCCTGCTCTGGCCCACCTGGCCAGCTCTGGAGTCCCCTCCATTTGCCAGGTGGGCACCATCTACCATGACACAGGATGGACAGTCCACTAAGGGTTGATTTTGAAAGAAGCAGGTGCTTTTCTTTGGAAATTTATTTGCAGATTTGTGTCCAAGGGCGTGTTTAAAAACCTCAGCCAAAGGTTAGATTTCAGATATCCTCCAAGCGCCTCTCCTGTTTGAAGCGCTGTTTACGTGTTTGGATTGGCCGGGAGAACGTAACATAAACAAGATCTGCTCCTCTTAGGATCTCGCTCGCACGCTTAGGACGTGCTGTCTGCAAACTGTGGTTGAAGTAGGGACGGCTCCCGGGCCTGCCCCAGGGGAGGGACTTCCTGTGTCCTGCTGTCCCGGGCCTCCCCTGCCCTCCATCCATAATGCCCTTCCGTAGTGAGGTCTGTGTAAAGGCTCGGAGACTCCTGGCTCTGGAACCCTGGGCCTAGAGCTCCGGCCACCCCCTGACTCCCCAGGTCCGGCCTTGGCTCAAGCCACACGGAGCAGAGGGCTCGGGGGTGGTGGCTCCCTGCATCCGCACGCTGAGGGCTCGCAGCATCCTGGGCCCTCTCAGGGTGCTGGGTCTCCATGTCCCTTCCTCCCCCACTAGGCTGTTCACACGTGCACAGTCCCCGGGTGGGCACGGAGGGTGGTTGGTGAAGGTGAGGACATCCGAGGTAGTGACCTCAGGGGACTTGTGTCTCACCTGTGCAGTGAGCTCAGAGTGCTCTGCGAGGGGGTGTGCCTCTGGGGACACTCAGCAGGCATCAGTGAGGGGCAGAGACCGAGAAGCTGGGAGGAGGGGAGAGTCCAGAGGGGGAGGACCCTGGTGGGGGTACCCGGGGAGTGAGCCCTGCTGCCTCCAGGACGGTGGGCCGGGGGCGGCGTCTCCTCCAGCCCTGGAGTAGCGGGGCCAACCCGGCTGGCTCCTGTCTGCTTCCTTCCCGCCAGAAGAGGCCCCAGGCAGCTCCTGGGAGGTGCTGGGGCTGGTGGGCTGCCGTGCGCCCAGCACAACTGGGGACTCAGAGGCCCCTCGCTGACCAGAGCTTGAGGACCTGGCCCTATTCACACTTAGGACATGACCTGGAGGTCAGGCAGGGGGCCTATCAGAGAAGGAGGGGGCTATTCCCCCGGCCCGGGCACGAGTGGGCAGAGGTGACGCCTGCATCCCGCATCGGTACCCTGGCCCGGGTACGGGGCCCAGGACACTCGGCGCATCTGCTGGGTCCCTGCCGTTTCCCAAAGGCTCCCGTTGGTCAGGCCTGGGGCTGTGTGGATGCTGTCCCTGGTCAGGGCTGTTTTGTGACCCTGTGTCCACTTGATGGTGGAGGAAGAGGACGCTTGGGGGACCATAGGATCTGCCTGGGATCACACAGCAGGTGCCGGGCTCCAGGTCCACGACCGTCTCTATGATGGCTTCTGGCAGAGGAGACGTCACAAGTCTTTGGAGCAAGATTCTCTCCCGGGAGGAGGGCCCTGCTGTGGGCACGGCAGGCAGCGCCTCTTCCCTGATCCTGTGGCTCCGGGTCTGACGCGTCCACCCCCCAGGGAGCTCTCAGGGCCCTGGGCTTACTGAGCAGACTCCTGCCAGCCTGGAGTCCCCAGGCCTTGCCCCAGCTGCCCCAGCCCCCTCTCCCTGGGGGTGTCTGCACAGGGACAGGACTCCACTTCCCCAGGACCCTCAGCTCTCCGTCCCACAGAGATTCCTGCCCACCTCGCAGTAGGACACACAGACAGACGTGTGACCGGCAGTTCCAGACCCTGGTCTGCACCTGAGGAGCTGAGAAGCAGCATCCACGGATCTGAACCCTGCGCTCGGGCGAGCTGTGCCCAGCCCCAGGGCTGGGACCACCTGGGGGTCATTGTGAAGCCCAGGTGAGCCCGGGTGCTATTTGAGAAGGAATGGGGCTCTGAAGCTACCCCGCACAAAGGGACCCTGAAAAGAGGAAACAGAGGGACAGCAGCAGGTCACAGGAGTGGGACAGAGCTGAGAGCAGGGGGCCAGGGCCGGGTCACAGGCTCCTGAGGACCCAGCGCTCTGTGCCATAGACGGGAGGTGGCCACACGACTCTCCCGAGGTACTGAAGGTCACCAAATCACGCATTTTGGTTCAAATGGTGAATATATGTGTATTTTGCCACCAAAGAAACAAAACAAAACAATCAGTGCTTGACACCCTGCTGCTCTGGAACCAAGCCAGCTTCCCGGAGCTCCAGGCCCATCCTGCGGGCCTTCTCCCCTCCCCTGGGCCTCACCTGGTCAGCCTGAGGGCCGAGGCCCAGGCTGCCTCCCTACCACTGTGTCAGGGGCGGGGGCCGCACTTGGCTGTCCCACCACCCCGCGGCCCCTGAGCCACCTGCTGTCCCTCCCCTGCCCTGCGATCAGAGCGCTGGGAAGGCTCGTCGAATCCAGCTCCTGGGAAACAACAGGGTCCCTAATTGAAATGTAGGAGAAACAATTAAGAGTAATTGGAATCAATTAATAGATGGTTTTCTTGGGAACTCGGACACAATGTGAGGCAGGGGAGGGGGGGCCGCGCAGACCTGCAGGGAGGACGGTCCCGAGGGGCTGGGCCAACGAGGAGGGTGGGCCGTGGTGGGACAGAGGAGGCCCACTGGTGCTCCTGGGCAGGCGGTCTGCGGGCGGCAGGACTGCCTGCAGGTGGACCCAGGCGTGAGCCCTGCAGGGAAGGCTGGGCCCACTCCAGGGCCCTGCAGGCCATGGGCTGGTGGGCCGTGGACGTCCATGAGTCCAGCTCCTGTCCTCTCGGCTGCTGCTGCTCCTGCATCAGCTGCACTTCCTGTGAGCCGGAAGCCCAGCTCTGGACACAAAAGCTGCCCCTTATCGCCTCAACCCTGACCCCAGGCGGGCACACCCAGGGGCTTGGTTCCTGGTTCCACTGCAGGGCCCTGAGCTGGGGAGGGGCTGGCGACTGTGCTGCTGGCCCTCTCGCCTGGCCAGACACCGGAGGCTCCCTGCGGGACGCTCTTCTACTTTTGAGGCTCAGCCCTCAGGGCTGCAGGAGGTCCTCCAAGGCCCCCTCCTGGGCTGTTTGCTTCTGCAGCTGGACCCTCGGGCTCAGCAGCCGAGACGTTTTTCTCTCGCTGTGAAGGGTGGGAAGTGTGGGGCGCTGGCCTGGGAGCTGCAGCTGGGGTTCAGGGCACGCCAGAGCCCCCCGGAACTGGAAGGCTGAGACAGAAAGGACGTGGTGGCCAGGAGTCCCCTCTGGCCTGCCAGGAGGGTGGGGTGGGCAGTGCCAGGGGGCAAGTGGCAGAGGAAGGAGGAGGAGACCCCAGGCCCCTGGCGCGCGGGCTTGTGGGCTCAGACCCCAGCTCCGCCGCCAGCCGCCAGCGCGAGTTAAGTGCCGCTGTCGACGCGACGAGTCAAGGTGAAGTGGGTGGCAGAGGCCTCGGCCCCCTCGACCCCTCTTGGCCCGGAATTCTCACAGTCCTCTGGCAGGGCTGAGGTCATCGCTGGTGTTGGGGACGAGAGCCGCTGCATTCTGGAGCCTCCCCCCGAGCTCTGCCCGCCCCTGGCCCGCGCTCATTTCTTCTCAGCTCAGTCCACACCAGGTGCCTGCTGGGGGCCCGGGCTGGGGGCCCTCGAGGACGGAGTCATCCCAGCGCCAGCCCCTTCCCCTGCCGCCTCCCCATGAGCCTCCTGCTCCTGCAGCCAGAACCACTGCCCACCCCCTGAGCGGGGGCGCGGGGGCTAGAAGTGAGGAGGAGGGCATGAGGGCCTCTGTCCTGGGGGCTCTGCTCACCTCAGATGCCCGAGCCGGATGGGTGGCGGGCCACCTGGGAGCCTCCTTGGACTAGTAGGGCCACCTCCTCATGAGCCCACGGCCTGGCCCCTGGTTCTCCTCTTACGGCGAGGTCAGGGGATGCTGAGGGGGGTGGGGAGCCTCTGCCCCGTCAGTTGACCACATGGTGATGGTGGACACCATCCCTGGCCAGTGGTGCAGCCAAGAGAAGAGGACACAGCCAGGACTCTGGCCTCCCAGCTCACACTCAGGGACCTGTCCACCCCGTTTCTGCGGAGCTGATGCCCAAGTCCAGGCAGGGAGACACAGTGGCAGGGAGCTGGGTGTCCTGCTTAGACGCCCACCCACCCCCGGTGAATGAGCAAGAAGAAAGCCCCCACCCCAGCCCACGGCCCGTTGGCCTTGCACGCTGGGGCCTGGGCCACGGCTGGCCTCCGCTGCCCTGACGGCGGCTCTCCTGCCTTCTCAGATTGCTGCAGGCTCCTGCCTGCCCTGCAGCCCAGGGGGGCCCTGCCCCTGAGCTCCCACTGCAGCCGAGTAGACCAAGACCACCGGGAACACCGGGTGTTCAGGGGGACCTACAGGGTCACAACAGGTCCCTGGGTGAAGAGGAGCCTGGGTCACCATGTGGTCTGGGTCCTGCCTGCCTGGGCCCAGTCTGAGGCCCCAGCTGCTCCCCACCCCCCTGTATGGAGCTGTGTGGCCTGGGTGCCTCAGGGACAGTGTGGGAGCCCCTGGGAGAGGAGTCGGCAGCCTGCGACCTCCCACCTTCCCGCTGCAGTAGTCCCTGGTGGAGGTCCCGGCGGGAGGTTGCCCTCGACACCTGGAGAAGCCAAGGCGGGACAGTCCCTCCCACCAGCCTTGGGCACAGCCCCGTTCCTCCAGCCACGGTGCCCATGTGACCAAGTGGGCCTGCTGACCAAGCCCTGCAAGCTCAGAGCAGGAGGCCCAGGAGGGCGCCGAGGCCCGGAGGCTGGCAGTCCCAGCTCTGCAGAGCAGGCGGGTGTGGCCTTGTGTGCTCCAGGCTCCTGGCAGGCCCTGAAGCCCGAGCGGGGCGCTGTGGGGTCAGGAGTCTGGGATGTGCCATCGCCAGGGGCTCCAGACTTGAGGGGAAGGTCCTCCAAGGAGGTCCACCACGTTGGTCAGACAGGACCCTTGGCCGGCAGTGACCGGAGCCCAGATGCTGCCATCCAGGAGAGCAGGTTCCAGCCTGGCTTCGAAGAGCCCCAGCTCCTGGGGCACCACTAAAGACCCTGGCCCCAGGAAGTCCACCAACACAGGGAGGGACAGGCCATCCTGCCACAGCCCTCAACTGGGCAGAGTTTGGGGGGTCACTGAGGGTGGGGACGAGACAATTTTCCATGATGGAACTCGGCTCTGATCAGCATTTCCCAGGCTCCAAGGTCCTGACCTGGAAGCACTGGGGTCTCATGGCCGTGGACACCTGAGGGACACTGCTGGGCCTCTGGAAGTGTCTTCCATACCTGGCCAGCTCCCCACCCAGCTGAGCAGGATCCTGCCGTGGGACCCCATTGCTAAGGCCAGACACAGCACAGCCCCCTCCTGTGGGTGGACTGGGAGGCCCCCCGGGGGTCTGGGAACCCAGCACCTCTCCTGTTTTCTCCAGAGACTTGCTTCTCGGCTCAGCACGGAGCCCCTGGCCTCCGCCTCCTGTGAAGCTGGGGGCAGCAGCTCCTGCCTCTGGGACGCTGCCCGCATCTTCTGGAGGCCTTGAGACCCCTGTGGGTTACTGGGACCCTTGCTGTCCCTCTCCCGGGGCAGGTGGGCCTGAGGCCGAGGCGGTGCACCAGAGATCTGGGGCCACCCGGACACCTCGGTCCACTCTGCTGTGTCTCTCCCGCACTGTGGCCTCGGCCTCTGAGAAGAGGCTCAGCTTCCCGCCCAGATGTCTGCGGGTGGCAGCCGTGTGCAGCGGCAGATCCGCTGAGCATCAGTAACCGGATCAGCGCCGGGTCAAATGACTTCCTGCCGGGGTGACGATCCTGCCGGGGACCCACCACGCTTGTTGGTCCTGACTGCACCGAGAGGTCACTGAAAGATGACTCCTGAGTGCGCCGGGGGGGGGGGACACTGTCCATGGAGGGGGGACAGAGGGGGCATGTGAGTGTGGTCTGTGTCCCTGAAGCCCTGCGAGGCCAGGAGGAAAGGCTCTGAGGGGCTCCCTGCCCAGTGATGACTCAGAAAGGAGAAGGACGCGGTGTAGACGCAGAGAGCACTTCAGATCCGCCTCCCAGGTCACACTGGGCTTCCCGCCTTGTCCGCTGGGGTCTGAGGCCACCCAGCAACCTGGGCCCCATCCTCAGGCTCCTCCCAGGGCAGGTTATCTGCCACCGGGCCTCAGCCTGGGGGGGACTGAAAGCCGATTCCCATCAGGAGCCATTATCTGCCTGAGACAGAGGATACCTTGTGCCCAGGGAGGCCAAGAGTGGCCTGCAGGGGCAGGGGACACCTCTGCGTCCCCACCCAAGACAAAGCAGCCTCCAGCACTGCTAGGCCTCCAGGAGAGACACCTGTCTAGGGTCTGACCGCTGCTGCCCGCGGGTGGCCCTGCCCGGAGGCCTCCCTCCTGGGCCTTCTGCTCTGCTGCTCCTCCTCTGGTCAGCCCTCGCTGGGGCTGTGGGCGGCAGGGCTGAGGTTCTGCCACGAGGAGGGGACAGGTCCCTTTTGGCCACTTCCCTTGGCTGGCCATGGGGCAGGTCAGAGATAGCCGAGCCAGCTCAGGCAGCCCCCACTGTCCTGGACCTCAGTCCTCCTTGAAGCTGACCTTGGGAAGCAGTAGGCTGGACAGGGTCCCCCCAAGTTCATGTCCTCCTGGAACCTCAAGATGTGGCTGCTTTGGGGAGAGGGTCTTGGGGATGTAAGTGGTCAAGACAAGGTCATCCACAGGAAGGGCTCTGACCTGATGATGGGTGTCTTCACACTAGGGGACCGGTGAGGGGAGGCCAGGAGAAGGGGGGACAGAGGTGGGAGTGAGGCTTGAGGACCAGGAGCAGGGGAGAGGCTCCCTGGGTCCCCGAGGGAACCCCCCGCCCACGCCTGGTCTGGACTTCTGGTCTCAGAACTGGGCCCAGATAGACAGGCGCTGCCTGAGCCCCAGCGGGCCACGCTGCCAGGCTGCCCAGGACACTGGCCTGTGCCCGCACTGTCCTCTTGGCTCTGGCTGGAAAGTGCACTGTCAGTGGTCAGGGCTCATCCAGGACCACCTGGCTGGACGGGAGTGTCCCTTTCCTCTGGTAGCAAGGCCAGAATCTAGCTCCACCACAGAGCGTGGTGTGGAGTGGGAACCCTGGGAAGGCCGCCCCCACAGGTGCAGACTGAGCCTTCTAGATTTCCCCGAGTGGTTCTAAGCCCAGGACAGACTGTGAAGGTGGCCTTGCAGTAGGCAGGTGCCCGCCTTGAGACCAGCACGGTCCTTGGGACCCAAGGACTGGGTCCCAGATGCCCGAGTGCTTAGTCCCAAGCTGCACAGAATCCCAGATTTGGGAAGACGGCGCTCATGTCTTATCTCACACCCCCACACGCACGTGGAAGGCACGCAGCCCACCAGGAGACAGTGCCACGCCCACGGGGGGCCAGCAGCCCCCCAGGTCCCCACACCAGCCAAGCTTGGCCCAGAGGTCGGCCAGTGGAGGATTTCTGGAGAGAGCTGCGCGCCATGCAGCAGTGACCATCCAAGCAGCCCCCATGGCCTCTGAGTCCACCTACACCTGGAGCACACATGGGTCATTCGACGCGGCGGACACCAGACAACGGAACCACAGCCGGAAGCCACAGCCGAACCCCGCGGACCCTGATTCTGGAGAATGAGCCACAGGTCCTTCCTCTGTCCCTGGGTAGTTCAGGCCCTGGGAAGTGATGGGAGGTGGCCCAGCAGGGAGGGACTCAGCCTGCGAGGACAGTTGACAGGCCTGGACACCAGCTGCCACCGTGAAAGGGCAGTGCAGGCTGGCACTGGCTGAGGCCCTGGTGCAGCCCGGGGCGACTGCCTGTCTGTCCTGCGAAGCGGCTGCAGTGGGAAGGACCCCGTCTGCCCACCAGGCAGGGCACCAGGGGCCGGCGGGGCACAGGGAGGGTGAGGGCCGGCCTGGGAGCACTCCACAGCCCTCCTCCACACCACAGGGGCTGGACCCAGGGCCGCCCGCCCGGGAGGGTTGACTGTCTTTAAATTCTGTTTTTACAAGGAGTGTGAGGTTTATAGCTCTGGAGGGGAAGAAAACGGTGAAACCCGAGCCCATCAACAGGCGTCTACTCAGGGCTGGGTCCTCACACCCACACTCGCCACACACGCGAGTACTCACACCTACTCCTGAACTCCAACCCCCCCCCCCACGCTCCGCATACGTTTGCCCTGCATGCCCGCACACCCATGAACAGCTGCCCTCCCCTGCTATGTCCTGCAGGAGTGGACACGCTCACGCACTGTCACTTCTCAGATCCCTGCCTTCCCCATCCTCTGGGAGAATCTGCAGGTGTTAGAAACACAACCCAAGTGCTCAGGAGGGCAAGCCAGTATCTAGCCTTCACCCCTCTTGGGCTGCAACAGGGTGCAGGGGGAGAGGAGCCGGGCATCTCCCTGGGTGTCTGGCTCGGTCCCACTATTTGCCAGGGATGGGGAGCACACAGGGACACGTCCGCTGTGGCCCTTCAAAGCCTTGTCTGGCCCAGACCTGGCCTGGCCTGGATCCTCCCAGGGCCTGACTGGAGCCAAGACAGGGCAGGCGTGGCCCGGAAGCTCTTCTGTCACCGTGGCAGTGCGCAGTGGGCAGGGCCTGAGTCACCTAGGGATCATGGAGATGGAAGACCTTTGTCTGATCTCAGCAGGACCCTTGTGGGTGCTGGGGATGGATACAGAGCTTCCTAGCAGAGCGAGGGCTTTCTTCCAGCAGGCAGGCTGCACTACCAACTCCTCCTCTTCCCGTCTCCGGGCTGGGGGACCTGAGCAGACTTTGTGCCCCGAGACAATAATATCCGTGTCCTGGGCCACCTGGAAGACGAGGCTCTCCCCAAGAAGGCCTGTCACAGCCAGCAGAGGCCCTTTGGCCCACCTGCTTCCCGTCACAGCAGCTTTCTGCACACAGGAGCCCCCCTTTCTGCACACGGGAGCCCCACACTCACTCACACCTACCCACCCATGTGCACGCATGCACACACGTGCGCACACAACCAGAATACTGTCCATTTTGAGTTAAACCCTGCAAATCCCAATGTCTCCATGCCTCACACTCATATTTCTGCAGGGTCTGGTCCTTCACAGACAGACATTTCTTTTGCTGTTGGTCCACGGTGTGGGTCGTGTTATTTGGCACATGCATGTTGTTTCATCACGGTGCCACAATGCAGCTAGCCAACAGCAGAGGGCGCTGTGCACACTTGGCCTGTTGCTGCCTCCAGGAAACGGAAGCACATCTCGGAGCCCCCAGGAGGAGCTGCCCGCCCTGAGCCCCCTTCTCTAGGGGATGGCTTTGCTAGTCTTTCCCTCCAGTCACCTGCCATGTGTGGCCAGTGTCTTGCTGATCGGGACAACAGCTGTCCCTGGCACCCTCAGCTGTGTTCCTCAGGGGCCAGGAGCCATGGCTAGTCTCACCCTGATGTCCTGAAAACGTGGGCAGGGGACACCTCAGCCCAGTGGGGAGTCACCTACCTGCTGTGGACTGTGGGCAGGTCACCTCAGCCCAGTGGGGAGTCACCTACCTGCTGTGGACTGTGGGCAGGACACCTCAGTCCAGTGGGGACTCACCTACCTGCTGTGGACTGTGGGCAGAGGACACCTCAGCCCAGGGGGGACTCACCTACCTGCTGTGGACTGTGGGCAGGGGACACCTCAGTCCAGTGGGGACTCACCTACCTGCTGTGGACTGTGGGCAGAGGACACCTCAGCCCAGGGGGGACTCACCTACCTGCTGTGGACTGTGGGCAGGACACCTCAGCCCAGGGGGGAGTCACCTACCTGCTGTGGACTGTGGGCAGGACACCTCAGTTCAGTGGGGACTCACCTACCTGCTGTGGACTGTGGGCAGGGGACACCTCAGCCCAGGGGGGACTCACCTACCTGCTGTGGACTGTGGGCAGGGGACACCTCAGCCCAGGGGGCGGTCACCTACCTGCTGTGGACTGTGGGCAGGACACCTCAGCCCAGGGGGGACTCACCTACCTGCTGTGGACTGTGGGCAGGACACCTCAGCCCAGGGGGCGGTCACCTACCTGCTGTGGACTGTGGGCAGGACACCTCAGCCCAGGGGGGAGTCACCTACCTGCTGTGGACTGTGGGCAGGGGACACCTCAGCCCAGGGGGGAGTCACCTACCTGCTGTGGACTGTGGGCAGGACACCTCAGCCCAGGGGGGAGTCACCTACCTGCTGTGGACTGTGGGCAGGACACCTCAGTCCAGGGGGCGGTCACCTACCTGCTGTGGACTGTGGGCAGGACACCTCAGCCCAGGGGGGAGTCAGCTACCTGCTGTGGACTGTGGCAGGTCACCTCAGCCCAGTGGGGACTCACCTACCTGCTGTGGACTGTGGGCAGAGGACACCTCAGTCTAGGGGGGAGTCACCTACCTGCTGTGGACTGTGGGCAGGGGACACCTCAGCCCAGGGGGGACTCACCTACCTGCTGTGGACTGTGGGCAGGACACCTCAGCCCAGGGGGGACTCACCTACCTGCTGTGGACTGTGGGCAGGACACCTCAGCCCAGGGGGCGGTCACCTACCTGCTGTGGACTGCAGCTCTCGTGAGTGGCATGTGAGTGGCCTGGCAGAGAGGAGAGGCCCCCACCTGGGAGCAGGGTGACTAGGGGCCGCCGCTTTGCCCCTCCCGGGGAAGCTGGCAGGACCCTGGCCAGGCTTTCCCCCGTGGGTGAAGCCCTTCCTCAGGTGAGCTCCTGAGCCCTCCCGCCCTCCTTCCCACCCTGGAGCTGGGCAGCAGTGAGGCATGGACTCCCGCCCGTCCTGGGAGGTCCTCTCCCCTGTCTGCCCACAGTCTCCCAGCCTGGCTGATGACCCCAGACTTCTGCTCAGCTGCACTGGGACCAGGAGCCAAGGCAAGGCCCTGTCACCAAGTGTCGTCCACCCTCCTGCCCAAGACTGGCCTCCGAAGCCACAGGCCAAAATGAAGCAGTGGCCCTTGGCCCCTTGAGTTTGAGCCTCGTTGCTGGCCCCTGATCTCTCCCTTGACCTCCAGAGGGAGGGACGCCCACCAAGCTGAGCCCCGCCTGGCCGCCTGGCTCTGGTCCCTGTGGGCTGTGGGGAGGATGGGCCCTCGGGAGGGGACCTCTAGGCAGTGTCCTCTCAGCAGGGTCAGGCAGGGCTCAGGGTTGGAATTCCTGGGTGTCACTCTAAATGTCACGCCACGTTGGTAGCCATTTGCAGCATTAAAAATGTAAATGAATTAATTACGGAGCCCAGAGTCCTGTCTCTCTCACTCAGTGGAATTTTCGCTGGGAAAAGTGGGTAGAAAAGGCTGGCAGCAAGCTCAACTCTCTTGGCATTTTCTGACGTTTTATTGTTACAAATCTTTCAGTAAGCAGGGGAGACCCTCCCTCTTGGCATGCCTTAAATATCCCGATGATGCTTGGAATTTATAAATTATTTTTGTTACTTGCAACTTGGAGACGTGGCCATTGAGATTTGTCGCCCTGCGGGGAGAGTCAAGGGCTCGGGGGCCTGTCTGGCGGGATGGAGCTGTCTGCTGTAGGAGAGTGGATTCTAGATGGATGCGATGGGTTGTCTCCTTCACCCACATTTTCTGCTCTAAATGGTGAAAGACTCAAGAAAACGGATCTGGGAAAAAGTGAATTTGAACGAACCAGATAATATTTTTCTTAAAAAACAACCAACCAAGGACCTCCAAAGTCCCAGAGTGCAGGAACGGGTCTGAGAAGCTGTAGGTCAACACCCGACAAGAGGAGCAGGAAGCAGCTCCAAGGACACCCTTAATACAGTCATTAAAGTCCTGTATGTGTCTTCCCTTATAATTGAGTTTCACCGCATAATTTAAGAAAAGCCACACAAAAAAAAACTTGTAGTAAAAAGCCGGGGTATAATTTTCTTCAATCAACTCTGGCTCATGACTGCAATTACCCCGAACCCTTTGCGAGTCTCACTGCGATGCTCCGGGGACGGGCCTTGGGGCCGCCGTGGGTGGTGCCCTTTCATGTGCCTCTCAAACCCTTCTTTATTGTAAGGTTTCAAATTAGCGCTAGCAGCAATGAGCAAATTTGATAATTCGATCTCAAATTAGTTAATGTAATGTGCCAGTAACCACTAACCAGCGCATGACAGAAAGGAAAATGTATCTTTTTGGAGTTGGGATATAAAGTTAACCAGTCTGTCATTTTGCCTTTGGAAACTTTTTTGGGTCTTTATTAAAGGAAATAATCCTATAAGAAATGTGCATCTCTCGTGGTGCAGGGGTGTCCGGAGGAGGAGGAGCAGTTGGTGGTGGCGTTTGTGGGCAGGCTCTGGGCCAGGGTGAGGCTGCTGAGTCCTGCTGACTGCCCTCAGAGGGCTTCCCGGAGCAGCCGTGTGTGGTGGCCAGGGTGGCCGGAAGCCGGGCAGGAAGGACTCACCACAAGGCTGGTTCCTGAACGGAAATTGGATCAGGATGTGATCACTGAAGCCCAGTGACCCAGACCTGGAGACTTCCAACTGCACCTGCAGCTGGGCCCACAGTCCCGCCTAGGAGCCGGGCTAGCAGCAAGGAATGCGCCCCAGAGAGGCCGTGCTCCCCTCTGCCTGTGAGGGTCATGAAGGCCAGTGGGGGACGTCCTTGTCCTTGTCTCCTCCCTGTCACCTCTCCCGTCAGGGCTGCCGGTGTCCGCTGGGACAACTATTGACATCGTGGGAGCAGGCAGCCCAGGGACCAGCGTCCTTGGGGCGGATGGCAGGACAGAGATGGTCCAGGTCAGCCACACTGCCGGACCTTCACCGGCCAGCACTCTGTGTGGGAGGCCTGGGAGGGCCTCTGTCTCGCCTCCAGGTGTGGACGGTCTCAGCTTCCCGGCCGCATGGCACCTCTGTTCCTCGGAGTCCAGTGCCCTCCCATACACACTGCAGCCGCCTGATGTCTACAAACCGCCCACTCTCCCCGCACGTGGGTGACCTGCAACTGAGGCCCGAGGGGCCTGAGCTTTTCTCAGGCTGTGCTGGACCCTGTGGGGGGAGAGGGAGGCTCCCTGGGGAGGGCGAGGCTGGTGGCCTGGGGTCAACCTGGTCGGAGGCGGGAGAGGGGCCCAGCCTCGGCCCTGGACTCGCAACTCTAATCAGAGCTGAAAGGTGCCTCCGCCCCCTCCGGCTCTGTCGGTGACAGACGATTCCTGCCCACGTCCATGGGGGAGCAGGGGCAGCCTTATCTGTGTGGCCCGAGCACAAAGGCCCCTCCCCGGCCCACTGAAAGCCGCTGCTGTTCTCTCATCTGATGGATGAAAGGAATTTGGAAGCCCGATACTGTCCCCTGAGATGTCATTCAAACCCCCAGATAGCTCTGCCGGCAGGGCCACCGTCGGCCGGAGCATCCCTGCGCCTCCCTCCCCTCCCCCGTCCTGGGCCCTCACCTGGAGCTCAGCTCTAATCAATATAAACCAGAGTGACCTGGGAGGCTCCGGCTGGTGACTGGTGGCCGGGGAGCACAGTCGTGATTAGAAATGAAGCCACTGGGGATGCTCTGAATTGGTGCTCTTTGAAACCAGTCTGGGCAGATCGGCTTTCCTGCACGGGGGAATTTCTTGTCAGTTTTCATGGAAAGTCAAACGATGAAAAATGCAGACGACCGAAGCTGCGGGCCCCTCCCCTCCGAGGGCTGGAGACTCGGCTCTCCCGGCTCATTAGAAAAGTACAACAAGGAGCAACAACTTAAGTGCTTCCTCCTCCAGAGGACCAAGGGGAGCCAGGGCTGGGACGTCCCCCTCCAGGCTCCCCAGGCTCCAAGTCCTTGTTCTGGGGCAGCAGCACTGCTGGGTTTGACTCCGAACCCCTCCTCCCCACGCAGCCCCCCAGAACACTCAGCAGACTCTGAGCTCAGCAGAGCGTTCGGGGCTGATGGAGCGGCCTCTTTCTGAAATTCAAAGATAAATCCCCGCCCGGCCTTCTGCGGAGCGGCCACGGCAGCTTGATTTATCTGGGCTGCTGTGGGCTGCCCCGTAGACTCTCAACAACTTGGAAAGGCAGAGACGGCGGGGAGGAGAGAGAGGAAGGGAGGAGAGAGACCCAGGACGGGAGAGGGAGCGCCTCGGCAAGTGTCCTTCCCTCTCGCTGGGGGCTCCTGTCCCCTGGACTCCAGGAGGGGCCTCGCTGCCGCCTCTGGGGAGGGAGGGTTTGCTCTGAGCAGCCAGCCAATCCATCTTCCCCCGGATGCGGCTAATCTGCACATTCTCCTCTCGTGTGATGTTACCACCGCTTTATCATAAGTGGGCTATGAAGACGTTTGGAGCTGCTACCGTTGTAATCCATCCAGACGAGCAGGGGCGAGGGCTGGAGCAAACTCCCAGTTTCCTGCCCCATCTGTGAGCCAGACTGCGGCTGCAGGTCGGGGGCACCCTCCCTCCAGGCTGGTAATTGCAAAAAATGAAGCCACTGAACCTGAACGGAGATCAAAGAACTCAGGAGGAGAGCAGGGGGAGGGGCCCCCGGAGGACAAGCTGGCTGTGGGCGGGTGGGGGGCGAGAGGCCACCGAAACCCCAACTGCCTTCCAGGAGAGCGGGAGAGACAGACAGACAGGAGCGCACACGCCTGGCAGATGAAGCTGGCCCTGGTGACGAGGGGCGACGGGTGACGGCGGCTTAGACGGCGGGTCTCCCCAGCACTCCGGGTCCTCGCCCTGGCCTTCCTCGGGCCTGTGGTCCCCTCATCTAGTATCTGGTCATCAGGCCAGGACGGCAAGCCTTACCCCTCAGCACGAGACGCCACCTGCCTCTCTCTGTCCCTCTCTCTCCTCAATTTCCAGGGACCATTTAAAAACAGGCTGGGCAGCAAGGGGTCAAGAAGGGCCACCAGGAGTGACCCAGTGGCCAGCTCCCCCCCCCCGCCTCCTCCAGGCACACAGGTCCCTGGCCCCAGACACCCTTGCGGCCAGCCTTAGACACTCCCTGACCTCGGGGCCGTCCCAGGAGCCCTGCTTTTCTTTCCTAGATTTAGGGACAGTGGCTTGGGTTGCTTTGTGTTCCAGGCCCTGGTGGGGATGGCCTGTGGTCAGTGAGTCTTCCTTCCCAGCCCGACGCTTGCTTCATTAATTGTGTTTTATTTTCCAGCGGACGGATCTCTACAGCCAGCCTGGGCTCCCCTACAATCGGCGATAAATCGTGGCCGAGTGCTAACAGCGCGCACATTTACTCCCATTAATGCTTCCTGTCTCTGGACGCTGGGCCGGGGCCAGATCCGCTGCATTACAAGCTCCCCGCTGGAGAGCGGGCCTCTAGGCTGCGTTCCAGGCCTAACTGGCAGCTAATACCTTCACACATTCGCGGATCCCACACTCCCGGGCGCAGGAGGCAGCGCCAGGCTTGCCCGGGGTTAGAGGCTGCAGCGCGCCCACAGCCCTGGGAGGCGACTCTGGCCCTGAGAGGGGCACGGGAGGGGTCTGCACGGCCTCCTGAGCCTGGGGTGGGGTCCCGGGCACAACTGGCCCCCACAGGCATTCCTGATTTTGAAAGCCTTTCTGTGCGTATTTTAGTTTCTCTTTCCACTCGGTTCCTCTCACCTGGGCCCAACTTGGCGGCAGCCGCTGAGCAGCAGGAGGTCACGCTGTGACCCACGGAGATGCCCTCCTCTCTGCCCAAAGCCGCTCAGACCCCCATGGAGGATCTCTAAGGTTCCCCGTGAGCCCGGCCCCCATGACTCAGTGCCTTGGTGACTGTCACCCCTGGCTGCGGATCCGCTCCCGGGCTCCAGAGCACCGTAGACAGAGAGTAGTTAAATTCCTTCGGCAGTTACTCTCGCCTCCACGTCTGACCCTCATGGGCAGAAGGCCCAGGAGGAGGCAGCAGAAACCACATCCTCCCATCAGGAGCTGGCGGGGAAGAGCCCTGGCACAGCGGGCAGCAGCGCCCGAGTCTGCCGGTTCCCCTGAGGGGCGCCCGGGAGCAGGGCCTGGCGCTCACGTGCGGGCACCACACGCGTGAGCCGCCACCTGTGAACACGACCCTTCACAGGAAAACTTGGGTCCTCCCGAAAGCCCTGGTGGGGACGATCTCTAACAGGCGTGTCCAGTTAGCTGGGCCTGGGCACGTGTGTGTGTGCGCCTGTGTGTGTGTGCACGGTGTTTTGAGAAGCCTTCCCCTGCATGTTAGCATCACACATGTCCAAGATCCAGGCACACTTTTCAGCAGTTATTGCTGGAAAAATGTTGAATCTCATAACAGCAATAAAAGGAAAATACGGCCGGAGCCAATGTAAATGTCTCTCTGGAACCCGCTCCAGGAGCGTCGGAATATTCGTGTCAGTTTGGAATTCCAGCCTTCAGAGCGCAGCAGCTCGGCTCTCCTCGGGTGTCGGGGAGAGGATGAGGGTCCTTTCTGGAAGCCCCTCACCAAGCCGGCCCTGTTGGTGACCCTGGCCTGCTGGCCCCAGGCTCGCCCTGGGTTCATGCTGCTTCCCAGGAGGGACAGGAGGAGGCCAGACGTGACAGCCCAATGAAGCGGGGGTGAGGGTCAGCTGGGAAGGGTGGCTGCTGCAGGTCTGGGGAGGGAGGGCTGTGGCCCCTGGCCTGGTGGGTCTGCAGTCCTGCTCCTCTGCCTGCCCTACTGCCCCCGAAGGGCCTGGCCTGCAATGGGCTGCTGTACCCAGCCAGGCCAGGCTGTGGGCTCCTGCTCTGGGGCTGCTTCCTCCCTGGGTTCCACTCTGACCACAGGCTCTGGCAGAGGGTGGGCCTGGGAACACACCTGATGTGGGGTGAAGGACACTGCTGCCTCCTGGGTGCCCGAGTGGGGCCAGGCCAGCTCCGACTTTGACCCCAGCCCGGTCACATCCAACCCAAGCCCTGCAGGAGGCCCATGGTATGACCTTCACACCTGGGCCACGGGGAGCCAGGGCCAGGGGCAGGGCCAGCACTTGGGCTCTGGTCAGGGTGTGGCTGCGATGGGACGGGGACCTGCGCTGTACCCTTGGGGCCGACTTGTGGGTTCCACGCTCTGGAGCTTTCTTAGGCTTGGGCTCCCCAGCACACGCCCATGCCCTGGACATCACCAGCCCGGATGCTGGCCCTCAGAGCTGGGAGGGGCACCCAGATACGAGGCTCTGGACTCAGAGGCAGGGCAGTATGGACATGTGGGGGACCCAGGTGGACCTGGGCTCCCTCAGCTCTGGCCCTCTCCTGGACAATGCAGTGGGAGGGCCAGCGCTCTTCTCCAGGGCTGCATCTGTGACGTCAGCAGGCCAGGTGTCACAGACTCCCAGCCTTCCTGGCCATGCCACCCGAGTCAACTCCCTAACATCCCCAAGCCTCAGTTTCCCCACCACTTAGAGGTAGAGCGAGGGGTATGTGTGGTGGTTGGCCTGGTCCTTGGCCCACGAGGGGCCCTTGGTCACCGCCTCTTTCTCCCACTGCAGCCCTGGGCTTTGCTGACTTGTCCACTGGGCCTGCAGCGCTGTGGCCAGAAAGTTCCCCCAGGAGCGAGGATGACCCCAGAGCCTTGGGCACAGCAGACGGCGAGGTGAGTGCCATCCGGGCAGTGGGTTTCCTGGCAGCTTGGGGAAGAAACAGAATTCCGCCCAGAGTCTGTCTGTCTCTGTCCCCGGCTCCTCATGTTCGCTCCAGAAGTAAAAGAAAGCAAAGGAGCAGATCTAGCCATGGCTGCATGCTGGCTGGGAACCGTCACAAAGACGTGTCCACGGAGCAGCGGTGACACGGCGGCCAGAGGGGCTGGGGTCCCTGAGCGGGAAGTGGCGCTCGTCTCAGGACAGGGCTCGGCCTCCATCCCAAAGGGTCGGCCCCAGCCCCCGCTCCCCACACGCGGTGGGCACCCAAAGCAGGGGTGTTGGGGTGCAGGTTCAGCTCTAGACTGTGAACCTGCCCCCTGAGTGCTGCTCGCTCACACAGTCACAGCATGAGAAACACACACGCGTGCACACACACATGCAAGGACGCACACGCGTGCACACACCCGTGTCCCTCTCCAGGTCCATCTCATCTGAGGCTCCAGAACTAGAGGGTGAGGGAGGATGGGCACAGGTGGGAGGAGGGGGTGAGGGGCCCTCTGGAGAAGGGCTTGCTGGCTAGGCACGGGCAGGAACCTGCTGGCTCATGGTTGCTGTCACCTTGGAGGGACTGAGGCTCTGTCCCTGGCCAGCGTGGCCTCTCCCAGGGCAGGGCTTGGCTGGGACTCCTGGGCAGCCCCGAGGTCCCTGCAGGCTGTGATGTGAGCGCTAAGGAGGAGGTGCAGAGGCCACTGGGCCACGCAGCCAAGCCCTGAGACCACCCAGGGCCACGTTGCTTAGCAGAGAGGGTGCGATCGGTGTGGCTGGGGCTCCCTGGGCGAGGGTGAGGGGGGCTTGACTCCCAAGGCTGGGAGTGGGGAACAAGGTGCCCACTGCAGGCCCCCTCAGAACGCACCTGCACAGATCACCTGTGACCACCCCAGGACCGCTAGGGAGGCCGCTACCCTGGACACCCACTTCACAGACAGGAAACAGGCGCTGAGAGCTCCCTCTCCCACCTGTGCTGCCCAGTAAAGTCTCCAGCCGACAGGACAGACGTGTGGCAGTGCCCTGACTTCCCCGACTGCGAATTGTGCCTTCCATGTGAAAATAAAACTGTGCACGATGCACACAGGCTCACGAGACCTCTCTCTGCAGGTCAAGCTTGCTCTGGGTGGGCCTGCCAGGACCCGCTGCACCCAGCACTGTGTCCCTCTCCCTCTCTGGACACTGGTGGCTCTGCTGAGTCCTCCCCATGTGCCCCCTGCCATGGGGAAGAACATGTTTCAGAAGCCCCTGGCCCTTGCCGGGTGGCCTCAGCCTCCAGAGCCGCAGGCATCTGTTCAAGGGTGAGCCCTGCACGACGCAGGCCGGCGCTGGAGGGAGGTGGAGAGTGACTGCCTCTAACAGGGGCCATTGGGTGGCCGACACTCACGGGCGTCTTGCCCACGCCACGCGCTCTCACGGCTCCACCTTCCTGATCACTGAGGTTCGTCTGTGGCTGTGATAACTACAGGTGGGAAACGAAGGGGGCAGTCACCAACATGCCAAGCCACAGAGGTGGCAGGTGCCAGGCTGGGCAGACACCTTGGCAACGCTCCCCAGCCTGGCCGCAGCGTGGCCCGCCACCCGCCACCCGCCACCCGCCACCCGCCACCCTGGGTGGGGCCAGGCCTGGGCTCTGCACCCGGCAGGTGTTTTCATCGGCACATCAGGACACTGACCTAGGACCAGAGCCAGGGGCCTCCCCGACAGCCCCTGCCATCGTTGCTCTCGGGCGCCCTGGGCAGTGGCCCCTGCACAGAGGAGGCAGAGCTGGGGACCTCCCGACACAGAGACAGAGGGAGGCGGGGAAGCAGGCAGAGGCCGGGCCTCCGTGCCTCTCGCGGGCGGAGCCCAGGGTGGGGATGACTGAGGTGGAGGCTGCACAGACAGGCCTGGGGACAGAGGGCCTGGGGCAGCTCCTCGTTTCCCACAGAGGAAATGGGAGCACCTGGGGCGGCGGTCCTGTGTGCAGAGGCAGGGAGCCCTGCTCTCCCGTGTTGTCAAGGTCCACGGCTGGTCACGCCAGAGGGCCCACTGCTTCTCGTCCCACAGACACCGCCACTGCTGTCCGGGGAGGAAGCTGGTGTCGTGGTCAGGAGGTGGTGGAGCTGGAGGGACACCAGCATGCTGGCAGGCCTGCCCCTGGCCCCTCTCCTAGGTGGAGTCTGGGACGTGACAAAACCACACCCTGAGCAGGCGGGACGTAGCAGGTGGGCGGCTTCCCGAGACGCCCTGCAGGAGGACACGCATTCCCGGACCTGGGAGGTGGGCGGTGACTGCAGCACAACGGGCAGAACCCCCCCTGCAAGAGACCCCTGGCTCCTGGTGGGACACACAGAAGGAACTGGAGGCCACAGCAGGCTGGCCTGGGGACATGCCAGACCGAGGGCGACGGAACCCCCTGTTTGCAGGGAACGCCGGGCTTCCCGGGATGTGGACTTCCCAGTGCTGACGGAAAGTCCTGGGCGAGGTGGGGTGGTCGGATCCAGGAGGGGCAGGCCTGGGCTGCAGGAGGGAGGATACTGCGGGTGGGCAGCACTGCCCAGGGCTTCAGGAAGGATGCACAGGGCCTGGGTAGGACTCCTAGTACCCAGGGCGAGGGGGATCAGGAGGTGCCTGGGACCTGGGGAGGGCCTGGTGGTGGCCGCTGGTACTGCTGCCCCTCTGGGGGAAGTCCCACAGATGTCCCTACCTTTGGGGAGAGTCACCTAGCTTGAGACCACGGAGTGAGGATAATCAAATAAAACCAACCGGAGATTATTCCCAACACTCCCAGGAGGCCTGGGGCTTTGTCAGATTCCACTCGGATCAACCTCCACAGACCCAGCCCAGGGGCAGCGTGGCCCGAGGCGACAGGCTCTGTCCTTCGGCCCCCTTCTGGCTGAACTCCTGCAGGCTGAGTGTCCTGGGCATGTCCTGGAGGTTCTAAAGTGGAGGATGGCGTGGGCAGGGAGAGGCGACTGGGACGGAAGGCACCTCTGTGGAGACAGGGGGTGGTGGGCGGTAGGAGGCTGACCGGGGCCTGCTCTGTCACCCTGTGGCGAGGCTTCCCACGTGCCCACCCAGCTCCAGGCTGAGCTCCAGCTCGGTGGGAAGTTTCTGTGATAACCAGGAGGGTCAGTGCAGGACCTGGCTGGAGATGCTGGGTGCCAGAGGTCGCAGACTCCGGGAGGCCCAGACGCAGGCCGCAGAGCACGGCGAAGCCCTGCGGAGGGAGCCCCGTCACACCCCTGGCCTGCAGACTCAGGCACCGTGGAAGGAGCCCCCGTGCTCCGTGGTGTGGAGCTCCAAGGACTGGGAAGGGGGCACTGCCCGGCCCTGACCAACACACATCCAAGGCCCTGGGAGGTGCCTAGGGACAGGAACGAGGGTCCAGCGTTGTGCGGTGTTTGATTTTCAGTTTTCTCCTTTATTCCTGACGCTCAGGTGTGCAAGGGGACACCTCACGTATCTGAAGCCACCACAGTACGCGTTGCAAGGATCAGAATCACCCGCAGGCCAGGGGGACAGGTGGCCAAGGTCAAGGCCGAGTGCTGGCGAAGACGCGGCGGGGCTGGGCCCCCAGTGGAGCTGGTGGGAGCGGAACACGGTGCAGGTGTGGAGAGGGCAGGCTCATCAGTGGAGATTCACACACGACCCAGCAATCCCCCTTCCGCGTTTGTACCCACGTCCACGCAGATGTGTGAGTGTGACCGCTGAAGGGGTGATATTCACAACAGCCACACGGCGGGAAGAGTCCCCTGCTCCCGCGGAGGAGTGGAAGAGGCAACGGGGACTGTCCACACCACAGAGGCCCTGCACACACTGGAGGACCACGCTGTGGGTGAACCTCGACACAGGAGGCTCAGGGAGGAGCTGGACAGAGAGGCTGCCCGCGCGCGGCTGTTTGTATGGGATGAACAGAGCAGATGAGTCCACAGCGCCAGGAAGCAGATGAGGGCTGAGGGGTGAGGTGACTGTCCTGGACTGAGGGGTCCCTCTGTGGGCACGAGTGTCCTGAGCTCTGCCATGGGGCTGGCCGTACCGCTTGGTGACCAGATGCCATGGAACTGCAATTGGAGCTGGGTGCAGTGTTGGGGAGGAGAACGACTCTCGGGAAGCTGTTTTGAGAAGGGATTATTCAGGACACCAGCGTCTCTCAGCATCCCGCTTTCCCAGACTACTTAAAGTTTCCCTGAAAGGCCCCAAACCTGTCTGCAAGAGGAGCCGTGGACTCTCGGAGGGGACCTCCATCTCTAAGACAGACATCTGTTGCCAGGCGGTGGCGTCCGACTCTGTCTGCACCAGGGCTGGTCCAGGTTTCCCAGCCTGGGAGCGCAAACCGCGTTCAACCTGTGCCCTTTCCTGATCTTAAACCCGGGGAGTTCTTGCAACGTGCCTTTGTCGTGGAACCTACATTCTGTGCTGTGACACGGTGACGTCCCCACCGAGGCGCTACCTGCTCCGATGGGCCCCAGCAGGCCTTAGAGTTGTGTGGCGTCTGGTGCCTGGTCTCCCTGCTGTCGGGACAGTGGTGACGTCCCTGCTGCATTCCCTGGAGGGATGAACAGGCCATGGGGGCCGTGCCCAGTGACCTGAGCCTGCGTTTGTATCCAGCACGTGAGCTGCAGGGGCACGCAGGGCCACACATGTCGAGGACATGGGCCCATGGGGTGATGGAAAGATGGGCCACGGGGAACTGAGGGCCACCTGAGTGTCCAGCTCCCCAGGTCCCCCACCAGCCTTGAGGCTGTGGCTGAGAAGGGGCCTCAGGGCAAAATGGGTGTTCCAGGCCACTCCCTGCTGCACCTCGAGAATCCCAAGCTGGTTGGGTGCCTGGGGGGAGGGACGGGGCAGGGCGCATGTGTTGGGTGCCTCTGGGCCAGCTCACAGAGCTGCCTGGCCGACTGGCCTGGTAACGCCGTCCCAAGTGCCCATGGAAGACCAGCACTGAGGCGCTGCGGGAAATGGGCTCCGGCTGGACCCTGGCCCGCGGGGTCGGTGCAGCAGGGGGTGCTCCAGAGCCCAGGATGAAGACAACGCTCCTTTGTCCTCTACAAAACGGGCCGCATTCGTCCTGGACCACAAGACTGAGGTGATCTGTCGAGGGAAAGTCCCAAGGGGACCGCCTTCCCACCTCCCTCCATTTCAGATGCAGCCTGCCACACGGACAGGGCCACCCAGACGGGGTCCTCTGCTGGGTTCCTGCCTCCCTGTCCTCCAGGCATCCCCAGGCCGACCTCCTCCTGCACCCTCCCAGGGTCCTCTAAAGAGACCGGGCAAGATCAGAACTCCAGGCTGCTGGTGGGGACGGAGCATGGGGCAGCCCCTCAAAACATCAGCCAGAGTCCAGGAACCCAGGTCCCTCCTGGGCGTACCCCAGGGGAGCCAAGACACGGGCTCACAGCTGACCCTGCACGGAAACAGCAGTCACGGCACGGTTCGCCATCGCCAAAGGCGAGATCCACCCAAACGCCCACTGGGAGGCACACGGGGGTGCACCACGGCCCTCGCACACACGGGAAGGTCTGCGCCGTTCGTAGGAATGAAGCAGACCCGCATGCAACACGGTGGGCCTTGCAAAGTTCACACTGGACAGAGCCAGTGGTGAGTCCCCACGCCGCGCTTCGGGAAGCACCCAGAGAAGGCTCGGCCACAGAGGCAGGAGCGGGGGCTGGGGCAGTGGGTGACCGCCGACAGTGTGGGTTTCTTCTGGGGGGAAGAATATGTCTGAGATGGTGGTGACGGCCACAGCTCCCTGTGGCTGTACCGAGAGCCACCCCTTCAGGAGGGCCGTGGGTACATTTCGACGGAGCTGAGGTGTGCCTGTGTCCACGCCCTCCCACCTGGCTTGGCTTTCCCGTGTTCGGTGCTCGTGGGTCTGCCTCCCTGCTGGACTCCCTCTGTAAGCCCCAAGTCAAGGGTCAAGGTGCCCCTGTGGCTCTCCTGGACTCTGCGCAGGTGAGACGGGAGCCCTCGGACCCACACGCTGGTGGCTAGGGCCTCCTCCGCCAGTGTCACCACCTGCCCTCCAGGGAGGAGCTGGGTCCGTGCACAGTGCTGTGTGCAGTCTGCCTAGTGCCATGTTTCTCACATTTTACAAGATTTTAAAATCTTTTTGAAGTAGCCCCAAGCTTGGGAGAAGTGCTGTCTGGGGTCCTAAGCCCAAGGAGGCCGTGACATGGTCAGAGAAGCGTCCCTTGGACACAGAGGTGAGGAGGGCATTAGGAAAAGCATCTTCCACAGAGTCATGTCAAGACAATACATTTTTTTTCCTCGACTGGTGGATGAAACGCCGTGGCCAGAGTCCTCCGGGCACCGGCCATCTTCCCCTGGGAGCTGCGGCTCAGCATTCGCTGGTGCAGCGTTGGGAGTATCGAGAGCGAGCTCACCTCCCACGTGGGGGGCCATCCTGTGTCACGTAGCCCAAACACCCTCCAAACCTAGCCAGCGCTAAGTTTCTGGGCCCCCGACCCCGGGCACACGCTAGAAACACTTTCAAGGGAAACCCGAGTGAGCTCGAGTGTCTGGGCACCCGGAACGCCCTGGACTTCAGGGCCAGTCTGGGGCTGGCTTGGCTCAGGGTGACCCATCGGACAGATGACCCGGGAGCTGGCTCTCTGCCAGGCCTCCTGTGCGTCCTCCTGGTGGCAAACACACCCGTCCCGACCTCCGTGCCTTTCCAAGACCTGGTCCAGGGCTGCTCTTAGTGAAGCCCTTGCCACTGTGAGCTGGTCCTCCTGGGGGAGGGCAGCCTCCAAGGCCACCAGGCTGTGATGGAGCACACCCCATCCACCAGGCCAGACTCGGTCCTGAAGCACACGCCTCAGCCCCCGCGCACCCACTATCTAAGCACCCACTATCTAATCTCTTCTGATCCCCGTCTGTGTCGGCTGGGGTGGAGGGGACGCACGACAGCTTTGCCCTTGGGTAGCTCCCTCCGAGGGAGCTGGAGTCAAGCAAAGGTGACCGTAGCTCCAGGTGCTCGGTGCCAAGAGCAAACAGACAACCCCAGCAGCCGGGGTGCTCGGGCTCACAGGGGCAAAGTCCTCCCGGCAGCCCTGAATGGCCCAGAGCCAAGCCGGGCAGGAGATGTTCCTGTGCCTGGGGCCCATCCCTGGCCCGACGGGCCATTGTTTCACACACACCAAAGGGGACAGGAAGGAGAAAGAGTAAACGAGGAAACAAGAGGAGAGGTTGATGAGCACACAGGTCTGCACCGGGCTCCGGCAGGGCTCCTCTCTCCCAAATGCAGACGGCACCCCGTTACGCAGAATCCCACAGACGCGATGTGCGAGCGATTGCTGGAGGAGAAAAGCATGGGGACCGGAGACACTCTGCCACAGTGCCACGTTCTCAACAGTGAGACGGGAGACAGCGGAAGGTCTGGTGGTGACGGTGGCCTGGGGCACACATCACCCAGACCATTTAGGGGACCCATGGGCCCAGATGGCTCTGGGGGGACTGGAAAGAGTCTTTAGTCTCAGCCATCAAAAGTAAAAATTCCTCTGTGCCTAAACGTAACCCGAGAGCAGGGAAGTGCCCCCTTCTAGGCTCCTGGTGGCACAGAACTGGCTCTTCAACTAGAGTCCTTCACCCATTTCCACCCCAGCCCCAGGATCCAGGGGCCAGCCTCTGGGCAGGTCCCCAGACCTCAGCCACGCTGGCTCTGCACAAGTGTCAGCCCCGAGTGGACACCACCTCGCCCCCAGGGGCCCTCTGTGGTCAGCTGCCAGTGGCCTCTCTTTAGCTCTGAGTGGAAGGGCTGCGTCTGTGGGAACCAGGCTGCTCACTGGGTCCTGTGCAGAGGGCTCATGACATGCCCATCATCCAGGGCTGCCCTGTCCAGTAGGGTCATCATCTAAATGGACCTGAGTCAAAATGAAAGGGGACAAACCCCTGGGGTCCCTGGTTCTAACACGTTTCCTGGGCTCAGTGGCCACATTTGACATGTGGCCGCCACAGTGGATGGGGCAGCTCTAGGTTTCCACCATCACAGCTGTCACCAAGACTCACTGTGTCGTCCCAAAGGTGCTGGCTGCTCAGAGCCTGTGAGCGGGACAGAGGAGGACAGGGGCACAGGAGCCAGACTTCGGGAAAATGTCCCATGAACGCTCAGGGTCTGACCAACGGTTGGTTCCCACTGGCTCCCAGCCCCAGGGGGGAAGCCCTTGGAAACGTCTCCAAGGCAGAGCCCTGCCCGCGCCCTCCCCTGCCCGCACCCTCCCCTGCCTGCCTAGCGTCGGCTGGCCCTCATGGTCTGGAGGGGCGCTGGTCACTGGTGGATTCTCTCTGGGCTTGTCCCGTTGCCCTCCTGAAGTGCTGGGCTCTGGGCCCCTTTTCTTCTCTCTCCTGGTCCCTTCCCCACTCTGGGCCGCCTTCCCTGACTGCCTCCCGTGACCCCGCTTTGCTCCTGCTCCCAAGCTTCAGCTGGCTGCCAGGAGCCTCGTCCCTGCGCCGATCCCTCCTGCCACCACCTCCCCCTGCCTGCCTCCAGAATGCCACAGTCCTCAAAGTCCTCTCTGTGGATGTGGACAGGGCCCATGGGGCTGCAGACACCATTCCAGGTGCTGGGGGAGACGCAGAGCCACCAGACGCAGTTCCCACGCCATGGCACCGTCTGAGTGGGCAGAACCACTGGTGACGTGGGCCTGGAGACATACCCCGCCCCCAGAAGCCACCACTGCCCGTAGAGAGAGGACGGCACCTGGGACGCCACAGGGACCCAGAGGGCAGGAGGCCATGGTGTGGGGGCCTGAGGTCAGGAATGAGGTCAGTGCAAGGCCACTTTCTTTTAGCCGCAGATGGCTTCGTGATGGGACAGGGGCATGTTCCGAGAAGGGCATGGCTGGCCGATCTCCTCGCTGGGCCCCGGCGCACAGCACGCGGCCCCTCAGCCAGCGGGAGTGCACACCAGATGCTGTCAGCAGGCAGCAGGCGGCACCCGAGCTCGTCTTGTGCCCCTGTCCCTGTGCGACACCGTGCCTGACTGCACGGCTGTGCCCTTGACTGGTGGCACAGGCTTTGTCACACTTGTGCCAGCACAGCCCACGATGCCACACTGCGACGTTGCAACGGCTGAGATGTCACCAGGCAGTGAGAACATTCCCGCTCCTTCGTGACCTCGTGGGACCTCCACCGTACACAGGCTCATTGTGGGCCACACCTTGCTGGGACGCCTGGCCATACTTAAGGGACTGCACAGGAGTGTCACCCAGACTCCCCCGGCTCCTCCCCCCTTACGGTGGCCACCGGAGCCACCTCCCCATCCAGCTGCCCACTCGGGTCCCCTGGTCCCCGTGGCTGGGCATTGGCTCCCTTGCCCACTGCGTTGCCTGAGCCTCCCCCCTTTCCCAGACAGATATGTGCCATTTGAAAGTGGCTGGTGGGCTGGGTGTGGTGGTCCCACCTGTGACCCAGAGACTCGGGCCTCAGAGGTCACAAGTTCAAGGCCAGCCTGCACAAGACCTTTGGCAACTCAGTAAGTCCCTGTCTCAAGATAAAAAATCAAAAGGCTGGGCCTGTGGTTCAGTAGGCAGCACCCCAGGACTCGATCCTCAGTAAGAAAAAGAAAAAAGGAAATGACTCCAAGGGGCAGCAGCGAAACGCTAGCACAGGATGGAGCCTCCTTAGGAGGGCGGATTGTCCCCTGCAGCACCAGTCCCCGTCTCATTTCAGCCCAGCAGGGCCAGGGCCAGGCCCACTGCGGCCAGCAAAGTGTGGGCTTAGGAGAGGACTTGCAGGTCTTGGCGAGCTTCCCTCAGCTGGCCTGCTGGGAGCCACCCCCACCTCCTGGAACCCCCCTCCAGCCCATCAAATAGGAGGCTGAGGTGCTAAGTGGCACTTGTGGGCCTGGCTGACCCCTGCCCTGCAGGCTCCGCTCAGCTGAGCTGTCCCTGAACTTCTCCCCTCCCCCAGCCCAGCGATCCACACCAAGTGGAGGGAGGGTGCTGGTGGGACCCGGGGACATGTCTGTGCCTCTCATTCCCGACCCCCCGGGCTGTGCCAGCAACAGGCCCTGCCTGCCGCCCTCCTGGCTCCCTGCAGGCCCCTCAGCTGCCTCCTGGACACGCTGCTTCTGTTGGGCAGGTGGGGGAAGGGGACTGGATGGCAACCCACAGGGTGCTGGGCATGGACCTGAAAACCACACAGGGACTGTCCCTGCTCGCAGCCCCACCCCAACGTGGGCCCCGCCCAGGGCTTGAACCTGCTCCCTCTGAGCCCGGATTGAGCCTCCTGTGCCACTGGGGCCTGTCCTGCTGGCCCAGGCATGTGATGCTCTGCCTCCCCTTCTGGCTTGTGGCCTTCCTGTGGGGACAGGGTGCCATGCCTCCGTCCTCCCCACCCCAGGCAAAGCTGCACCCGCTCTCGCCACGGGAGAGACAGGAACGTCTCCATTTAGGATGGGATGGACCATCCGTGGGCTGCACGAGAGGGACCTTCAGTCTGCAGGCCTCTGGAGAATTCAGAGGGAAAAGGAGCCCAAGTCCAGGAGCCTTGTCCGCGGCGCTTCCCCCAGACTAAACAAAGCTGGCAGTGGGCGAGCTGCGGCTGGCGGGCCTCGGGCGCTGACAGTGCCGCCTGCCGCTACTGTGGGAGAGAGGAGACAGCTGGGCTGGCTGGCCTCAGGGAGGTGACTGTGAAGGGGCAGTCTGTCCACCCCACCTGGTGGCTGCACACCTATGCCATCGTCCACCCCCAGGGCTCGGCCGCTGAGGCTCAGGGGAGGCCCAGGGTCAGCCTGGGACACGAGGGTGACCCAGAGCCCTCTCCCAGCTCCCTGACTGATGCTGTGTCACCTGATCTCGTAGTGGCCCTGCTGTCATTTAGAGAGGGACACTGTAGCCAGGAGTGGGAGGCCCGCGGGCCAGCCATCACCACCGTCTGCTGCCTCACAGCTGTGGCCACCCTCCTGAGGCTGGCTTCTCCCTCTGTAGGCAGAGATGTCCAGGCTTCCGGAATCTGCAGCTGCATAGACGCGAAGACGCGTGGGGCAGATATCCGGGTCCCTCGGGAGGTGGTGGGGGGGTGGGGGGCGGTACGCTGTCCCCAGAGGCTGTGGGCCTGCACGCAGCACCCAGGACGGGATGAGGCCTTCGAGCAGGGAGGGTTAGCTCTGGTTTGTGGGTGCACCCTACATTTCCCTCTCAACAGAGGGGGAATAAGATGGCCATCCCCGCCCAAGGTCGGGCCCAGCAAGGCTCATGCTGGACACAGCTTGCCTTGGCTTGGGGTCTCGTGTGGGCCTCTCCTAGAGAGAACTGCAAGTCACTCTGCCAATTCCTGGCTCAACAAGGCCCTGTGCGGGGAGGCCCGGGACAGCGGCAGCCACTCTGGTGAGTAGGTCTTTCCCTGCAGGCTCACTGTGGGGCTGCTCTGGACATTCCATACCTGGGGGAGGGGACAAGGGAACACACAATGACCCCGGGGCAGGAGGGGCTGTGGCGCTGGTGTCAGGTAGAGGGGCTGGGTGCTGGCCCTGTGGGCTTGCTTGGCCATTGGGGATAGCTGAGCGGCTCTCTGGGGCCCCTTGTCCGCGGTCCTACAGCTGATCTTGGAGGGAATGCCTATCCTCATGGGGAGGTGGGGAACTGCTTCTGAAACCACAGCTGCTCAGAAAGCAGGTAGAAAAGGCCCATCCGTCACTGGCTCCCTCCACCCAGAAGGCCGGGGGGAGGCAGGCCTGCACAGCACCCTCTGCCCTGGACACACCCTGTTCACAGTGATTCCCAGCCGGCAGATTCTGGCCCTCGGTGGGTGCTTCCTCCTAACACAGCCTCAGCTCCCACCTGAAAGCCAGTCAGATACCATCGTCACCAGCTGCTTCAGCTCAGGTGGACACTCAGCGAGGACACCTGGCTCATGAAGATGCAGGAGATGCGACAGGAAAGTGACCCAGCTGAGACTTAAAGACCACCAGGCGCTCAAGTCCCACCCTGTCCCCACGCACGCCTGCCGGCAATCTCCAGGAGCTGTGCTGTGGCTCTGGGTGGAGCCCTGTGGGGCTAGACCTCCCATCACATTCCCAAGGGGCAACATTCACCAGGAGACACAGAGGAACCCGGAGAGCCGGAGCAGCCACCGCCTCCCGGCCTCCCAGTGACCGCTGCGCATCCTGCGCAAACAGCTGCGCGGGATCCCTCCATAAATCCCGTTCAACAAGCTCTCAACAATGAAATACCCTACTATTAGCCAAGACAACCACTTACTCAAAACAAACACTATTCACGAGTTCAGCTAAAACGCGTTCCCCCATGATCATCAGTCCCTGGCCTGGGCACTTCAATCTCTCTATTTATGAAACAATAATGGAATTCTATTTAACAGCCCAGCGCTGGAGTTCGCTGCTCTGATAAGTTTGCATTGCAACTTTGCCCCTGGCGATACGCTCCTGCCTATTACTGCCTTGTCCTGGTTCACAGATGGATGAATCACGGCGCGGAGAGCAATGCAACCTTCACCCGCACTATTATCAAAACCAGTGTCCATGGCCACTCCAAAGGTTTCACTCCGACACAGCGCAGGGGCTCAGAACCCCATGCAAATGCTGCCGCGATGACCAGAATTCCGCGGGAGCCTGTGGGGGAGGGGTCTCCCTGCTTCTCAGTGCAGGGGGACCTCCGGCCTCCTCTCCCTCTGACCCTAGACCCTCCACAGGGGCTTTTCCTCTTTTGGAAGTTTTTCACTCCTCAAATGTCTGGGAGCCCTGGCCGTGTGCTAGATGCCAGGTACCACTCAGGGCAGCAGGATGCCTCTCCATCCTCGCAGGTGACTGTTCTCAGCAAAGGTTCAGCCTCCATGAGCCCCCTGCCCTCGTGACATCGGCAGAGAGACTGAGCTGTGTCCAGAGTCCAAGTTCATGCCACCGAGCCCAACGCCTCCCACTGGGACCGTTCAGCAAGAAGGAGCAGAAAGACAGGGCCTCCTCCTGCTGAGCTGGGCCTCCTCAGTGGCAGGAGCCCACCTGGCCTTTCTCAAGCTGCTCACAGACATTTTTCATGGCTCGGCCACGGGGCAGGGGAGGGATACTCAGCCTGGGCTCCCATCCTGACCTGGGCACCAATTCCAGGGCCCCTGTCCCCAGGGGCACCCCCTCCCACAGGAAGCCCAGAGGGTCTCTTTCGCCAGCCTGGTGTATTCCTCATGGGAGGGGGCGGATCTCTGTTCTTCCCTCCTCCCTTCTGACGCCCACTTCCGTCCGCCCGACGGTGCGGTCAAGGTGAAGGTTACGAGCACTGCCCGCCAAGAGGGCTCTTTCAGCACTCAGGCCTCGCCGCTGGCCCCAGACCCGGCAGCCAGGGATGAGAGCAAGGCGCTCAAGTGTGTTATCTAGAGCGCTCTTTGCTTCTCCCGAGCTGGAGACGTGGGGGCAGAGGATCAAAGGCTGCCGGACGGACGGAGCTGGACACTGCTTTGATTCCCGGGGGCTAAAAATGAACGGGTTTGGAAAGGCAGGGTGCCGCCCCCCGCGTTATCGCCTCCTCTCCCTCCCCAGGCTTCACGGTGCAATAAGGCGAGTGTTGAGTAACAGGACCGAGTCCGCCTCGGGTGATGCCAGTGGACAGCACAACTCTACAGCTTCCCTCAATAAATCTGTCGTGTGCGGAAGGTCCTCGGCTCGACCTTGAAAGCCGAGCCTCCTGCCAAGGCCTCTCTGGTCCAAAGACTTGCAGGGATCACATGCCTCATGCTGAGCTTCCTCTGCTGGGTCCAGCTCAGGAGGGGGGAAAGCCACCTTGGAGGGGCTGGGCAGGGGGCAGGAGGGGAAGGGCCTGTCCTGTGGGGGACACGGACCAGGAGGGGCTCTGGGGCCTTCTCCCAAGCAGTGGGAGACCCTCTGCCATGGTCCCCTGGAGGAGAACTTGGGGTGTAGGAGCTGGAGACTGCGCTCATCCTCCACGCCCCTCCCAGCGGGTCTCCGTCGGAACCCAGGTCGGAGTTAAGGAAGAGTTCACCCCGTCTTAAAGACAACAATTAGTGGTGTTTAGGGGGCCCGGTGCGCTGTTCTGGTGCCTGTATTCCTAGAGAAGCTGCATTTCTGACAGCTCCCGGGGTTGCCGAGCACGGCAGTGACCGCACCTGGTACCTTCCACGTACTTAACTTGGTACCTATGACATTTTTAAGGTTGTCACAGATGTGACTGGCCATAGGTGGCCTGTGGCCCGTGGGAAACTTTCCTGGGGAGCTGGGGGGGGGAGGGAGTCGGGGCGCTCAGATCCAGAAGACCTCCGGGCCCTGGGCCGGCTCTCTGGTGTGGCAGTTGCTGGAGCACTCACGAGTCTGGGGGTGCTTCTGGTTACTTCCAGAGGCCAGCCTCCTTCCTATTGCCTCCTTCAGCCTGAAAAATTAAAGCCCTTGGCAGCTGGGGGGGGGGGGTTCCCACGGTGCCGACGGGGAAACAGAGGCTCCAGGGGGTGGGGTCCCCAGACGTGGACTCTCCAGGACTCCAGGTTCCTGGGTCCGCTAGGTGCCCCTGGGCTTGGCTTTCCACCTTGGTGGCCCCATCCTGGAGGCGGTGCAGTGGCTGTCCCCCTACGAGGACCCGCAGGTGGGATCCTGCTGCCCACGGCCGGCCTGCTCCTCCTGGCCCCCGCCTGCCTCGGGACTCACGGTCACATGATGAAATTGCTCCCGATGTCTCGAGGCCCCAGGCCGCCCTCTAGGCTGCTGCTGACCGGGCTCCTCCAGACCTTTCCAGGACCAGGGTGGCCTCTCCCAGGCCCCGAAGTCAGGAGGCCAAGCCTCTCGGATCACACCCGAGACAGTTAATAACTCCCTGGTGAATGACGGGAGTGCGTTTCTGCACCACTAATTTCCGTAACTATCACTCTTTGAAAGATAGCTCGGGTCCCCGGAGCTCCGGCCCGTCCCAAACAGAGCTGCATTATGTGGCCAAGTTCAGGCGGCGTATCCCGTTTCAGGACCTAATAGGGCCTGCCTCAGGAAGCTCGCTGCGTCGGGACCCACGGCCCGTCTAGGGTTTCCCCTGTCCTGTGCATCCTCCTGGAGCCCACCCATACGTCCTGGGGAGGGGCCTCATCCAGCACAGGGTGTGGGCGCCTCCGTGCCTCCCTGGCGATGGCCATCTGAGGCCAGAGCCCTCCAGCAGAGGGAGGGGCCTGCCGGACTCGGGCTGGTTCAGGCTCAGAGACGGAATGCAGTGTAAGGGTCAGGGTGGCCGCCTTGGCAGGGCCCAGATGAGCAATCCGCTTGAAGACACAGGCTTTCCCTCCCAGGCTGCGAGAATCCAGCAAGTGGCCACCTCTCTGTGCCTCAGTTTCTGCAATGACAAATGGGAACGGAGCCCTTCCCAGGGGCTGCTCTGGGACGAGGCACGATCCTTCCCACTTATCCATTCTTCCTGCCCGTTACTCGCACTCGAAGGCCCCTGCTGACCCTGCCACAGCTCTGGGGCTCACTTGGGCCCGCACAGCCCTGCGTCCCCAGGTCTCGCTTGATCCTCGAGGGTCTGCCTTTCCTGTGGGGCTGCAGACACCAGGACCAGGCTTCCTTCACAGGAGCCCCAGCCCAGGGCAGCGTGGGCTCTGCTAGGTCTGCACCTGCCTGCCACAGAGCTCCTGCCATGGCAGCTGGCCCCAGACTTTGGGTGGACACTAGGGCACGTTGACACAAAGGTACCCCGGCCGGCCTCCCAGACACAGCACCAGGGATCGGTGTGCGTCATGCAAAGCTCTGGGGCCGAGGCAGGGGACCTGGGCCACCGTCTCAGTGGCCCTGGCCTCCCCAACTTGTGACCCCCAGTTCAAGTGTCTTCCCTATAGCCACCGAGGTGAGGCTACCCTGATTCGGAGTTCTTCCACCTGAGCTTGCAGTGAGGAGCTAGGTGACCAGCCCATGAGGAGGAGGGCAGAGGTCACTGCCAAGTCCCAGAGCAGCGTGGCCTCCCCTGCTGGGGGGCTCCACCTGGGGGCGGACAGGCAGCCAGGAACAGGTCAGCTGAGCTCCCTGTCCTGAAGCCTGCCGGGAGGTGGTGAGTGCGGGAATAATGTGCTGCTTCTACCCAGGGCCTCCTCCATGGGACTCTGAAGCCCCAAAACTCCAAATGCCCCGCCAGGGTGAGGACATGCAGGGTGAGGACAGGCAGGTGAGGACATGCAGGTGAGGACAGGCAGGTGAGGACATGCAGGGTGAGGACAGGCAGGTGAGGACATGCAGGTGAGGACGCGCAGGTGAGGACACGCAGGTGAGGACACACAGGTGAGGACATGCAGGTGAGGACATGCAGGTTGAGGACATGCAGGTGAGGACAGGCAGGGTGAGGACATGCAGGTGAGGACACACAGGTGAGGACACGCAGGGTGAGGACATGCAGGTGAGGACATGCAGGTGAGGACAGGCAGGTGAGGACATGCAGGTGAGGACAGGCAGGTGAGAACAGGCAGGTGAGGACAGGCAGGTGAGGACAGGCAGGTGAGGACATGCAGGTGAGGACACGCAGGTGAGGACACGCAGGGTGAGGACATGCAGGTGAGGACATGCAGGTGAGGACATGCAGGTGAGGACAGGCAGGTGAGAACAGGCAGGTGAGGACAGGCAGGTGAGGACATGCAGGGTGAGGACACATAGGTGAGGACACACAGGGTGAGGACATGCAGGTGAAGACAGGCAGGTGAGGACATGCAGGTGAGGACAGGCAGGTGAGGACATGCAGGTGAGGACAGGCAGGGCGAGGACATGCAGGTGAGGACAGGCAGGTGAGGACACATAGGTGAGGACACACAGGGTGAAGACATGCAGGTGAAGACAGGCAGGTGAGGACACGCAGGTGAGGACAGGCAGGTGAGGACACGCAGGTGAGGACATGCAGGGTGAGGACATGCAGGTGAGGACATGCAGGGTGAGGACATGCAGGGTGAGGACAGGCAGGTGAGGACAGGCAGGGTGAGGACAGGCAGGTGAGGACACACAGGTGAGGACAGGCAGGTGAGGACAGGCAGGTGAGGACAGGCAGGTGAGGACAGGCAGGTGAGGACACACAGGTGAGGACATGCAGGTGAGGACACGCAGGTGAGGACAGGCAGGTGAGGACATGCAGGGTGAGGACAGGCAGGGTGAGGACATGCAGGTGAGGACATGCAGGTGAGGACAGGCAGGGTGAGGACAGGCAGGTGAGGACAGGCAGGGTGAGGACAGGCAGGTGAGGACACACAGGTGAGGACAGGCAGGTGAGGACATGCAGGTGAGGACAGGCAGGTGAGGACACACAGGTGAGGACACGCAGGTGAGGACATGCAGGGTGAGGACATGCAGGTGAGGACAGGCAGGTGAGGACAGGCAGGGTGAGGACAGGCAGGGCGAGGACATGCAGGGCGAGGACAGGCAGGGTGAGGACATGCAGGTGAGGACATGCAGGTGAGGACATGCAGGTGAGGACAGGCAGGTGAGGACATGCAGGTGAGGACATGCAGGTGAGGACATGCAGGTGAGGACATGCAGGTGAGGACAGGCAGGCGAGGACATGCAGGTGAGGACAGGCAGGTGAGGACATGCAGGTGAGGACATGCAGGGCGAGGACATGCAGGTGAGGACAGGCAGGTGAGGACATGCAGGTGAGGACATGCAGGGCGAGGACATGCAGGTGAGGACATGCAGGTGAGGACAGGCAGGGCGAGGACAGGCAGGTGAGGACATGCAGGTGAGGACAGGCAGGGCGAGGACATGCAGGGCGAGGACATGCAGGTGAGGACACGCAGGTGAGGACAGGCAGGGCGAGGACATGCAGGTGAGGACAGGCAGGTGAGGACAGGCAGGTGAGGACATGCAGGTGAGGACACGCAGGTGAGGACAGGCAGGGCGAGGACATGCAGGTGAGGACATGCAGGTGAGGACAGGCAGGGCGAGGACATGCAGGTGAGGACAGGCAGGTGAGGACATGCAGGTGAGGACATGCAGGTGAGGACATGCAGATGAGGACATGCAGGTGAGGACAGGCAGGGTGAGGACAGGCAGGTGAGGACATGCAGGTGAGGACAGGCAGGGCGAGGACAGGCAGGTGAGGACATGCAGGTGAGGACATGCAGGGTGAGGACAGGCAGGTGAGGACAGGCAGGTGAGGACATGCAGGTGAGGACAGGCAGGGTGAGGACAGGCAGGTGAGGACATGCAGGTGAGGACATGCAGGTGAGGACATGCAGGGTGAGGACAGGCAGGTGAGGACTTGCAGGTGAGGACATGCAGGGTGAGGACATGCAGGGCAAGGACATGCAGGGCGGGCACAAGACAGCTCGCACATCCTTCGAGGCACCGGCCAGCAGGGGCAGCTGGCCCTTCGGCACATGGCTCTTCCTGGGCTGTGGCAGCTCTTGACTTCCTTTCTTTGGTTCCCAAGGGAAGGGTGCCCTCCTGGCCCTGGAGCCTCCATCTACAGCTGGAAGGTTCCAGGCAGTTAGCCCCCTGCACCGTGGCTGGGGAGAGGCCAGAGTGGCAGCAGCCACAGGTCCTGCCACGGTCACTGTATTAGCACCCTCAGAGCAGAGCTGAGCTACTGGCAGGCACGCCCTCGCCACCCCTAGACCCCAGGCTGGGGGCCTGTCGTCTGGACTTTCCCAGGAAGGACACTGAGCTGTAGGAGAAGCAGTTGAGACCACGGAACGGCTTTCTCGGACAGCCTGGAAGAGCAGGCCTGGGACATGCCATCAACCAGAAGCCACACAGGTGACAAGGACAGATGGAGGGGCAGGCAGCAGGTCCTGGCTTCCCAGCCTCCCCTGAGTCCAGGAACACAACAGAGGTGCTGGACCTGCCCAGGGATGCCCAGCCTGCTCTGATCAAGCACTGCGGCCTGGGGTGAGGTCTGAGGCCGTCTCGGTCTGGGGGTCCTCCTGCAGGCTGCACCTGGCAGTCTCCTTGGGGACACAGACTGTCATCAGCTATCTGGTCAGGGCCTGTGGTCTCAGCAGCTGGCCGGCCGGCCCACCTGGCTTTGAAGGTTTTGCCACTTAGGTGAGGGTCAGGGGCCCCGACACGGACCTCTGGCAGGCTGAGCCCCCTCCTCTGCAGAGTGTTTGGGGCAACGGCCTCCTTGCTGGGCCCCTCCTGCGGGACCTGGCTGAGGAGCACGTGTGCCTAGAGCCTCGGGGGGCCCAGCTCAGGGAGCAGCACACTGTGGATGCCTGGGCCAGGAACGTTGGCGTGGCCGGCGGGCTCAGGGGTCGAGCTGTCCTGAAGGCCAGGCGTCCAGGCCCCATATCCAAGGAGCTGTGTGTCCTCCTGCCAACTCCAGGGAGGAGTCCAGGCCCAGACTGCAGCAGGAGAAACGGTTTCTGGGGTCCAGGGCCCCCAGCAACTGGGGAGGGCTGGCAGACCTGGTTTTGAGCACCAGTTCCTTCTGCCCGGCAGCTCCTCCCCCTCTGTGCCTCGGTTTCCCTCCTCCAGAGTGAGCACAGGCCTCCTGGGAGTTAAGTGCCCAGCACAGAAGAGGCGGTCAGTGGGGAGCTGGTCAGCAGGGCGCCTGGGAGCTCCTGAGGCCCTCACCCTGGACACGACCCTCTGCACCCTCAGATGGAAGTCCCCAGTCTCTGGGAGTCCAGCTCCCTCAGTGGACCCGGCACCCCCTTCTCTCCCCTCCTAGTGACCTGTGAGCAGGATGTCCCACCCAGGAGCTCAGAGCAGCCAGTGGGGACCAGAGGGGAGGAAGTGCTGCGGAGGGGGACAGAGTGGGCCTTTTGCTGTCTCCAAAGGGAAGCAGAACAGGGCTGGCGGAACTGGAAACCCACATCCGGAACTTTCCGGAAGGCTCCCCCAGCCTGGGACAGGGCCTCCGTGCTGGGCCTGTGGGAAGGGGTGAGGCGGTGCCCTCTCAAGGGTTAACCGCAGCTGCGGCCTCCGCCCACACACTGCCTCCTTTATCACCATGTGCCTCCCATTACCCCCACGACTTACAGCATTCTTGGTGTCTGTATCAAGTTGATTCAATTACTGGGACCACTGTGAGGGAATATTCCCTCCAGGGGCCGGGCAAACGCTCCAGTGCCCGTGGACAGCAGGGGGAGCGGGGAGGGAGGCCCGGTGGAGAAGGCTGACTCGGGCCTGGCAAACCCCCGTAATTGACTTTTAGAAATGGCATTAGCATTTAAATGGTCCCGTCGTTATGGGGTGAAGGTTCAGGAATATGATCAATTTATTGAGCTTCTCAAATGTCCTTTTGATATTTATTTTCCGTGTGTCACGCTGCAGGGCCTCTCTGGGCTCCGCATCGGCAGTGGCAGTGTGTGGATCCTGGATCGGGTTTTGCAGACGGAGCCGCCAAGTCCACCTGCCTCAGGTCCCAGACCCTCCCCTTCCCCTGGAAGTTTCGCAGACTGTGCACATAGCAGCACAGCCACAGAGAGTCGGTGGGGACGTCTCCCTTTGTCACGGGCTGCAAAGGTGGGCTGCACAAGGAGCCCGTCATCCACCTCTTTCCAGAGGAGAAGGGGCCCTGGGCTCAGGCTGGCCGAGACTCTGTGGACGTCCCAGGTCCTGGGGGAGAGGACCCCAGCAGGCTGTCCTACCTGCCAGCATGGGAAAGAGCTCACAGAGGCACCAGATCTGTGGTGGGGCCGGGTCCCGTGTGGCAGGGTGCTGGGTGTCCTGGGAACGCTGTGTCGAGCAGCAGGTACAAGGGACCTAAGGGGAGCCTGGGACGGCAGACCAGCAGGCAAGGGCAGGAGAGCAGAGCAGCTTTCCCAGCCACACCTGGAGGTGAGGCGTGTGGTCAGGCGGCCAGCTGCAGAGGAGGGCACCTGCCTCCACAGGGCCAGGGCCGCAGGGTCAGGGTCCCAGCTAGACTGTGCTCCTGGCTGTAGTCCACACCTCACAGGCACACCGGGCTCCCGGAGTGTGTCCAGGGGGCTCTGGAGACCCTGCCAAGGACCTCAGGCATCCCACCAGGGAGTGCTCTGGGCTGGCCCAGAACTGGGGGTCCCAGACAGTGCCAGCCTCCTCCCTTGCACCCCCTTCAAGGCCCCATGAGCACCCCGGGCTGGGAGCGCCACACTAAGGACTGTGCTGGGGGGACCCACCCCACCTGCCTCCTAAGACACACGTCACTCCGGGGCTCACCACAAAAGTGACACGTGCCACCTGGTGCCTGGATCCTGGAAGATGGTGCAGCTGGGACACCCCCACCTCCTGGATCAGCCTGAGCCCCTCAGTCGACCCCTGGCCCTGGGCAGGACACTGCTGTACTCTGAAGCCATCAATGTTCAAGCACCTTCCAGGAACACAACCGACAGGCTCAGCCATCCCTCCCTGGCCACTGACCTCCATCACGGGGTCACCATCACCATCCAGAGACAGTACCCAGGGGGGCTCCCTGTGGACCTGCTCTGGGCGGGGCAAGATGCCTCCCAGGGGCTCAGCACCTGTGGACACTGGATGACAAGCCATGAACAGGGCCGTGCCAGGCTGGTCCCTTAAGACAATCCCAGAGCTCTTCTCAGGCCTCCCTCTGCAGGGACCCACGCACACTGCCCTTGCGCTCTGGGAGGCTGTGGCAAGTGCCCCCACAGGGGCTTCCGTCCTCCATGAACGAATTCTCAACACAGCACTCAGAGAATCTTAGCCAGGGACGCAGATCACCCCCGCCCAGATCTGCAGTGTGGGGTGCAGGGGCAACCGTCTTTCCAGCCTGGGGCCCCGTTCATGCACCCCCAGGCTGTAGGCACCTGCGTGGTTTTAAGATGAGGGTGTGGCACTCGACGTTTTCTCAGGGCGGCACAGGGCTGCCCTAGGGGTCCCACCCTGGCCAACAGAGCTTCTGGCTGCTGGGAAGTCCCCACTGCTATCCCCCCAGAGCCAGCCCACACTTTAAGGTAAGGTGTGTGGCTGCCAGAAGGGCCAGCCCCATCATGCCTGTCACTCCTGCTGTCATCTCGGAGGAGTCTGGCCCTGTGGACCCCACCCAAGCCAGCGGCCTCCCCTCCTACCATGCCCCTGGGGGCCCAGCACTGCCCACATGCTGTCTTCCCAGTGAGAACCCACAAGGGTGGGCATCCACCGCTGGGTAAAGAGGTCCAGACCAGCGCTCCAGGGCAGAACTGTCCCCACAGTGAGTCACTAAGCGATAAACAAATGGCCGAGAAGGAAAACTGCCGACGTTTCGCCCCAGGTAGAAAATTGACATTTTAGAAATGAACAACAAAAACCTCCCTCAGGCCTTTAAAGATGGAGACCAACACCAGGTTGAACCCAGAGGCCAGTCTGGAACCTGGGGAGAAGAGCTTCTGCTGCAGCAGGACCGCCCAGAGCAAGGTCAGCCACCCGGCAGCACCGGCTGGCCCTGTGCCCCCGCTCGGCTCTGGGCTCTGAG
Source organism: Ictidomys tridecemlineatus (assembly GCF_052094955.1). Lineage (NCBI taxonomy): Eukaryota > Metazoa > Chordata > Mammalia > Rodentia > Sciuridae > Ictidomys > Ictidomys tridecemlineatus. The sequence goes on from NC_135487.1 coordinate 1,767,025, forward strand.
CTGGGATCCCAGTGGTCCACTGGTGCAGAGAAAAGGTGAACAAGTCCCCGTGCCTTGGAGAGGGGTCCTGGCCCCCAACCCCCGAGAGGAGTTGCTGGCCGCTGGGCTGCTGCCCGGAGGCCAAGCTCCAAGTGTTCGGTCCCCTCCCTCCCAAGGGGCAGGAAGCTCCTGGCCCTGCCCCTGCATCTGAGGGGCGCTGGGCCCTGTGGGTCCCCTGGCTGCCCGCGGCAGGACTCAGCCTGGGCTGGGGCGGGACCTGTCAGGAGGAGCCCTGGGGGGCTGTCCCCATCCGTCATCTCCTCCGGCCACCACGGTGTTCCTGCTCTTGAGGAATCAAGGCCACGGGGAGGCAGACTCCTCATTCTGGCCCATGTTTGGTTTTTTCCTATGAAAGCTGGCAGGTAGGAGAGAGCCCGTTTGCCTCTCTGCCTCTTAAACACTTCAAGAGGTCCTCACGCTTCAGCGACCACACGGCTTACATCAGAAGTCAGCCAGGAGCTGGAAATGCCTGGCTCTTTATTTTAAAGGTTCCCCAAAGGCAGATAACGTCGGGGGGAAACGGGGACCTGGAGTGCGGGTGTGTGAAGCCAGAGCAGGCATGTACCCCGCTCAGGCAGTAGAGGGCGCCTGCACCCTGCTCCCCGGCAGGGTGGGAGGCAGCCCCTGCCCCAGCCCAGGGTGCAGAGGGGACCGCCGGGCTCCTTGGCCCTCTCCAGGCTGCGGGGCTGCTGACCAGGCAGAGGTGGGCTGTCCTGGCCAGTGACCCCCAGCCAGGCCCCGAGAGCTCGCTCTCCACAGGTCTCTTCAGCAGCACCCGTTCCCAGCCCGAGCACCGCGTCGGTTGCGGGATGGCAGTGACATTCCCGCCTCGGCCAGGCTTTGTCTCCTGTGGACATCTTAACTCTCCTGGCATTGCCTGGCTGGTGCCTGAGGACGGTGTGACGGTCACCCTCCACCAGCTTTGCCGGAGGACAAGCCGTGGGAAAGGCTCTCAGCCCTGTGCCCTCTCTCCGTGGCACCCTGCCACCAGAGGGGGCCGGGCCTGAGTCACCTGGTGTGGGGCTGTCCAGGGGGGTCTCAAGCCCTCCTCTAGTGCCGAGGGACATGAGGGGGGCGTTAGAGGACTGACTAGAGGCGGGGGGCCTGGGGGAGAGTCTTCCATCAGCTGAGGCCGTTTGCCAGCCCCCCCAGGCCCTGGGCAAGGCCCTGGACAGATGTCCTGGGCACCTGACTTACAGGCAAGTCCTGCCTCAGGGACAGCAGTGAACCCTGAGCAGGTGACAAGCAGCCGAGTCACCAGTGCCTACTCACGTGCCCACCACTGCACCAGAGGCCCTGGACTTCAGTGTCGGGAGGGGCGGAGAAGCGGCCACTTGGGCACAGCTCACCACCGGCACCCTCCCTCTCTGTCTCACAGCGGTCCTCCTGAAGCCCTGGCCACGTCCCCTGACAGATGACGGACTATCGAAGACTCAGAGCAAACTATTGGAGACTGAGTGCTATTGGAGCTGCACCAATGGGACAGTCCTCACGAGAGCCTGGGGAAAGGCTTGCTCCTGCTCGGACGGACCCCGGAGCTGCCCTCTCAGCAGGGTGCCCACCACACTCAGGAGCCCGGGCCCCACAGGCTCCCCCCAGCGCCTGGAGAACCCCATGCTGCGGTGACAAAGGTATCCCCGGCCCAGGAGTAAACACAGGCATCAAGGGTCCCCCCAGGGGCAGTGGGGACAAGACCCCCAGCCGATGACCCTGCAGAGATGCACGCAGACTGACATGCTCTCTCGGCTCGTTTCCAGACACAAGACCAGGGGCCGGGAGACCTCAGTGACGGTGACCACAAGAGCCCCTCCCTGTCCTGCTGGCAAGTGCCTTCCTGCTGGGTTCAATCACGGCAGAAGCCGGAGCAGCAGCCCCAGGGATGTCCTCTCCTCAGAGTAGGGAGCAGGCCAAGGACAGGCTGCGGACCAGGGAGCCCAGCCAGGCTGCCCACTGCAGATGGTCCCAGGCTTTGCATTCCTGGGGTCAGTTCAACAGTGTCTCCTGAGCCCCGGGCTGGGGACAGGGTCTCTGGGCCGAGGACCCAGTGCCTCCACTCTGCACACCCACAGCTCCAGAGATGCCCCTGCTGGCAGGGCCCGTCTGTGCTCCTCAGAGTGGTGCCCAAGCCTGGCGCTTCCTGACCTCTCCATGAAATGTCTGCATGCCAACACTTGGCCACTGCAGCCCCAAGCACATTCCTCTTCTAGTACATTCTGAGAACTCACGCTCGGCCCTGTTTATAGGTAGGAGCGTGGAGCCAAGTTGGACACCAGATGCTTTTCATTTGCAAGGCCAAAGGGCGTCCTTGCTGGAGAGACGTGGCTCCCACCACAGGCTGGACCTGGGACCTGGGCCAAATGCCTGTGAACAGCTACACGTGACGTCCACTAGCAAGTGGACTCCTCTGCTCAACAAGACTCTGGACTCACCTCTAAGAAGGCAAGACACAGAGACCCCATGCAGCACGGGAGCTGCGTCTGGAGGGGCCTGGGGATCCGCCAGGATGTTGTGCACCAGGGTCACCTTCCAGGGGGCACAGCCACAGCCCTGGATCCTTATGGCCCCCGCTCCAGGTGTCCACTCAGAAAATGTCACAGAACACCTGCTGCATGTCAGGCTGGGAAGTTAGTCCCAAGAGAAATGACTCTGGCTGTCCCAGAGCTAGTCAGAATCCTCAGGTCTCAGGGGACCTCAGCTCATGCCAGATGTGCAACCAAAGGCTTCAGAGCTGACCTGCCACAGCCTGAGGCCCTCTTCCAGGCCAGGGCTCCTTGCCCCTCCCCAAGGCCCCCAGAAGCCCAGCACAGCCCATGCCAGCCCTGGATTCAGGCCCAGCCTCCTCCCTCCCATCCTTCATCCAAGGGAAGATGAGGCTTCCTGCCCTTGTCCAAAAATGCAGCTCATCTTTTGGATCGTAGCTAATCAATCAATATGATCACAGCTAATCAATCTGATCATGACTAATCTGATCTTCACCTCCACAATCACAGCTCGCCGGGATCCCATCATGGCTTCCTACTTAACCCAGCCCCCTCTTATTACCGTTGCTTATTTTCAAAGACAAATCCCAGAGGAAGTGCAGAGGGCCCCAGTGCCTCTCTCTTGAGGCCAGGGCTCTTGCTCTGAGCCAGGGTGAGAGGCCAGGACCCCCCAGCCACCCACAGAGGGGGACTCGAGGCAAGACCTGACGTCCAACCACAGATGTCCCCAGATACTGATGGGGTGACGACTCTCCCTCTGCAGCAGATCTTGGCTCCCTTAGGGTGGGCTGCTCCCTGCCAGGGCTGAGACAGAACCCCTCCCCCATCCTGCACACAGAGAGCGCTGCTGTCCTCCCGGGGCCACCTGCCCAGGGGAGGCCGAGGGGAGCCTGCACTCCACACCACATCCACACACACTCAGGTGTACATGCACACATGAGTGCACACGTCTGCACACACTCAGCGCCAGCTCTGCGGGCCACAGAGGGTGCCGTGGACGCCGAGGCGGTCCGTCTGCTTGCAGTGGTCCCCACGGGCCACCAGAACTCCCTGTCAGCAGGGGGACTGTGGGTGATCCTGACTTCCTTCTATAAATGCTCCTGTGTTTTTTCTCCGATTGTTTCACAAAGAACATATATCATTATCATGACTGGGAAAAATCAATACTCCTTTTAGAAGGCTGGAATTCCACAAGGTTCCGCCCTGGCCGGGCTCACGTCTCCCTGGTGACGTCATGGAGGAGGCTCAGGCCACCAACATCAGGGCTGGTGCAGGAGGGAGGGAGCTGCTTGTCCACCCCTGGTGCTCCTGGGGACACAGCCCGCTGGCCTGCCATCTCTCCCTCAACCTCCAGGCCGGCCTGCACGAGGGGTGTGCACTTGGCCTCCAGCTAGAGGGCCTCTCCGGGGAGCCGGGTCTTGGACACCTGGGTCTTGGACACCTGGGGCAGGCACAGGAGGAGGCAGAGCCCCCCTTTTCCTGTTTCCCTCCCTCTACCATCCTCTTCATCTCTGCCCCACATCCCACCTAGTCTGCCCCCAGCCTTCTAGCAGGACCGACCCTCTCTGTCAGCTACCTGGTCCCTAGCACATGGCATAGCTCCTTGGGGATGGGCGGGACGTCTCCCCAGAATCTCTTGCTCACACCTCTCCCCCTGGGTGGCCAGAAAGAGCCCTGACACAGGGCTCCATTCAGGGCAGCTCGGGAGGATGCCGGCCCAGTGGCCAGGTGTGCAAGGGTGGCCTGGTCTGGGGCTGCCAGGCTTGGTCACTTTCCTGAGCTGCTTGCCACCCTTGTTCCAGGACCCCCTGTGTGCCTTTCCTCTCGGAGGTCTGCCATGAGCACACGCACCCTCAGAGCCAGCTGTCGCTTGGGCCTGACCCCAGGCTCTGCAGAAGGTGGCTACAATTCATTCACAAGCTTCTTCCAAGGGAGGTCCTGCCTCACTCTGCTGGGATGCTGTGGGTCCTTGCAGGGAGGAGAGCCATGCTGTAAGGCCCCTGTGGCCATCTGCATTCAGTATGAGGGAATTCTCAATGCACTCCAGCCTCCGGAGGCATCCACAGCAGCATTTACATCCACAGTTTTTGCAAAGTGACAGAGAAACCGGAGCCAGCCCAGCCCCCAGCCTGGAGGTAGCCGGTGACAGACAGAAAGCACACTGTGAGCCGCAGGCTCTGCAGGACACAGGCTCAGCTCGTCTCAGGCCTGGCCAGCAGGAAATACCAGGGCAGCAGAGGGAGCGGCTTTGAATAATTACCTGCCCCAGTGCCTGGGAGGAGCCTTGCCCTGCGAGGGGAAGCGGGCACTTCCTGCATCTGCGGGGTCCCACCGTTCCTCCCACCGCTCCTGGCTGCAGACCCGGGAGGTTTTCTGATCTGGATACATCTCCCAGAAACTTGCCACCAGCCAACTAGTCAAGGCCACCACAAGAGCTCTCGGTGGTGGTGGTCGCTTTCTAAGGGTGGCCGGTGATGTGGTTGTGAGTGTGACTCTCAAATCAATTGTGCCCCTGTCAAGTCTGCACACGAGCTGCAGAGGGGTGGCAGTGGCTGGGTATCTAGGCCCTTTGTCGCTGCCACAGGCGTGGGCTGAGGTTGGTTGGGGCCCGTGTTTCCTGCTGTGCACAGGGACGTCCATGCTGGTGCCTCTCTGCTGAGGAATGTGCTCTGTGTGGGCACTTGGCAGAGGGGTCTCCATGCCAGCTGGGTTACCACCATCAGTGAAGGCGCAGCTGCTGAGGAGAGTCTGCTGAGACGTGGGGTCCGCGCCGCCCGACTCTGCAGGCTGCGGGGTCCCGTCGGCAACTGTGGTTCAGTTAGCCCCCTGTCTGCTGCGCCCAGCCAAAGGACCCAAAATGCTGGACCAAAGGGCCAGAACCAGGCCACCTCTGGGGAAGCCGGTGCTTCATGCCCACCCTGTGGGAAACGGTCGGTGGGGAGGATTCGGAGAGGGAGAGCAGTGAGGCCTTGGGAGGTGTCTCTGCAGCAGGTGGGGGGGTGAAGCACTGGGCAAGGGCCACAAAGCCTGGCCACAACGGGGCCTCGGGCCTGGATGGGATCCGGGAGTGGACATGGGCAGGAGGAGGCGCTTTCAAGCTCCATCTTGGACTCAAATCAGGATCTCCCCAGACTCGGGTCGGGGGTCTCCGGGCTCCACCCTCCCACCTTATGGAGGAGGATCCATGGCAGCCAGCAACACTTGTCCCTAGCTCCCGAGATGGAGCGCTGCACAGGCGTGTGTGGCGTGTGTGGCGTGTGTGGCGTGGGCCTCTGGTGGCCCTCCTTCCCCTGGTCTGGAGCTCGTGGCTTGCTCTGGGGCCGGTGGCCCTTTGTGCCCAGGCCCTGTACTCGAAATGTCTTCTCCAGCCCCATCCCTGGGCCACGTCGCTGGGGCAGCAGCAGGTCCACCCTCTCCTCCCCAGGCAGGGCAGGTGGGCCAGCCTGGGCCCCGCTGCTGGCTCCTGGGTCTCTGTGGAGGCCTCGGGAACCATGTGTCAGGGCGGGCTCCGTGGCAGGCCGAGGACCACAGCCCAGGCTTGAGGAGCACTCACAGGCCTGCTGGCCTCTGAAGCGGACAGTGCTGACCTGCACACGTAGGGAGAGTGAAGCCCATGGCATGCTGACCACCCTGGCAGCACGGCGGCCAGAGCCAGCCTGACCTTCCAGAGGCCCACAGGTGGGCAGAAGGCACAGGCTGGCTTTGCACACTTGTCCCCAACTGCCCGACGGCACCGCCCTCTCAGAGCCTCCTGGTGTCCTGGTTCTTGTCAGTCTGCTGGTTGCACAGTGACCACAGAGCAAGTGACGAATGGCCGATGTCAAGTCCTGTCATGCCAGCGAGGTCCCAGGGGAAGCACGGGAGGTTCTCGAACAGCTTTATTACCAACCTGTGGCCACAGAGATGATCAATCACACTGATTGGCGATGGCAAACGTGGAGAGAGACGAGAGGCAGGTGCCGGCCTCTGGGGGCGGGGCTGGGAGAAGGCGTCTGGTTCCAGGGCAGACTTGACCCCGGTCCGGTCCCACTGTGCACAGCACCCTTTCCAGAATGCCTGGGCGCCAGCTGGGGAGGCCTCAGGTGATGGGCAGTGCCAGTTCAGCTGGCCACAGCGACGGGTGGCTGGGGCTGCTGCTGCCACGGGAGGGGTACCCCCGGGAAAGTGGGCCCTCTCCCAGCAATGGCTTTGTTCGCTGCCCCGGGGCGGGCTGGGGCCAGGGAGCCACCCGGTACCCAGCAGACATGAGCCCTGAGCTTCCACAGGCCCGGGACTGGTGACCCCGTGAGGTCAGGGGTCGGGATTTCAGTGTCCCTTGCCGGGGTGGGTGCAGGTCCTGGACAGCGGGCAGGGCTGCTCCAACAGCAAGGTGGCTCAGGGCTGGGCGTGGGCAGAGCCTGTTCCCCTCCTGAGCTGCAGATCCTGGGGCTGCCTCCCTTCTGGGTGGCCCCAGAGGCCCCTCCACTGAGGCCAGATCGATGACAGAGGTGGGCGCCCGGGGCCCAGGTCTCCCACCATGGACCAGATTCCAGTGCACCCCTGGCAGGGTCCCTGAAGGCAGGAAGGGGAAGTTCAGGTGGGACGGACCAGGCCTTTCTCGTGGAGGGGACCCCTGCCATTTGGGGGAAAAGCAAATCTGCCTTCACAGGAGACGGCCTCCCAGCTGCCCGTCCCTCCCCAGAGCTCTTCTTCCCCAGGTTTGCGCGTCCCAGCTGCAGGCCACTGTCAGCCCAGCGCAGTGTCCAGAGACCCAAGCAGCAGAGTGGAAGTGGCACCCACGGTGTGAGAGCGACCAAGGGTGGCAGCTGGCTGGCAGGCACAGCGGGCAGGCACACACGTGCCAACGGGAGTCCACCCCCCGGGGAGAGGTGCAGAGGGCTCCGGGGGCACCTGGGGGCTCTGATCCTTACTCCAGAGGGACAGCGGTCAGCTCTGACTCTGGGAGTGGGCATATGGTTCTCTTCCTGCCACTGACCCTTCCTGCCTCATAGAGCTCCTGTCACCCTCAGCACATGGTCACTCCACGTTTGAGCAGAAGGTCCTTGGAGTCCAGTGAGGAGGTTCTCACAGTACCTGCTGGAGCCCTTGAGGACTTGCTGGCAGCCGGCTCTGGCACCTGCTTGGCCTCTGTGCCCCACCCTGTACCCCCAAGAAGGGAGCCTGCTTGTAACACCAGGAGCTGCCCACAGGTCACCCCTGCCTGGATCCCCAGGGACAGGCCCAGCCCGAACCTTCTCCCCTTGCTGCCTTTCTCGGGTCCTGGGGGGGGCGTGGGTGGGCAGCAGAGGTAGGTGTGAGCCGAAGCCAGGGCCAGTTTGCGGGTGCCCGAGGACGGTGCTGGCCAATTTGTCATTACCGCACCCCTTGTTCCTTTCTGGAACGTGGTACACGGCCTGGGGGGCCCTGGGCTGCTGGGACGATGCTACTCACTTGGCCGGGTTCTGGAAGACTCAGGCTCATTTACCAGGCAAAATTAACGAGAAAAGAAAGACCTAAACGAGATAGTAATTTACGACTTCCACTGGCCCCGACTCCCTCGTACAGTGGAAAGCACTCCGCCCACCCGAGACGAGCCTGGCTCTTCCAAGGGTGCCCCTGAGCCTGCAGATCCTGTCCCTGCCTGGAGCAGCCGCAGGGAGCACATGGCTCCCCCTCGCTGTCTCCAGGGACAAGCTCTTGGGGTCCTGGGCAGAGCCACACCCAGTTCCAAGCACCAAGTCCAAAGCGGTCACTTCCCAGCCGGTGGCAACTCCTGCAGCTCCCAGCACATGCCCTGGCTGGGCAGCCGGCTGCCCGGGGCCTGGGACCGGGACCCACACCCCAGTGCCTTCTCTCTGCCGCATGCCCTCACCACCCGGCCCCAAAGTACAAAGGAGCAGGACATGATGGAAAGCGGGTAATGCCGCAGCAGCAAATAAAGCTTTGCTAATGGCTACCGGGCTTGCTGAGCACAGGCTGCCGTTGCTCTGTCTCTGTGCAGAGAGAGTGTGTAATGATCACGCAGCTCGAGACAAGGCCTCGCTCCTCCAGGAGCCGCCGTGACAGGGCCTGGGAGGCAGGTGCTCCTGTAATTAGCTATTGTTTGACTATCAAAAGTCAGGGCTGATTAAAGCCACTAAGCACAAGTGCACTATTTTATTTCAAAGAATATTATGAACTGCACGCTGGGGCCCTTTCAGCACGGACCTTCCTTCCGCAGCCGGCTAAGAGCCCATGCCAGCAGTAATCAAACGCGAAATCTGCATAAACCTTCAGGGTTTAATTCAAGCAGAGACCTTTCATTAGAAATATGTTACTTTATGAAATCTGGTCGCCAGCGAGGGGAGAAAAATGTGACTTCTTAAGAAAAGTGAATGGCACCTCTTTAGTGATTAACCCGAGATTAATGGAGGCCCCCACTGCTCGGCCTAAGTCCATTTTATTGCTAATTCATTTAGGTACCATTTCAGATACGCCTGATGAAAGTTACCTGCTAGGGCGTCGGGTTTTGGCAAGCGAGGAGGGCCATTACGGTCAAACCCCAAATACACTTTTTATTAAAGAAGCTTTGAAAAGTGTCTTGTGTTCGTCTTTCCCCTTCTTTTTAAGGGACGTTCTATTTAATGTACTCAATTAGTTAAAAAATTGGATCCTGGTTCATTAATCAAAGGCCCGTCTGACTGTTTCACTCTCAGAGGCTCTTTTTCCTCACTTCCCCACACTGAGCCCAGGGTGAGGGAGCAGTGCTGAGCACACGCACCCTCACGCCCATGCACGCACACCTACACTCACACACACGGAACGACACAAGTGTACGCACACACGCCACCCTCACATGCCCACACGCACCCTCGTACTTACTCCCACACGTGTGCACATGCACATGTGTGCCCCCATCCATGCATGCCCACACCTACACGAATGCACACGCACACATACGTACCCCACACGATGCACACACCAACATGCCCATGCATGCACACATCTACACATATATGCACACATCAGTGTGTACCCCATTCACACCCACACACTAACACAAATGTATGTGCACACACAGGCACGCTCCCTCCCACTCACATGACCACGCATGCACACACATCTATCCCCACACGTGCACATGTATGTGTGCATACACATGTGCCCATACACGTACACACTCCTACACATTGCCACATTGCACACATATGCGTACGCCCCACAGATACACACAGATCAGCAGGAGGCTTAGGGTGGGGCCATAATGCACTTGGGAGGGGCTCAGCCCACTCCTATCTTCCCCCCAAGACACCTCAAATCGCTGGGCAGCCAAGCTGGGGGGCCCTGGGGAAGCAGACCGACCTTCCACAAGGAAGCCAGGATTGGGGGTGAGCAAGACTGGGCAAGGCGCTGCCCGGCCACGGCGTCCAGCCCATCCACCCCCTGCTCCCCGTCCTGGCCTCCTCCCTGCTCCTGCGTGTGCACTACCTTCCGATTCCCAGTGCACCCTCCCCGTGGACAGCTGCCCCAGTGCAGCCACCGGGCTCTGGGACAGCCGACCTCTGTGACAAAGGACTCCTCCTGGGGTCTGGAGGGGGATCACGACCCAAAGAAAGAGGAGGGGTCAGCACCTGCATGTTTCTCCTCCCCAGGCTCTTCCCAAGGTGTCTCTGTTGCCCGCTGCGTGGTCCTGAGGGATTTAAAGACACGAGGACAGCAGGGACCCTGTGGGCTCCGTCCTGGACGGTGGCCGACCTTTGTCTCACTTGTGTCTTGTCTTCCTTCCTCTTGAGGAGAGGTTCTGGCCAGGGGCGTCCGGCTTTTGCTGGCTTCTAAGACCCAGGATGGGGGAGCTCCTGGCTCTGTCACCTGTAGCAGGTCTCGTAGGGGACCAGAGCCCTGGCTGCCCCAGGGCCAGCATGGAGGAGCGGTGGCCACTGAGGAGACCTTGGTGGGTGGGACCTGGCTGTGCCCAGGGGCCCTTTGGGCCCCACCCGTGGTTTCTGCGGACTACAGGGACTGGATTCTCTCAAAAGGAAACTCACGGGGCTCTGGGCATGTACCCCTCAATCCTCGAGCAAACTCAGGAGGACACTCTCGCAACCCTGGTCAGAATGGTCCCAAACCCCAGGCCTGGCCCAGGGCGGTGGTGTGACTCCGCCTGCCCCGTCTCCCACATGGCCCAGGGAAGAGAAGGAGCCAGCGCTCGCGCGCAGGGGCTTCTGGGCGCCTGGTCCCAAGAACAGTGCTGCACACGCCAGAAGGCCACGCCCCAGGCCCCGGCAGCAGCAGTTCTCAGGACCCTGCCCCAAAGAAACCGAGCCCCTGGGGCCTGGGTGCTTCCTCGCCACCGGCCACCCTGGATGCTTCTGGTAACGGACAGAAGCTGTCATCCTCTTGCCACCAGATGACTGGCAGGGGACTTGGGGGCATGTCTCATGGCGGAACCATGCTCCATGGCAACCCCTGGGGGCGGGCACCTGGGGCAGAACGGGGAGGGAGGGGGCCTGTGCATGGGGAGGGGTCCTGGGAAAGCAGCAGGGACCCAGAGGGGCCAGGCTGCAGAGGACTGTCCCCAGGACTCCCCACCTGGCCTGCTGCTTCCTCCTGCCTGTGGCCCAAGCAGGCCACCGCAGCCTGGAGAAGCCAGGGTGGTCCTGGCCTCTGCCGCCGGGGCTTGTCTTGCAGCTGACCTTGCAGAGTGGCCTCAAACTGAAGGAAGAACACCCCTGGGTCCTCCGTGGGCACTGGGCCACAGGGAGTGTGGGCTGCCGTGCCTGACTGACCGTCTCCAGCTCCTACATGGGGTCCACCTGACTGGCCCCAGGCCAGTCCTGGAGCAGGTCCCCACTCTGCTGCAGACCCTGGGAAGAGAGGGCCTCCATGGGCTGAACTCAAGGACGGCCAGGGCTGGGCACGGTGGCTCCTCAGTCGCCTTCCCTGAGCAGCTGGCCCCCAGTGTGAGAGACCGGAGGGGCTCTGTCAGGACCAAAGGACGTCCAGGGAGTCTCCTCACCGAGGGACCCCAGGACTGTCGCAGACTCAGAAGGCCTCAGGAGCCCGCTGCTCAGCCTGGGGGCAGTGGGCTGATTTGGGGAAGCGCTGGGGCTTCCAACTCTGAGCTCAGGGCCTCTAGGACCCCAGTGAGCCCCCAGGTCCTGTCTCTGCCCTGAGATCCCAGGCGCTCCCTCCAGCCCTGCTCGCCGGCCCCCACGTGGCAGGGTGGTGGACCAGCCCAGCTTGGGACTTAGGACACAGGCCACCACTGCGGCCTCCCCAGGACTGTCCAGCGGGCTCCCCCAGGGCAGGGCGGGGCTGGAGCTGCTGGAGAGAGCCTGGAGGTGCTGCCTCCCAAAGCTGCCCAAAGCCCGTACCTGCCCGAGCTGCACTCCCTCTGGACATCATCGCACAGTGTCCACTGAGGGCCTGGGTGCTGGTGGCTGGGGCCTCGGGAACCTTCCCTGCCCCCCACAGGGCCTAAAGAATGAGGGGCCTTTCAACTGATGGCGGGACCCAGGGAAGCGAGGTAGGAAGAGAGCAGCCCTGACCCGGGCTTGGCGGTGGAGGCAGAGGTCTGCGTCCCCGCGGACACTGGAGGGTGGCCCTCACTTCCAGCATGCTAGCAGTGTCCTGGTGACCTGACTCCAGGCTGGGGGTGAGGAGGGAGCCCACCTGGGGAGACCTCTGGGGATCTCGCACCCAGAGCCTTGGTGGAGGCAGCTGCCGGGGGCCAGGCGGGCGTGTGGAGGAGGCCGTGGCTCCCACTGAGCCTCACGGATCTTTTACAAGCAGACTGGGAAAGAGGAGAAGCTCCCTTTCACCTGCCCCAGGTAGCCAGGGCCGGGGTCGGCCTGTGGTGCAGACCTATGGCCCAGAAAGCAGGTGTCCGTCGAAGGGGCTGCTGGCCTTCACCAGGCTGCCCTGCCCCAGCCGGCCGCCTGCCCTCTCCTTCGGCGCCTGCCAGTTCTCCTGCACACGCACGTGTTAATTATCTTGCCACTGCAGTAATTTCTCCCCGTGGTCCATTAATTAAGGGGTCACAATCCCAGAGCGTGTTTACCCAATAAGCTTTCTTTTTTAATTATCCTAATTGCTTGGAGACTGACAGAGACTCTGCCCTTCTCCTTCCCGGTAGATTAGTGGGTGACTGACGCACATCCATGCACACCTCACGGACACCGGCCCAGTGCGGCCTGCCACCCGTGGGCTCAAACCCGGTGCCTCGCAGCCCGTGCGCACCTCTGCACTCCTGTGTGCAAACGAGAGCCACGCTTGGCTTGGGCATCTCACAGCCTGGGGGTAGCCGAGGTGGCACTGATACTGCCCGTGGACAGTGAACTGAGGCAGACCGGCTCCCGGGCGAGGCAGAATCTGAAGCCACAGCTTGGACTTCCTGCCAGGGTTCCACCTCTGGCGTGGCTGGGTCTGCCCTGCGGTCCCCATGGTGGCTGCCTCCTGCTGCCACTTGTACTCCCTGAGTCTCGATGGAGAGGCTGTCCATGGAGGGAGAGCCGGCTCAGGGCTCCACCCCAGCTCACAGGAGGACACGGCACTCAGCCACCAGGGCCCAGGCCCACCCTCCAGCCCCTTCTCAGAGTCTAAAGAAGGCCACTTCTGGGTGCGAACCTGCAGAACAGGCTGGGCCCCAGGTGGTACCACAGCCCAGCAGGCCCAGCAGGCCTACCTGGACACAGGGCCCATCTACAGCAGCCCTCAGGTGGACACACCAGTGGAGGAGTGGATGGCGAGGCGTGGTCCCTGCACACACGGGCTGAGCCCAGGGAGGAGCGGCCCACTGGCAGAGGCTACCACACAGTGCTGGTGCACAAGCTCAGACAGCGAGCCGCCTGCACAGGAGTCCAGAGACACGGCGGGCAGACCACCTTTGCCAGGGCTGGAGGAGGGCAGGTGGGCAGGGGCTCTGTCCAGGCGGGTCTTCACTTGAGCTGATGAAAGTGCTCTGGAGCCGGACAGCAGGGTTGCCCAGCAGGGTGGGATTGCCCAGCGGGGTGGACCTGCCGACATCACCAAGTGGCTCACTGTAAAGTGCTGAGCTTTGGCTTTGTGAATTTCACCCTGGTAATAAATTGAAAAAGTGCTCATGCCACCGTGGCCCCAGCTCCTGTGTGTGGCGGCGTCTGGTGCAAGGGGACAGCTGGGCCCTCGGCACGGCCACTCCCTCGGAGGAGCCGCACCTCAGCTCCACGCGTTTGTCAGCTCCTGTCCAGGGTGAGCCTGCTGCACACAGGGCTGCCCCTGGGGCAGGCGGTGAATTTGCGTCTGCTGAAGTTAGCACCGGCGGGGAGAGAAGCGTCCAGCCACGGCGGAGCAGGCGCATGGCCATCCTCACACCTCCGCCCTCCTGGCGTCCGGCTGCGCAGGGCAGGCCCGCCAGCTCCCTGGAAGTTCGCGTCTCTTTAATGAAGATTAAGATGTCAGGGGCCAGTGCTGCACAAATCCCACTTTTATTAACTCCTCGTCACCAGCAAAGAGCGGAACTTCCGAGGCAGTGCGGCTTCCCGAGAAGAAAATGGTTATTAAATATTCATTCACGATGACTGGCGCTTTCGGCAGTTCTTGCTGACTAAGCAAACGGGCCCTACGTCTCCCTGGCTGCACCCAGGACAATGGGACTTAATGAAAAGAGTGACCGCGCGGCCTTGCCCAGGCTGGGGGCACGCCCAGAGGAGGAGGGGGCTTGGCCCAGCCATGGCCTCCCGGGCTTCACAGTGCCCCAGCTGGGTGGCGAAGGGGTGGTGGGGAGCTCGGGTCTTGGTCCTAACTGGCAGAGTGCCGGGGCCCTGTGGGCACTGACCACCAAGCGTGCCAGGCTGGCTGGACTGCGCCAGTCCTGTGGCTCCTCTCAACCACCTGCAACCCCACCCTCGAATCCCCAGGACGCCCCCAGCCCCTACCTGGGCTGCAAATTTAGGAGACCCCCAGGCCCAGGAGAGGCCTCTGGCTAGCGTCAGGGCCTCCCTCCAGAGTGGGCTTAGTACTTCTCCCAAGAACCTGAGACCGGTTATGGCACCTGTGTCCTGCACAGAGAAAACCACGCAGGTGACAAACCTCGCCACAAGGACTGTCCCTCTCCTGTTCAGGCCCGCCCCCACTGGGACCCAGATCTGGCCCTCCCGCCTCCTCTGCACCCCCACTCCCCTGTGGCAGCACCCAGCGCCCCCTCCGGCTCTTGTCCCTGTTCCCGGCCACTCCTGAATAACCCTGCCGTCCCTGTCCCCTCACTCTGCACTCATGGGACTTCTGCCCCAGGGAAGTGCTCCTGTCAGGCCATGTCCCAAGGCTCCCATGTCCCCAGGTCCCCAACCCCAGACCCTGCTCTTCCGACTTCCTCATTCACCCCAGCCGGCTCCTAGGGGACCCTCCCCTCTGGGCCCTGGCTCCTGGTCACAGTCTGGCACTGGGCTTTCTTCTAGCCTCCTCGAGGGGCCTGGGTTTGTGTCCCCAGGATGGGGGTCCTCTCCTGCCCACTCCCCATCTGTGGCTGCCTGGTGCCCTTCTGGGATGCCCGAGGGACCCCTCAGGGAAGACGTCCAAACCAGCAGGTCCACCTCCACCAGCCCAGTCCTCGCCCCTCCCCTGGGCTTCCCCAGGCCACAGTGTCCTATGGCAGGCCACAGCTGTCCTGGGCCCCGTGTCCTCTGTGCCCAGACAGCCCCAGGTCTCAGGCTCAGCTTGGCTGTTTCCACTCTGCCTGGGCTGGAAGCACTTCCCACTCAGTGGAACCCACTTGGAACTGTGCCCTGCATCTTCTGAGGGCCGTGCCACGGGGTGTGACGCTGGGTGCTGGGTGGTGGCAGCGAGTGTGGCTCCCAGTGACCGGTGGTCACGAGGGCCAGGTGACTGCCTTGCCGGGAGGCTGGACTGGGGCTGGGGAGGGGCAGCAGCTGCCTCTTCACCTTCTGTCCTCAACTCCCAGTGGGTCTCGGGACGCGATGCCACTGTGAGTGCGGGAGTCTCTGTACTGATGTCCTCCCTAGGTTGTTCCAGACGTCACTCTCCTGTGCCCACATCTATCCCCCGTGGCCCACCCGCTGGCGGCACCTGGGGCTCTTTGGGCAGGGGCCCTCCCATCCCTGAGGCCTCCCAGAGGCTCAGCTCTGCCCTGAGGCTGGTGCCCCTCGGCCCAGGGACCTGTTTAACACCCCTCCCAAGAGCCCTCTGACCCCCTCTCCAGCTCTGCGAGCTGCCCGTAGCCTGGTCCATGGCCTCCGGGCCCTGCCTACTCTGCACAGAGGGCCTGGCCAAGGGGCGGTGAAGCCGGCAGGTCGAAGGCCACTCACATCCTCAGCTTCAGGCAAAGTCCTTCCCACCCAGCCTGGAGCCCCTCAGGGGAAGCGGGATTCTGCGGGCCGGGGACGTTGGAGGGAGCCCGGCCGACTGTGTGAGCTGAGGGCTGATGCTGCCGACCTAGGCCAGCGTCCATCCCCAGGATGCAGAAGGCCCTGCGTCTTTCTCCTTCCCTTCAGTGCCTGTCTAGTCTGGGCCAGGCTGAGGACAGGGTCAGCTCAGAGGCCCTCGCCGCAGACCACAGGAGCAGGCCTTGGCAGAGGGTGGCTGATAGCACGGGGCAGGTGCCCCTGCCGGGAGTCCTCCAGGGCAGGGTGCGGGAGGACCCAGCAGGCCTGCACCCAGGGCCAGCACTCAGGTGGTCTCGCTGGGGTCCCGGGGGGAGCCAAGCCTTGGGCTGGGGGAACAGCATCCCACCAACAACAGGGCGGCTGCAGTGTGCAGTCCCAGGCCGGCAGGAGACTCACTCCCACGTCTGGGTGGGACAGGTGGGCTCCAGGAATCCAGCTTCAGACCCCGGTCAGGTGGCCAAGCTGCCCCCGTGAACCAGCCCTGTTCTTAGAACAGGCCCCTCTCATCCTGGGCCTCAAACAGAAGAGGCCCTGTGCTGAGGCACAGCGGGGCACGGCCAGCACACCAATGGTACAGGCCAACCCCCACCTTGGGGCCAGAGGCCACTACCCAGAGGAGCTGGCCTCCACCCATGTCCCCGCCACATGCTGAGTTGAGAGGTGTGAGCTCACCTCCAGGGGCCAAGGGCTTCAGAGGCCACTGGACACTCCAGCAGGGCACCTGCGGTTGCTGGGCTGGTGCAGGCCTGGGCTCACGGTGGGATGGACAGGGACCTCAGGCACTTGCTGTCATGGACGCTTGCCCAGCGGTCATCACCACAACTGTGGCTCTCTGTCCACTAAGGGGCACGGGCCAGGGGCCTCTTCTCTGTGGGGTTTCAAGCCGTGACCCCTCCTCATGTCCCCTGGGTGGGCATTCCATCCCTCTGACTTGGTCCTCCCGTTTCCTAGGCTCATGCTGGGAAGAGGGAGGTGGGGTGCTGAGGAGACGCTGGCCAACACCCCACGGGTCCCCGTCCCCTCAGGCCCTGCAGCTGGACTGCTGTGGCTCCCCTGGTTGGCTGTACCCACCTGCTGGTCCTGCTTTCAGATGAGCCCTGCACTCACAGTGGCGGGTGCTGGCCTCCCAGCCCCTGAGTGGTCACAGAATAGCGTGGAGCCCCTTCAGGAGAAGGGGGCCCTCGGTCTTCAGAGCCCAGGCTCCCACGGTATGTCAGAGCTGGAGCCCCTGGGTTCAAGGCCCATCCAACCTGTGTGACCCAGACAGGCTCCTTCACCTCTCTGAGCCTCATGGTCTCGTCTGTAGAACCAGCATGGATCAAGGTGTTGGCTCCTTGGACAGCCTTTCCTTACAAGCATAAATGACAGAGGGCTCATCAGCCAAAACCATAAGGAGACTTAATTTCCAGCCCTTCCCCCCAAAACACCCATCATTCAGTATTGGGCAGCAAGGAGGTGGCCTGGAAAGGGGAAGGACAGAGGGGCCTGGAGCCCTGTCCCTTCCCGTGCTACTGCTGCGTGGCCCCTTGACCAGGGGACCCCATGGGGCATCCAGGCCCAGGACAAAGGGTGGGAGGGGCTGGAAGGAAGGGCTCCTTCTCCCAGGTTCTGCTGCCTGGGAGAGAAGAGGCGCCTGGGGGTCCAGTCCCTAGAGGCCTGGGTGTGGGCGCAGAGTGTGGGGGCAGCTCTGCGTGGACAGCCTGCCAGGCCCCTGGCTCCCTGGCCTTGCTCCAGGGCCTTCTGGCCAGAGGGTGACAGCCCTCTCGGTGCTGTGTGAACCCCTCCCCAGTCCCCCAAGCCCACGCAGGCTGGGCAGGCTTATCAGAAGGGCCGTCTGGCCGGTCAAGGATGTTTCCCTGCATTGTGAGGGGGTGTGGAAACCGAGTTGCACCGGCCGGGCACAAAGGAACCCAAGGGCTTGGAAACGCAAACATATTTTGACCTGGCTACATCAGTTTTCAAAGGAAAAAAGTAATTCACAGTTCACAATCCACTTGCTATCTTGCAGGAAGTCCTGTATTTCTTATGAACTCCCCAAGGCCCGCTTTTCTATGTGAGAGGTCATCTGCGAGGGCCAGGGTATGAGGGACATTTATGAGTTCTCCTTCCGCCGCTTCCTGTTGTTCTTTCTTTTTAATACCTTGTGTGTGAGGCCCCTCCACAGAGCTCCGTGCCTTATCTCCTGCGGGTCTCGCTGCCCCAGGAACCTGAGTGGGCACAGCGTCTGTCCTGGCTTGCCAAGTCAGAAACAAAGGCCCTGAGAGGTGAAGTGGCTTGACCCTGGCCACCCTGGGTAATGGCGGAGCCAGGACCGCGGCTCCTGAGTCTCCCAGGCCTCTGTGGGTGTCCTCTCCTGGCTCCTTGGCTCCCCACATAATGAGTGTGACTGGATGGGACCTCAAGGTCTCCCAACATCATTATCAGCATGGCCATTGCTACCATGTCATCACGATCATCAGCCGCACCAGCATCCTCACCATCCAACAACCCCATGACCACCATCATCATCATCATCACAGCCATCATCACCATCATCACATCATCACCAGCATCCCCATCACTATCTTCACCATCATCACTATGACCCATCACCATCACCATCATCACATCATCACTATGACCCATCAATATCACCATCATCACTAGCATCACCATCATCACCATCACCATCACCATCATCACATCATCACTATGACCCATCAATATCACCATCATCACATCATCACTAGCATCACCAGCATCACCATCACCATCACCATCACCATGACCACCATCACCATCATCACCATCACCATCATCACATTATCACCAGCATCCCCATCACTATCATCACCATCATCACTATGACCCATCACCATCACCATCATCACATCATCACTAGCATCACCATCATCACTATCACCATCACCATCACCATGACCACCATCATCATCATCACCATCACCATCATCACATTATCACTAGCATCACCATCATCACTATGACCCATCACCATCACCATCATCACATTATCACTAGCATCACCATCATCACCATCACCATCACCATGACCACCATTACCATCACCATCACCATCACCATCATCACCATCACCATCACCATGACCACCATTACCATCACCATCACCATCACCATCATCACCATCACCATCATCACATTATCACCAGCATCACCATCATCATCACCATCATCACTATGACCCATCACCATCACCATCACCATCATCACATTATCACTAGCATCACCATCACCATCACCATGACCACCATCACCATCACCATCACCACCATCACCATCACCACCACCACCACCATCACCATCACCATGACCACCATCACCATGACCACCATCACCATGACCACCATCACCATCACCACCACCACCACCATCACCATCACCATGACCACCATGACCACCACCATCATCACCACCATCACCACGACCACCATCCTCACCACGACCACCATCATGCCCACCACCCTCCTCATCACCACCCAGCTCTCACTCTGCACCCCAGCCACAAGTGAGGTGCAATTCTATGGGTGTTTCACACACAGAAGCTCATGTTATCACTGCCTCTTTGGGTCAGAAACTGCTCTTGTCTCCGTTTTCCGGATGGGAATCCCGTGCAGGCAGAGGAAGTTCTCTTATGGAGCCTTTGGTCTCTGAAGGAGCTCTCTTTACCACGGAGCCCCCTGTGCCCACAGAAGTGCCCATGGACAGAGCTTTGTGGCTTTCCGGGGCAGCCTGACGAGGCAGCCTACATGGTTAGGGTTGGAGCTGAGCCAACCCCCTGTATGGCCTGAGTTGTGTTTGGGGGCTTGGTCCCCAGAGCCATGGGGCTTAAGACAGAGGTCCTCCTGTGGAGTCCCCCTTGGAGGGCCGGGCAGGAGCACCTGCTGGGCCCACCCAGGTGCCTGCTTTGGCCTGTTTGGGGGAGAAAGGGTTGAGAAGGTCCCAGCTTGGCTCCCGGAGAGAAGCTGAGCTTTCCTGGGGTGGAATGCATCCCAGCGGGGGCTCCCAAGGAGGCCCAGGTGAGGCGCAGTGCTGGGAAGCCGGGGGTGCACCGTGACACTCAGAGAGGGACCCCGAATCTGTTCTAGCAAGTGCTGGGGTTCAGCGAGGAAGCAGGTAGGGCGACACCTCTGCACCAGCAGGAAGGGGAAGCAGGGTCCTGGCGGGAGTGGCCCAACCAGAGAGGCGGGAGGCAGGACACGCCAGCCGGGGGGCGGGGGGTGGGGGAGGCTCCTACAGGGCACTGGCTGGAGCCGGGCTCCGAGAGCACACCGCCCATGCAGAGCCCAGAGGGGGAGGCTGCGGGGCCCTGCCCGCCCGCCTCAGGGGTGCGCACACCCGTCCAGACCCTGGAAACTTCATGAAAATACAAAGGGGAGAGTGGCCGTGGGGCCCGGAGCTCCCCGAGGTGGCCTGAGAGCGTCACCCCATGGCAGGCAGCGCCCGGCCGCCCTGGTCCTAGACCTCTGGGCCTTGCAAACAGACAGGCCCAGCCTTGCCCTGTGTGCTGGCCCAGGTGTGCCCCGTCCTCCCAACCCGCCTCTGCGTGAGCAGAGGGACTCCCCTGGGGCTGGTGGCACTTCCTGGGGGAGGCACTAGGGAGGCCCAGGACAAAGGTGGGGGGTGGCCAGTGCTGCCCTCCAGGACTGGCCGCTCCTCCTCACCGTGCGCTTGCTGCCCTGCCTCTCGCTGCGCGTCCCGAACACAAACACAAAGGGAGGAAATCTGCCCGGCTCCCTCCTCCTCACTTCATTTTTGCAGCTCTCTGGGGCGCCCCAGTCTCAGGTTCCCTTCCGTTAATTATCTGCCCTCTCAGGGCCCTGGTAACCGCGAGGCCTGGGTCTGGGAGGTGAGCAGGAAGCCCCGGCCTGGTGCAGGTGGGCCTGGCCGGCAGTGGCCAGCAGTGGCCGGCAGTGGCTGTGGAGCCTGCCCTTGCCCCTCACCTGGCAAGTCCTGCAAAGCCGGGTGTCTGTGCTCCACCATCCTTCCTGCCGGCTGGCCGATGATGAACGCCGAACCAGGCTCTTTTTATGTGATGATTTTCCGTCCCCGGCAACGCAAACATTTCTGTGGCTAATCCTCTGAGTCTCAGCCATTGCTCAGAAATAACAGGCAAGGCTCCAACACAAAATAATGTGTCTTGCTTTTTATTACTTCATTTATCAACACGGCACTGGAGAAACATCTTGCTAACCGGCTGAGAAGAAACCGCTCACCAATATGGCCCCGCTGATGGACGTGGGTGCCAGGTGGAGTAATGAAGCCCGTTAGCATACAAAGAGGCCGAGGCTGGAAGAGGGCATTATTCAAAGAAGGAAATATTATTAAACAAGAGAGCAGTACACTCACGCTGAATCTCTTGAATTAAGAATCCCACTCTTTCTGGCCAAAATCAATTTGTTATCCTCACGATTTCCCCGGTGTTTAACAGAGGGAATGGAGGCGCTGCCCGGGGAAGGACCTCCTAGCATCCCCAGCGAGCAGGCACAGAGCCACACCTGCCACAGCATGATGGGACAGCACTGCTCCAAGACACCGAGCAAGCCACACCCGAGGGTCTTAGAAGTGTGCCCCTCCACTAGGGCCCCTGGGGAATTGGGGACACAGATAACAAAGGCCACAGAGGCTCCTCTGTGCAGGTGACTGCAGCCTCAGAAGAATCCAAACTCCTGAAGACAGGAAACTTGAAAGAACCCAGCTTCTGTTCTCCAGCACCCTGGACAGCTCTTCCTCACAGTAGGTGCTTAGTAAATATTTGTTTAATAGGCGAACAAATGAGGGAAGGCAGGAAAGAAGGCCGTTTGGATATTCTGTGAATTGAACAAAATGTAAGACATTCCCTAAGCGCATCAGTCAGGGTGAGTGGGGTTATACTGCAGTAACAAACAGCCTCTGAAATTCAGGGACTTGCTGGGCACAGTGGTGCACGCCTGTGATGCCAGCAACTCAGGAGGCTGAGGCAGGAGGATCGCAAGCTTGAGTGCAGCCTTGGCAACTCAGCAAGACCCTGTGTCAAATTTTTTTAAAAAAAACTTAAAGGTGCTGGGGGTGTGGGTCAGCGGCAGAGTAGCCCTGGGCTAAAGTCCTAGTCCTGCGACTTCAGGAACTTAAAATACCAGGAGTTTTGGTTTTCACAGAGCCCAGGTGGCGGTGCCATGGCCAGCAGGTGAGCTTTCTCTGAAGTTTCTGGTGCTGCACGTGGAGCAGAGCGTCACAGGGTGCCCCTGAGAGCTCCGCAGAGTCACAGGGGGCCCGACTGCTCAGCCCAGGAGCAGGACAGCCTAGAAGGCTCCATCCCCCCCAGCCCAGTCCTGAGTCCGGAGTTCAGACATCACACCCTGGTCATCAGACCTAAGGTCCCACACCAAGGCAAGACCTGCCGCCCCACTCACAGGGACTGTGACTCCAGCAAGCACAGTGGACAACCCAGCAGCAGGGTCAAGGTCAACTACACCCACCATCTGCAGTGCCCACCACGGCAGGCCCACAGCAAGGAGCCCATGGTGACAGTGACCTGGATGCAACCATGGGACGCACCAAGCAGTGGCTTTGCCAATTCTGTGTGTTCTCCCAGCCTGCCCGTGTGGCATGTGTGTGTGAATCACGAGCGCGTGTGTGTGCGCCAGGCTGTGTTCTGAGAGCCGCATCCGTGAACAGCCCCTCTCCGTAGAGCAACTGCAGGTTCAAGGAAAATCGAGCGCACGGCACGGAGGTCTCGGGCGGCTCCTTCCTCCTTCACCCCTCGGGCTCCAGTGGCCAGCGTGTAGCGTGTTCAAGGACCACCCTGTCGGGGTTGGAGGACGAGCTCCCCCACGTCAACAGGAACCTGTGCTGGCCCCCTCCGTGGGCTTGGACACTCCACAGCCTTGTAGCCATCATCACGACGTCCCCTGCACTTCCATGGCCGATGCCCGTGTCTGCCCGCTCGCCTCCCAGCCCCACCCTGACCTTTTCACTCCTCCAGCTTTGCCCTCGGCAGAGCATCACAGAGTCGGATCACACACGGGGTGAGGTTTTTGGATTGGTGTCTCTCCCTCGGCAATGAGCGCTCGAGATTCGTGGGTGTCTACCTACCCGCCCGCCAGGTGGCTAGCAAGGCCCCCACGTAGCACTGGGCGGCCTAAGTGCCGTTTAGGCCCTGGGCCCATGAGTTATGGCACCAAGCAAGGTGCCCCCCGGGGTGTCCTCCACCTCGGTTCCAGACACATTCTCTGCCAAACCTCCAGCAAAGGGTCCTGGGACATCCCCTGTGACGGGCCTGGTACCTCTTGGGAGGGTCTTCCTTTCCCCTGGTG
Source organism: Ictidomys tridecemlineatus (assembly GCF_052094955.1). Classification (NCBI taxonomy): domain Eukaryota; kingdom Metazoa; phylum Chordata; class Mammalia; order Rodentia; family Sciuridae; genus Ictidomys; species Ictidomys tridecemlineatus. The sequence goes on from NC_135487.1 coordinate 1,790,191, forward strand.
GCTCTGGATCCATGGCCACAGCCTCTTTGTGAGAGAGATGGCTGGCCCCCAGGACACCTCGAGGCACTCCACAGATGCCCGAGGTGGACAGGGCAGGGAAGCCGTGACACAGACATGCTTACAGGAAGGCTGTCCCATGCTCACGGCGCCTCAGCCTTGCCCAGGGCTTCCTTCTCTAGCTGCCCATCTCCAGGGATGGCCTGCCCTTGAGCTCGTGACCTGGGAGCTGGTCGGGTCAGCTCAGACACCACCTCCTCCAGGAAGCCCCCCATCCTCACGTCTGTAGATCTCCCTCGGAGACGGAGCCCCTTTTCCACACAGTCCTGGGTGCCGGGGCAGGTGACTGGTTTGGGCAGGCATGGGCAGAAGGGCCAGGTTCTGTGCCCTGGCCTGTGGGAGCACACTCCCTCTACAGCCCGGGGTCCCCAGGGGGACGACAGGCCTCCTTAGTCGCAGCCACAGTCGCAGGATGGCTTAGGCCGGCAGCTGCAGGGGCTCCTCCCTCCAGGGCTCCAGCTGGCCTGGGCTTGCTCTTCCCTGAACTCAGCCATGTCCGCAGCACCCAGTTCCTGACCGTGGTTCCTGAAGGGGTGGTCAGCCGGCTTGGACACCTGCAGAGCAGCCCTGGAGCGGCAGGAGTGCAGGACACGCTTGCTTTGGGGTCTGGCGGGCAGTGTTTCCAAAGGGTCCTCTTCACTAGTGGTCCTTCCCACCCCCGCACCTCTTTTGCATGTGGTCAACGGGGGTAAAGGCACCTGCATGGCACGGTGGGTAGCCTGGCGTAGGGCGGGCCCTCTGTGGGCGATGAGTGAAGTACAGTGCTGCATGGTGCCAGCCCCCAGAGCCTGCTTTGGGGCAGGGAAGGTGGGGTCCCCCTTCTCGCTACCCAGCGTCTGTCTTTCCTCCCTTCCACGCCACACTGCTTCCTGTCCCCAACACCGTGGACCAGGCGGAGCCAGAACTGCTGTGAAACAGGGCAGGGGTGGGACCCTCAGTGCCAGCTGCTGACTGGCCCCACCTGGGACCCACATGGCCCTGCGGAGTCAGCGGTCAGCACCTCACCTCACAGAGAGGTGCAGGCGGGCAGTGAGCCCAGGTGGCTGGTGCCGCTGCACCCCCTCCCCACCCTCTCCCAGCCAGGCCCTCCACCCTCCTTCATGGGGGAACTTCCCGGGCTCAGAGCTGGGCCCAGGGAGCTGGAAGGGCCTCCCTCTCCCAGGTTCCCAGGGCCTGTGCAGGCCATGCCCACCACAGGTGCCGGCCCTTGGCTCTGAGCTGTTGCCCTCCTGGGGAACACCAGCTGGGACCTCCACTCCTGTGGCTTCACACCTGGAGAAGCACCCCAGGGACATGGCTCAGAGAGGAGAAAAGCCAGTGGCCAGGCCACAGGGAGGGTCCCCAGGGCCCGCAGCACAGGGGTGGGTGGCCCACATTCCCTGCAGAGGCACCAGACACCTAGCACGCGCCTGCACAGAAAGAAGTCCACCTCACACGCATGAGGACGGAGTCCCACCGTAAGACCACCACCAGGCCACCACCAGGCCCTGAGAGCCAGGTCCTGCGAGGTCCCCACTCCACCAAGCAGCACCCACAGCCGTGAGGCAGGTGTTGGCGCTTCTAAAGCAGAGGAAGCAAAACAGAACTCAGAGCTGATATATATTTCTCTCCTAATAGTGTGGCACGATTTAATTAACTCAATATTGCACCCACCTGAAGATTACGGGCCAAGGTTATTGACGCCTCCATCTGGCTCCTATAAAGCCGATAATACAGCCAATAAATCCTGCCTCGGAAGCCAGTGCCGGAGAGGCGTCCTCCTGCAGGGCCGCTCAGGTGATGGGGCCCGAGAGCCCCTGCAGGCTGCCCAGACACCCCGAGACAGGAGGAGGGGAGGGAGGCAGGTCAGAGCGGCCTGTGAACCCTGACCCGTGGCAGGTGCTGGGATACCAACTTCCTCCAAGAGGCCTGACACTCTCCACCACCAGGTTCCGGTGGCCAAGGCCACGGGGCTGAGTCGGTTCCCCGGTTCCCAGCACGGCCAGGGCCCCGGCACTGTGGCCCCCTCCTCTCCTGAGTCTGTCCCTAGACCACACAGGGCCCTGGGACCTGGGATCTCTCTGGTCAGGCAGGGGAGACACCTAGGGTGAAACTCCAGGGTTCAAGGCCAACTGCCTACTGCCCCAAGCAGACTTGGCTGGCCCCCTCCCTCCAGGGAAAAGCGCCCACGGCTAACCTCGCGGGCTGTGCACCTGGTGGCTTCTGCTGAGGGTGTGCCTGCTGCTGAAAGTGTCTGCAGGGTGGGTGACACTGCCGATGACAGAAGGTCCCCCAGGGCCACTGCTCTCACACGCTGCAGTGACCCCAGGTAGTAGAGCCCTGCCCTGCCTGCCTGGGGCTGGCCCTCCGTCTCCTGGGCCTTCAGATGCTGGCCACAGACCCCAGCTCATCTATTCCTCACCAACGGGGGAAAATGAATAGCCCCTCCTGGTGAGCCCTGAGCACCCTGTGCCTGTAGGCCTCTTCTGACACGCAGGGCCCTGGAGACGGCACCACCGGCGGCTGCGGCAGGTAATAAATGACCTCACAGGAAATTAATTAGCTGCACCTTGCCCAGCCTGATCTGATGTTGAGGCTGATTTACGAGATCTGCATGTGGGGGTGGGGTGGGTAGCCAGTGCACTCAGTTGAGGAGACAGGCCACGAGACGACATTTCTACCGTGGTCGTCCAGTCCGGGGCCACCCATAACTCACCTGGGCCATGCTCCAGGGACATTCGTCACCCTTATCAGCACGTGACGGGGCCACAGAGCAAGTGAAGGCAAGTTCAGGGGCGGCCAGGGGGAGAGGGCAGAGTCCGCCAGGGCCTGGGCCTGCAGAGGCTTCCGCTGCGGCCCCTCCCTCTGCCTGGTTTCTGCCCAGGTCTTTCCAGATGAGCGTCAGCAGCTGTGAAAACGGGGTCCTCCTCCCCCGGGCGGGGGGGAGAAGAAGCCAGGCGTGGGCTGGTCCCCAGGGCCACTCGGGGAACTCGGGGCCACTGACCCGGCGCCCTCTTGGGGAGGGACCCGCAGAGGCGGCGCTGCCGACTTTCTGCTCTTGGCCGCATTACACCTCTCCGCTTTGCAGCCTTTGATTCAGCAAAATCAAGGATGCGAACTTCTTAGGAGTACTTAGTTTCCATGGCGACCAGAGCTGACCTCAACATTATTGTTCTCAAGAGGGGACTGACTTTACTATATGTTCATTCACTGAATTAATGGACTCCCGGTTCTTTTATCAGCAGCCCCCGAACAATGGAAAGAGAGACGTGTCGTCAAAGGGCTTTCAGACACTGTCCAGCCTTTTGTCCCCGGCTTACTGCGACGAGGCAAGTCTATTCAGCCTGAGATTATCAAAATCAACTCGGGGCTGTCTCCGGGGCAGCTAAACACACTTTGGTTTCATAAAGACATAACTGATCCTACATGCAAATTAATAATTTTGATTGCAGGGTTCTTAGGGTTAGAGACTGGTGTGATTTTTTTTTTTTAATTACATTTGTAGGAAAACTGCAGGTCGATGGCAGAGCTTTGAGTTCTGAGTGCCAGCAGGCTGGCTGGTTAGGGGGGCAACCAAGGAACCAGGAACCTTTGGGAGTCCTGTTTCCAGAGGCATCCCGAAACATGGAAGGAACAGGATTTTGGAAACTCACCTCAAAGGCACAGACCTCAGAATAACCAAGGACACCCAGGCAAGGGGCGTGATGGCATGCCTCGGGCGCCAGGGAATGCCAGCGGGAGCCCAGGCGTGAAGGGCAGCCTCTCATTCCAGCTCCGCTGCTTCAGGCCTTCCAGTTTCTGGTCCCAGCCACATCCCTCGCCCGCCCTCCTCTTCCTCCCCAGCCCTCATCCACGTGCACGGAAAATACCTCTGCGTCCCCCAGGAGGCCACCAAGCTGATCCCAGATCTGGCTACCCGGTGCCATGCTGAGCTCAATAGCCTAGCAAGGCCACGAATTCTCCCTGCAGACGGCCCAGGCCGCGGGCAGGCGGTCGGTTGGGGCCTCCAGGGGCTCTGGACAGTTGCTCCTGTCTTTGCTCCCACCTCCCTGGACATGCTGAGCTCTCACCCCTGGCACAGAGTCACCTTCATTAGGGAGTCCCTCCAGGGACGGGGAACCTTTGGGAGTCCTGTTCCCAGAGGCATCTGGCCTGGGGCCACACAGAAGCACATGAACCTCCCGAGGGAGAGGCCACGGTTCTAACGCCCAAATAATCATCTCAGTAATTATGACTATCCATCAATCACCCTGTTTGGGGGACAGGAGGCTGGGCTATCGGGTGACTTTTATGACCTGTAGCATTTTGTAGATAATAACAAGGGGCTGGGGGTGCGGAGATTTATGCCCTGCGCCCTGGGGCTGGCGGGGCTGCTCCTTTCCGGGAGCCTCAGAGTGGCACCTTTTCAGGTCTCTGGTCCAAGTCCTAATGATGTCAGCGGACTGAAGGATGTATCGGGTGGGGGGAGTAGAGAAGGGAGGAGGAGAGAAAATGAAAACACAAAAGGGGGAGGGCACTTCCTCCGACTGTTTTCTCAGGCGGCACCGTAGCACTGTATTAACCGTCCTTCCTTTTCAAGACGGTGAAAGAAAACAAGATAAAGTGGGACAAAGGGAAAGGCCGGGGAGCTGTGTTTCCCCTTTTCATATCACCAAAGAGATTGAATCAAAATTCTTTCGGCTGATACCATCACCCCGGGTGGACTACACTCTTGTTAACGGATAAATTCAAGCCCTCCAGAAAGTCAAAGAATAAATTTAAGCCTTTTGCCAAATGTCTATCCTATTGGATTTTGATAAGACGGCCATTGAGCCTTAATAACGTCTTCCATCCATTTTCCGCGAGCCCTTCACGCGGCTCTTTATTCGTCCCCAAAGCCTCTTCGCCCGGCCTTTTTATTACGGCTCCCGCGCGCTCTCCAGGGAGCCGCGCCGCGGTGATGGATGGACAACTCGCTAGATTATCTCCCGCAGATGTTTGCTCTCCAGGAGCCTCGGGCTTTCCCGCTAAGTAAACAGACTAAATAGAGTCCCGGAGCAGGGGCGTCCCCGAGGTCCGCGCCGAGAGAGGGACGCGGCCCAGCGACCTGCCAGAGCGACTTTTCAGGAAGCGCCCGGGCCGCGGGGCGGCCAAGGCACCGGGAAGGCGACCGAGAGGAGCGGTGTCACATCTCCGCGCCGTCGGGACTGCGCGGTCACGGGGGTGTGGGCGAGGGGACAGGGAAAGGGGGACGGGGTCGCCAGGAGCAGAGGACAAGCCCAGGGAGCCTGGGTGGACGAACGGGGAGTGGGGCAGGGGCACTGGGTGGCTGGGAGGAAGGGGACTGCGGCTGTGGGCGGGCTCAGGCCAGGTGCTGCTCACAGCCCCGCCCCGCCCCGGGCCTGGGTTCAAATTCGGCCGCTGCTGGGCATCCCTGGCCTGTGAGCTCTGTGGTCCCTGCAGCAACCTTGTCTCCAAGGCGGAGAACTTATAATAGCGACTGACCCCTAAACCACCCTTCTGCACCAAGGGGTCAAGCCCCCATAGAATTAGCTAACTCCTTTGCATCTCACTGAAGAAGACAGGAAGTGTAAGCCTTCCCGGGAATGCCAAAGGGAAGCTCCGAGATGTCAGTTGAGCAGCCCAAGGTCACACAGCCTCCCAGCCCAAGGTCACACAGCCTCCCAGCCCCTTGCTTCTCTGTTATATTTTTAGTGCAAGTGTGAACGTCTTTGGGTGACCCCAACTACAGAATTCACTGAATTCACCCTGACCGTGGCACACTAGGGCACGTGGGGTTACATTAGCAACAAAGAAATTGTATCTACGTTCCACTTCCATAGCTGTACGTAACCTGTCTGTTCCCAAGGCTTCAGCTTGGGAGAGACGCAGATGGGCCCTGTTTCCTCGTCTTCCTGGCCCTGACCTGTGACCCTCTGCCCTCCCAGACCTCAGCACCCGGCTTGGGTTTTTGATCATCCCACCAGAGTGACCGCAGGCAAGCGCCAGGGCCCCTGAATGCTACTGATGGCCAAGTTCCGAGGCTGGAAATCTTGGGATCCCACGGGCGGGGGGCCCGAGTGGCAGCTTCTCAGTCTGGTGGGAGGTGGTGGCGGACATGGGTGAGGATGCCCCTCAGCAGCCCCCACCCTCCCCTTGCAGCTCAGTGGGAGGGAGAGGGCTGGGAGCCAGGACAGAGCAGCTGCCCACAGACCCTGGGCTCTGGTGCCCATCGGTGGCCGCCCTGGTGCTCAGCTGCCCTGGGGTGGGATCTGCTGGGGTCTGAGCAGCCCCTCAGCCTGGCAGAGCTGCAGTCAGCTTCACAGGGACCTGCGTTTGGTGGGTTGCTCCAGCACACGGGGCAGGCACCCGTGGGTCCCTGGCCACTCAGCACCTTGCACCACAGGCACACAGCAAACTTGGGCCTCAGCAGACAAGACCTCGTTCCTGGTCCCACCCTTTAGACAACACGAGGCAGATCACAGACAGTGCCGCTGGTGGACAGAGGAGGGAGACCACGGATGTTCTTATCCTGTCTTGTTTTGGTCTGGTTCAAAAGTGGCCTTTTCAATTTACACTTGGCCTTTTGACCTCCCACCTGGATTCTCGTCCTCTGGGGCTGGGTAGCCCCTCCACCCATCCCAGCACCCTCGCTCTAGACGGCACGAGGTCAGAGTCCGCGGCAGCCCGCTTCAGGGCAGGAAGGGAGGAAAGCTGCTTCCTGTCTTGTGCTGCCCTCTGTCCTCTGGGAAATACAAGTTCACTCAGAGGCAGGGAAGGAGAGGGAGAGAGGGACAGACATCGCCACAATTTGAGCCACAGAGCAAACACCTGAAGGGAGGGAGGCCTCGGGCCTCCGGCAGGCAGCGGGGACGGAGAAAGACACCTTGTTCCCCAGAAGGGTCTCTCCAGGGCTGAACAGCCCACAGAGATGGGGATGAGGAAGGTGAGAGGTTCGGCCAGGAGCCACACCATGTGTCCTCCGGACTCAGTGCCTGGGGGGACTGGCCCCTGCCGTGGCACAGCCCGCCGGCTGACCTGGCACCACCTTGCCTTCCCCTGTGCCCAGACGCTCAGCCCAGCCATCCCACAAGGTCAGCAGGGCCTGCTGGTGACTTTAATAGCCAGCCAGCCGCACCCATTGGGAGCTGGTGGTCAGCGCTGGCTCGGCCTCCCCAGCGCCCGCGCGGAGCCGCCTAGCAGAGCCTGGTGCAGCACGAGAGTCGGGGGCTCTGCACTTCCTCTTGTTTCAGAGCCAAGATGCCCATGGGGTGGACAGCACTGAAATCCCAGACATGAGGTCAGCTGCAGGCAGAGTGCACACACACGTATTCTCGTGGGTCTGCAGGCCTGTGGACTCAGGCTCATCCTGGGTGGATGCTGGACTCTACCTGGCGAGTGGTTCCAGGTCAGAGGTCAGCTCCTGCCCCTGGCTGTCCCCATGCAGCTCACCCGAGGCCCAGGTGTGCCTCGCCTGCCCCTGCTGCCTTTCTGGATCTTTCAGAGCTGGTGCCTGTCATTTCGTATCTAGCCCCCGTCAGCGAGGACCGGACAGTGCCCAAGCTGACACCTTTGCTGATCTGAAGTGACACTGGAGTAACAACGGGTTTGCTGGGTCTGCCGCCAGTGGCCTCCCCCAGATTCTCTTCATGTGAGTATCCAGTGAAGATGGCTAAGTCAACCCAACCTGCCTTTGTCCGGTTTGCACCCATCTGCCTGGCCCCAGGCGCGCCCACAGCTTCTCCTGTCTTCACGATGAGATGGCTCTGTGCAGTGACCCTACCTGCTTCCACAAGGAAAACAAGCGTCTGCCCCGAGTACCCCGGCACGGCGCTGAGCACACGTGGCCCCCGATGGCGCATTGCTCCTGGACACCAGCAGGGCAGCCACGGAGAACCCACATGGTGTCCCGCGGACAATCAAATCACACCGTCCTCTACCCAGGGACGGGAGCACGTGACGGGGAGAGGACGGGACGAGCTCTCCTACCTTTCGGATGCAGCCTTCCTGGGACGACACCTCGGGATCCGTGAGCATTTGCTGCAAGACAAGTTCAAGAGCAGCCGTTAGTTTCTGGAGCACCGGGCTCAAGCTACATACAGCAGGCTGCACCTCTGGGCAGACCCTGCTGTCCCCTGCAGTCATGGGACCAGGCCCTGCGGCGTCTCCAGGCGGGACACAAAGGGCTCTGAGGCTCCGGGGACTCCTTGGCTGAGGACTCTAAGCCCAGGGGACATCTTCTCCCTGGAAGCATTGTCACTGGTTCCTAATGGCTCCACCTCAGAGATGGAGCCACTTTGTGTAGCTCCACTGTTGCCCTGCAGGAACGGGGTGAGGTCCCTCCAAAGGGAAGCCACACGTGTCATTACAGAATCAGGAGCTCGAGCACCCGGGAGGTGTGCCGGATTCCGCCTTATTTCCCCTGCCTTCCACCCACAGGCCCAGCAAAGCGTGTGAGCGCCAGCTGCCCGCCCGTGTTTGCCTAGCAAAGGGTGAGAGGGCAGACGCCGCCACTGCCGTCCAGCAGCTTCCGGTCTGGCTTGGGGGGCAGAGCTCAGGGGAGCACAGCCCAGTCCCGGCAGAGCAGGTGGACGTGGGGAGGCACCAGCGAGGGCAGCGGTCACAGGGGAGGCCCTTCCCTTGGCTTCCTCTTGCTTGGCAAGTCAGAGGTGGTCGCCCTGGGTCTTGCCCTTGAGAGAGCCCCAGGTCCCTGGGGAGATGGAGGCGTCTCACAGGAAGGCGGGCCGAGGCGAGAGCCGCGGTGTGTGGCCTCTGGGAAACACCCCGTGCGTCCACAAGACCCTCCCTGCCAGCTGCGGCCTCCCGACAGCACGGGACTGCCTGCCTTCCTGCTGCTGCTGGACAAGCCTGGTAACCACGGAGAAGAGTGGCCGCAGCCTGGCGCTGCCCCCTGGCACGAAGCTTCCACACGGAGCTGTCCTGGCCCCGCTCAGGACAGCCGTGGCATCTCGCCCAGCATCGCTCCCCCAAACCCACACGTTCCACTCCAGGGGCGGCACGTGGGGGCCGGGTCCCAGAGGCTTTCTAAGCTGAGTAAACCGACACAGGAGCTGTAAGCGTGGACTATCCCCTGGGTCAAAAAGCCTCCCGTGGACTCACACTGTGGATCCGAGTGGAAACCACGTCTGAAATCAACTCCTGAAAAATGAAACGAGGAAGGGGTCACACCCGGAGCTCTCTTCCCTCCCCTGGCCAGGACCCTGGTGCCACCGGAGCCCACGCAGCCTGGGAGAGGACCCGGGTGCCGTGTGCCAAGGCCTGGCGCACCAGCCCGCCCAGCTGTCATAACAAGAAGGCAGGTTCCCCGTGTGGGATGCTGACCAGTTGGGAATTTTATGCTTCTTGTAACAGATTCTGAAAATGTGGTTTGGAAAGTGGCAGTAAGTGAGGAAAGAGAGGGAGACGGAGGACGGTGAACCCCACAGTGAGGCTCCGAGAGGCGTCCCGCAGAGACTCGCCAACGGCCAGGTCACCAAGCTCTGCCTGGGCCTGCGCGGGGAAGGGGAGGCTTAGCGGGGAGGCTGCAGAAGGCTGTGTTCTGCCCTCACTCCTGAACTCGGGGCCAGGAAGGGCGGAGGAGAGAGTGAAGCTGACCACCTGGATCTCAGAGAAGCCTTGCTCCCCAGAGGCTCCTGGAAGAGATGCAGACAGATCTGCCCTGGCCTGCACCTGGACACGTCCCCAGCGAGGACAGAGGCCCGGGTCTGCGCTGCACAGGGCGGGGTGTCTGTGCCACGGTTTCCAGGAGAGGAGTGGGGGGGCTCGTCACCTCCTGGCTTCCGGCCTGCGCCAGGAGGAAACCAGAGTTCTCATCTTCAAGGAGAGTGGTGTCTGGTGCCCCTGGGGCAAGATTCAGCCACGGAGGGCCGGCCACTGGGAGGACCCTTCTGTGGAGCTGACTCAGCCCCATGTCCTGTCCTGCCTCAGCCAGACACTGCTGCACAGGGACATGGCCACCTCCGCCTGGGTGGCCCTCAAGCCTCACCCATCTCCCGCCCTCCTCTTGCATCAAGCTTTGTCAAAGGAGGCCCCACGCAGCCTGAGTGGCCACTGGGCTGGGTGCGCCCTCCCTGGCAGGTCCCTGTTGGGGACTCTTCCCAGGGACGGAGCTTTGAAAATCCCCAGGCACCCACTGAGCCTGTCCAAAAATGCCACGTGACGTTTAGGAACAGTTCCCAGGCTGCCTCCTCCGGGCAGCAAGGTCCTTGCTCATTCCATGGTGGCCCGCATGAGCATCAAGGTCATTGTCAAGGTCAGAAAAAGAGCCTTGTGGAGAAGAATGTGGCCAGGCCTGGGAGCCTGGCTGCAGGTGGGCCTCTGGAGGCCTCCTGGGGCAGGCTCTGGCTGGGGACAGCTGGGCTGTCCTAGCTCTGGTGAAAGGATGCCCCAACACAGCAGTGACCCTGGGGCCCCCTAAGATGAGGGAGAGGCTTGTATTGCAGCCTCAGCTTCCGAAGGCACCGTTAGGGGGCTGAAGCCCACCCGGGCCCAGCTGCCTGCACCCCGCACACGTGCCGGAACTCGCTGCTCCCGTCTCTGCTGGCCAGCACAGCCCAGCCTGCACTCCCAGGGCTGGCCCGCCCGCCGTTGTTCACACACCTCCTGGAGCCCTGAGCGCTGCGCTGGGCCCACCCGTGGCCTGGTGGGCTCTGGTCGGATGTTTTCAGGTGGCCTCCTGCCCCAGTCGAGCCAGAGCCCCACTCTGTCCATTTGCACCTGAAGAAAGCCAACCCCTGGAGTGGGCAGGGAGACCGAGGTGGTCAGGGAGGCCCCAGCACTGCACGCCCATAGCCAGAGGGCCCAGGTTCGCGCCCTGTTGGCCAGTAGTGCCCCCTGGGCACGGGCTGCCCTCCACGTCCGCCCAGCCCACTCGATGCCCTCCACTGGTCAAGCCGCTTCTCACTGCGGGGGGCTTCCCTCCTTCCTGCCCTTCCCAGGTCTAGCTCAGCCAGAGGCCGTCGAGGGGCAATGCCCCCCTGGACCACGTCCTAAGCCTGGCAGGGCCCTTCGACACCTTGGTGGCCTCACAAGCCTCCTGGCGTTTCATGAGGTAAATGTGGTGTGTGGCCACTTGGCGGATGGGTGGCAGGTGCCCTGAGCTACGATGGCTCCAGGCAGCAGCGGAAGGCAGAGGTGGGGCCAGTTCCTCTCTGAAGACTCCTAGCACCGTCATGGAGCCAGGCCAGGCCGAGAGGACGTGGGGACAGTGGGGCTGAAGCCTCACCTGGGAGAAGGGACCCCATTGCAGCTCATCCGCTCCCAGGCCTGGTGGGTCCTGCCGCCTGCTCCCACAGGCCCCTCGGCCTGTCCGGTCACCCACACCCACAATCATCAGTCCAGCCAGGGAGCCTGGGCCAAGACACCAACAGGAGGACTTCCCCTGAGGAGCCACCCTATAGCAGGGTCACTCTGCCCCACACCAACGCACAGAGGCACGTCAGGAGCTGCGTGGCCTCCACGGCCCTCTTCCTGTCCCTGAACTTACATTAAGGGACAACGTGTCACATAGATCTGGAGCTGAGGGTGACTGCATCCACCACCCTTCAGACGGGACGGAGCACCCCTGTGAACGCACCGTCATACCGTCTGGCCCCTTCCCTCCGTTGCTGGAGGAGCCAGTATAGACTTCGGGGAGGCTCCCACCCACCCAGCTTGTCATCGGATAGGGACCCAGAGGGACACTGGACAACACTGTGCCTAGGAGTTCAGGATGCACCCAGCAAGAGTCCGACCAGACCACGCAGGCCTCCACCCGAGACTGCCAGGCCTGCACCGGGGACAGGCCTTGGCTCCCAGGCAGCTCCTGGTTCTCTCTGTGGACTCCTGAGCGGGCCCCTTTGGATGGGCTGCTGCCTGTGGCTGCTGGGCCGCGGGGCTCTACTGACCCACAGCTGCAGGACCGCCAGGCAGCAGGGAAGAGCCACGCGGGTCCGGTTCCTGGGCCCTCCTCGGTCACACAAGGCCTGCGGTGGGGGCACCCAGCCCAGCGGCCCCTTGGAGGAAGCAGTGCCCGGTGGTGGCTTTCCAGAAAGAAGCCCAGCCTGGAACAGTGGGCTGGAGCCGTGTTCCGGAACTGCCTGCCCCGATTTAATGGCCCGCCTTGGCAGGTATGAATGCCATTAACTCGGCCTCCTCACCCGCTGCTGACCTCGGTGGAAAAACCGCCGGACGCTCTCCCGGAGCCTCTCAGCCTTGGCGTCCGCCCCGGCCGGCTGCTGCCTCGCTGAAAACCCTCTTTATTTTGCTAGCTTAGCTTCAGCACACGCACCGCTGGCTTGTCGATTGCTGGCAGTGGCTCTGGGCTCTCCACTTCTCTGCACCCCGGCAGAAGTATTAGGTGTGTTTTGATTAAGCATTTTAGCCAAAAAAGCAAAGTCTGACCTCCGGCATTTCGCTTCTCTCTCGAGTGTCAGTGCCAGGATTTAGCTAAGTGGGGTTGGTCAAAATATCTTTTTTGACTTAAAATAAATACCCTCTGTTCTCCAGGAAGTCAGTGAGGAGTAGATGCACACCCACGGCATCTCGGGCTCACAGCTGCGCTCGGCCGAGGGGCACGACATCAGGGTCTCAGCAGCCTGCCCTCCCTCCAGAGACTGTGGGGGAAGAACACCTACGGGGGAGTCCAGAGCGGGCCCTGGCCACAGGCCACTCCAGAACCCGAAGGAAGTGGACAAAGTGTGTGCTCAGGCCTCCCTCCACCTGGCCACAGAGACCCCCGAGGCCCTGGCTTGTCACTCCTGCCCCAGGCCCTCAAGACAAACCTGCTCTCTCACCTGCATTCCTTCCTTCCCATTTCAGAAGTAGTTGCTTGGTAGCCACAGAGAGGCCTGTGAACCCAGAACCTGCTGGAAGCTGGTCCCTCCTCTGTGGGTGCTGCTGGGCAGCTCAGGGCTGTTACAGAGGGAGACTGAGGGACCCCTAGGCATCCCGTCCTGGCTCTGAGCCTGGCTCTGCTGACCCTGGGGGGTCCTGGGCCTCCGGAGCGCAGGCTGCTGCTGAAGGCCATCTGAGCAGACGGCCCAGGACAGTGGCAGACTGCTGATGTCCCCTCTGCGGGGTTTTGTTCCCCCTCAGCAGTGCCCTAGAGTGCGTGCTCCTTTCTGGGAAGATGGGATTCTAAAAGCACAATTCTCATCCTTAGCTCTCTTTCCAGATCCAGGTCCCATTCCCCTGGGGTAAATATTGCCTTGAAGTCTTGGTTCCGGCCTGGGGGCTACTGGGGGGGTCGGTCCCAGGCACCTGGATGCAAACCTGCTTGTACTCCTCTCACCGGCCCCACTGAGCCAGCAGGGACACACTGGCATCCCACCCTGAGCTTGGGCCGTGGAGGGACAGAGGCCACTGATGGGCACCTGGGTGGAAAGGAGCCACAGGCCCCACCCTTCCGACCTGGACTCACACCTGACCTGGCCAGCACTGGCCAGGGCGGGGGACGCTCCCCGAGGCCCGAGTGTTGGCGGAGCTGGGCTGGGTGGCGTCCCGCTGGCAGCTCGGGCAGGAGCCATGAAAGGGGTTGAGTCACCAGCAGCCGGGCCCTGGCTCTCTGAGCAAAGGCCCAGCAGTGTTGACACAAACTCTTGAGCTCTCAACTGGGAGTGGGGTCATATTTATTTATTTTTTGCATTAAAAAAAAATCAGCTTGGCCCTGTTTGAGCGGCAGAAATGATTTTTTTAAGGAGCCGTGGACACTGTTTTTAGCTTTTATGCCTAAACAGATACTTCTCAGTTCTTTCAAGTGAGAGCTGTCCAGTGAATGGGGCTCTCTCTTCACTCGTAAGGAAAATATTGACACAGTTGAGCACGGCATGCAAAGGGACCTGGACCGGGAGAGCCCGTCCCCTGGACGCAGAGAGGCCTCCACGCCTGGTCCACTCCCCGCCGCAGCCGGCGCCCTGCCCACCTTGCCCACGGGTATTTCCATGCCTCGGGCCTCACACCCTGTCCTGGGGGTCCGTCAGAGAACCCCACAAGCCTGGGAAGGGGGGAGTGGCCCTGGGGGGTGCCTGCAGGCCTCTGCCTCTCGGCCCTTCTGTTGGGCCCCCAGAACCTCCAGGCTGCCCTGTCTCCAGGCCCCAGGAACAGCCCTGGGGGGGGACCTGCCTGCCCCAGAGGCCTCCCCAGGAACCACCTCCCTCCCGGGCCTGTCTGGGTGTGGCTGGGCCTTCTGCCGGGCTCTGGTCACAAGAGCTCACCCCGGGCCAGCAGGCTTCAACCACACGCCCCGCGATTTTCCTCAGACACGGGCCTGCCTGCCCCGGCTGGCTGGCACAGCTGTGCAGACCCGGAGCCTGGGCACGGCTTGCCGGCTCTCAGACGTTCCAAGAACACTCTGTTCGCTGGCGTGCCCACTGCCAGCGTGCTGCCCCTCTGCCTGCAAGCCCTGCCCAGGCGGGGCCAGCCCAGCCTCCCAGCTTCCCGATGCAGGGCGAGCCAGCCTCCAGGTGACAGCCTGCGTCTTCCGGGTCACTGTCCCTCTGCATCCTCATCCCACGCTGAGCACCCTCGGTCTACACCGCCTTTCCTCGGTCTACACCGCCCTGTGGAAGGCGCCTTGGGACCCTGAGCGGCACGTGATTGAGGACTGACTGGTGGGGCGGGGGAGGGCCACCCAAGGGAGCCGAGCACCCCAGGGGCGACCCAGGGCTGAGGCAGGAGTGGGGCTGGAGGTGGGCAGAGGTGGGAGCCTCAGAACCAGGAGCCTCCTGGCTGGAAGGCCGTGGCCAGCCCAGGGAGCTGGTCCTGACCGAGGCGAGCATAGACAGGGGCTGAGGTCGGGCATGACAGGCAGGTGGTGCAGGGAGGTCCAGCTGCATGTTCACCTGGTCCCAATGTGGCTTGGGTCCACTCTGAGGGGCAGGTGGTGTCTGCTGCTTGTCCAACGTCACAGAATGCCACTAGGGGCTCGGGCCTGTACCCCCACTGTACGCCCCCAGCCGGGACCTCTCCAGCTCTCCTGGTGGAAGCATTTGAGGCAGTCCAAGGGACAAGACGGCCACCAGTGAAAGGGGAGGTGGAGGTGAGCAAGGACAGTGCCAGGAGGTGCGCTGGGGACATGGCTCCATTAACACAGTGGAAGCTTGCCACGAGTCTCTGGGAAAGAGCTACGATTACCAGAGGAGGAAGCGGTTCAGAGAGGTACAGAAGCCTTCCCACATCTGCACAGCAGTCTGGGGTGCACCCAGGATTCAGGTGGAGGTTTTGGGACCTATAGGATCAAGGCAAGGGCCCCGAAGGAGCAGTGCAGGAGGGTGGCAGGCTGGGCAGCCCCTCTCCCTGGGGGAAGACAGAAGCAGCAAGGTGTGGATGAGTCTGGCTTCTGACCCCAGGTCAGCCAGCCTCCGACCCCAGGTCAGCCAGCATCTGCCAGAGCAGGGTCCCCAGAGCAGGGTCCCCAGAGCAGGGTCCCCATAGCAGGGTTCCCAGAGCAGGGTCCCCAGAGCAGGGTCCCCAGAGCAAGGCTGAAACGCCTCATGAAGGACCCAGGGAACAGCAGCTTCATGGTCCTGGATGTCAGGGGTCCCTGGCGGAGCAGCCCTCTGGACGGGAGTCCTGCCGCCCGTCGCCTCTCCTCCTGGGGCTGTGGGAGAGGAGCAGGCAGGCCCCTGGCCCTGACTCTGAATCTCACTCTACTGTGACATGGCCGAGCTGGGGGCAGGACTGGGCTGACCGCCTGTCCTGGCAGGTGGACGGGGGCTCTGGTCCCCCAGCAGCAGGACTGATGGAGAGGATTGCCCCTGCCCACCACACAGGCCAGGCTCCTGTGCTGGAAACTGGTATCCATCAGAAGTTGGTGATTCCACATGAGCTGAAGGTGACCTTGACCCTCAACTCCACAGACTCCCTGCTCCTCCTCAGCTCTTTCCAGCCCCGCTGCAGCCCGTCTGGAAAAGGACTCTCTGGACTTCACAGAAAGGAGGGGAGATGCCAGGGTCACCCCAGAAGAGGACCCCTGGGACGTGGGGATGTCTCAGGGATGAGACCCCAAAGGCAGGGCCACCCACCGTGGTCCTGAACCCTGGCCACGCTGGCAGGAAGCCGGGATGGGCTCCACTGCCCAGGGCAGAGCAGCCGGCCCACAGGAGCAGAGACCCAGCGCCACGAGTCACCAGGCAGGGACTGCACCCCCTCTAGCTGCCCAGCCTCACCGGTCACGGTAGAGGGCTCTTCTCAAGAACAGCCTCCTTCTTGAGGTCCGACTGGCGAGCAGAGAGCGCCAGCTATGTGGTGTGACCACCTTAAGGCCTGGAGGTCAGCGTCCACCTGTGGACCAGGGCCACCGGCCAGGCCCTCCACCCCCCACAGGTCGTGTCACATGCCCCTGTGCTATGAGAACGCCGCAGCGACTGCGCTCTCAGCACCAGGTTCCCACAGTCCAGGGAACCCCCCGGGGCCTGCTGGCCATCCTGCCGGCCATCACCGAGGACCAAGAGGGCCACACCCAGAAGCAGGAGTGGAACCGAGAGGCTGGTGTCCACACGTAGAGGACGGTCCTGCTCTCGTGCCTCTTCTGCCCACGCAGGTTTCCTAGTGTCAGGGCAGGCGGGGGGTGGCCTGAGGCACACAGCACCCCGCTCCCCCGTGGCCACGCCCTGCCTGCCCTGAGAGCCCTGGGAGGGTGCCACCCAGGAAGGGGACCACTGGAGTCCTCAGTGACGGCCCGTCAGGACCCCCGAGTGGCCCGTGGACTCAGTGTCTGCCAAGGGGGTCTTGCTTCCCCTGTGGGCAGTATGAATCATAGGGTTGATTATCGATTCTCTATTAACATTTATCTTTTATTCTCGACCCTTTTCAGTTATGAAAATAACCTTGATATTGACAGAGTCGTATTGATGAACTTCAGCCTGACCCTGCCTATTGATAGCCAGTTTAAGGTGAACTTTAATAATCGTAAGTGAGTAAAAAGGGTCATAGATCTCCTGGCAATGGCTGTCACACGGATGGGAATGCCTTGGCCTGTGGCTTCAGGCTTTTCCTGGGCTGGATGAACAAACTCTTCCGTTGGGGATGGGGACAGCTTTCAGCTTCCTGGAGCCTTCAGTTAGTTACCTGGAGCCTTCAGTTAGTTACCTGGAGCCTTCAGCTACCTGGAGGTGGGAGGGCCAGGGGTCATCGCTTTGTGTTTCAAAGCAGAATCTAGTTTTAATTCCCTTAAAAACAGCAGGCAATGCTTTCTGGGGACCAGGAACAATGCAACTTGAAGCAGGCAGTGCCAGCGGCCAGGCTCCATCAGGCCTTCCTGGGCCCACCTTCACTCATCTAATTCCCTCTTGCCCATGCTGCTTGCTCACACAGCAGATGTCTGGGCACTCTTCGCAGTGGGGTCCCCCAAACCTCCAGGCCGAGCCAGCAGGTGGATGACTGTTCCCACTCTTGCATGTGATACCATGACCGTGGGACTGATGCCAGCATGGCTCTGCCCAGGCACCGTGGCATTACCTTATTCGATGAGACTGCTGAGGCTCAGAAAGGCTGAGAAACTTGCTAATGTCACAAAGCCAACTGCAGGGCACGCCCTGAACTATGAGCTTATTTGGCTTCTGCAGAACTGGTTCCATTTGGAGAAATGGTTGGGGGTGAGTGAGGAACAGAGATAATAAAAGGAGCTTCGCTTTCTCTCCCACGATGAATGTTTCCAGTCTTCCAGGAGGGGCAAAGCAGCAGAGCGCCGGGTGCCTGGGTCTGGTCACAGCTGCTGTGCTAGCTCAAGACCACCGTGTGTGGGGGCGGTGGGAGCCAAGAGTCCAAACAAGACCGCACACTCGCCTAAGGGGACCCGATTACAGGAACAGCTGTGCCGAGGAATTCCGCGCCGGTCCTCTGTGAAGCGGGCAGCCTCTGGGATCCTGCATCTGTGGCTGCGGCCAGGTTCCAGGGCTCAGATCTGCCTTCCGGGGTGGGGAGCCGGCTGAACCCGCTCGGCCTCTGGTTCTAGTAAACCCTGTGGGCCCCTGCTGCCCTCCAGGCCCTTCTGAGTCCAGGGTCAGCCGCTGAAGGTGCTGGAGGGAGAGTTCTGCAGGTTCTACAGGTGCCCAGGGCCAGGCTGTCTGGGAGCCCCTGGGCGGTCCAGGCCACCATGGGGCCGTCACGCCCCCCTCCCCACTGGCCTGTCCCAGAGCTGGCTACAGGAGCAGGGCGAGGAGCACCAGGCTCAGGCCGCCTGCCCTTCCTGGCCCAGCAGGATTTCCCAGCACGCTGCACCCTGGCTCAGCACGCAGGTACCCCATCTGCACACGTGACACCAAGCCTGACAGATGACACGAAGCCACAGGAGAGGGTGGAAGGGATGCCAACAGTGGCAGGCCCGGCCACACAGCCCTTAACTGCAACAGGCCGCGGAGCCACTAGAGTCGTCGTGGTCTGCTGGTGAGAGGGCCGAGGCTGGGGGGGCAGGCCACGGGGCGGTCAAGCCCACAGTGGGACAGAGGCCTTCCTGCTGCCCAGGCCCCTCGCGGCTCAGAAGCCCTATGGCCCCTGGGCCTAGTCCAGCCTGTGGCCTGTGTGGGCATGGCTTGAGCTAAGCAGGGCTTCCACATTTCGAAAGGGTTGTGAACATAAACAGAGAGGAGCCCGGGCGAGCCTCCCCAGGGTGGAGGAGCCCGGGCACCCAGGGCCGTTCACAGAAGCCTGTGGCCTGCTGCGTTTCCACCGCCGGGAGGAGGACGGGCCGGAAGGAGTCCGTGTCCTTGGGTCCAGTCCAGCTGCAAGCCGGGAAGCAGGAGAGGGGTTCCCTGACCAGGCTTCAGGTACGATGGGCTCACACGGGCAGTGGAGGCTCAGCGGTCCCTTTGTCCCCACTGTTGCCAACACCAAATGGCAAAGGCAAAGCCCCAAGCAGAGGGAGTAGAGTGCCGTCTGGGCTTCCAGCACCTGGCGGGCCCCTGGCTTGGGGTGGGCTTTCCCCAGAGAGCACAGGCGGGAGACGGAGGTGCCCGGCTGAGCACCAGCAGGACAGGTGGGCAGGGCTGCGGCGTCCCCCAAGCCCTTGGCCAGGACTCTCTGTCGGGACTGAGGGCGAAGGGTGAAAGGGTTCCCCTCACCTCCTCCCCTTTCTTTCCCTGATTGATTTTCCAACAGGAGAAGCACACAGAGCTGTCACAGAGGAGATCCTCAACCGCTGGCTGGAATTCCTTCCTGGAGCGGCAGGGCCTCCCTCTGGGGGAGAGGCGGCCCTCTCCCAGGGCTGAGCTCCTGCCCGCGTGGGCGGCGGCCCGGAGTTTTCTCCCACAGCAGCCCAGGGGGCCCCAGGGCCCGGCCTCCTCCAGGAAGATGTTTCTGCAAGGCCCTGGTGGCACCTGAGAGTCTGGATTGTCTTGTGGGCAGATGCGCTCGCGCCCCTGCTGCAGAGCCCCTGACATACCCGGCCACCACAGGGAGTTGACCACAGGGACAGGTCTGTCCCTGTGAGACCCTGAGCAAAAGTGTCCTCCAGGGCTTTCATTGCAGGACAACCCTGGGGGGTCAGGGGTCCCAGAGAACTGCAGGGGGCACGCATCCTGCCCCCAGCCACAGCGGCCGGCAGCAGGGCAGGAAAATGCCCACCGGATGGGTCGCCAACGCAGGGCGCAGTGTCCTCTTCCTTCCTGCCTTGTCCCCAGGGGTGAGGGCAGGGAGGCCGCTCTGAGGAAGCGTGTGCTCACACACCTGCGGAGCCTGGAAGGAGGAGGAGACCCTCCCACCACCTCCTGCTTTGTCTCCTGGAAGGAGCGGCTGCGTTCCCAGGCCTCGGGTAACAGGGAGGGAATCTGTCCCCGTTACCTGCTGACAAACTGAGAGGAATGACCCCATCAGCCCAGGAGGAGGACCTGCCCAGAGAGGGCCCACGCACGCCCCCGTGGGGGACACACAGGAGGAGAGTGCGCCACGTCCTTCTGGATGCATCTGGGTGGCTGTGGGGGCCTCCGAGCTTGTGGGGAGGCCACCAACGGCCCACGCAGGCAGCAGAAGGAGGCACTCAGGAGAACGCTGGCCACCTCCAGGGCCTGGGCTCCTGGCTCACCTGCCGTCCTCAGGAGTTGGGCAGGTTTCCACGGGCCCAGGGGAAGGATCACCCACTGGCTGGGAAACGGGCACCTCTGCATGCCCGGGCCCTGGAACCGGCAAGGTCCCCTGGAGGGGCTGCAGAGGTGTCGGCTAACCCAGCTCGACTGCAGAGCTGCGGGGAGCCGGGAGAGCTTGCTCGGCACCTGACTTACTTGCTCTTCCCAAAGATTGAAGAGAGTTAAGGCCTGGCCAGCAGGGAACCAGGCGAGGTGTGGAAAGCACGGGCAAAGGCCCAGCGAGTCCTGGGCAGAAAGGAGTGGGAGAGAGCCAGAGGGGAGACCAGGGGAGTTGGGTGCCTGGGGAGGGGCTGGGAAGAGGCATGGGCAGGGGTCTAACAAGTGGAACCGGCTCCTGGGCAAGACATGCAGGCTCGCCAAGGAAAAGAGATGACCTCTGGGGTGGCCGGTGGCTCCACCTTGGGGCCAGCTGTCACTTCTAAGCACTTGGGGCGGAGGAGCCAGGGCCAAGCCCCTTCAGGTGAAGCGTTAGCCCCACCTTGGGCTCTTCTCAGCCTGGCATGAGCCCCCTTCCAGAGGCTGGCCAGGGTCCTTCCAGGCCCAACACCCTCGTTTTTGCTGGCTTGGTTGGGTCTGTTTTACTCCTGGACTTTACGACAGGGTCACCTCTTGACAAGCCCATCAGACGCTGAAAATTCTGCAAGTTGAAGATGCATTGGATGCACCCGCCCTCCAGCTGCTGCAGCCGAGCCACACAGCACACTGTCCAGGCCCTTGTGGTCACAGGGCTGGGAGCTGCTTCCTCTGTCCCCACAGGATCCTACCAACACCACCAGGAAAGATAAAAATTCGGACCCTGGAGCAGAGTTGGTATGGAGCACATATCATCTTGCACCTTAAAGTTGGAAATCGCGTGTGGAGCCGGCGTCTGTGCTGGACACAGAGCCCTCTGTTTTGGGCTGCCTGGGGTTTGCCGATTTGCCTGGGAAAATTAAAGTAGAAATCCTCGGTCCCGCTTCCACCTGGCCTCAGCCCGCGGCGTTCGGCCTTAGAAGAGCAAACACCCCATCCCTGCTGACCGCTCCCTGGGAACGGGAGGTCCAGGTCTGTTCACTCTCCCTGGAGGCTCTCGAAGGCGGGGCTGCCGCGAACATGTCAGAGTCGTATCAGTCTCAGCCTGACAGCCTTTCAACTGGCAAAAGGCTCTCTTTTGTCCTAAAGATGTTGCTTTTCCTGGATGGAAGAATGGCTTCGTGAATGAGACACTTAGGTTGCAACAGAAGCTTGAACAGGAGCAAGGACAGAGACCTGGGCTCTTTGGCCAGCCCCTGGCCAGCCTGCCCCCCGTAGAGCTGGACCTCAGGTAGAGTCCTGCTGAGGAGCAGCGGTGGCCCCAGAGAGGACCTTCCTGGCCAGGGTTTCCAGGTCCTGCTCTTCCAACTTCACACAATGTCCTGAACCCAGAGGTCTGGGCAGCGCTGGGAGCCCAAGCCAGTGGTGGGGACCCTGTCTCTGCCTTCCCCAGGACAGGCTGCAGCAGTGGGCCTGTCTCAGGTCCCCAGTCCAGCTCTGGGCCCACAGGCCCCAAAGCCCCTTTGGCATTGGCCACCGGAGAGGAAGGCAGACCCGGGCACGGCCGGCCGCTCCTGTGCAGTGGGCTATCGGGCTGCGGCCTCCCGGCACCTCTGCGGAGGGCTCCTCTGCGTAGGGGCTCCGTGTCTGAGACACCACAACCTTTTTACCCAATTTTCCAGCTGAGTTGACTGAGGCCCGTGCAGGTCAGGCAGCTTGCCTGGGGTCACTGAGTACAACAGCTAAGCTCTGGCCCCAGGACGGAGAGAGAGGCAGGGCCGCGGCTCCTGCCTCTCCTCACCAAGGCCCTCCATAAATAATGGAAGTAACAGGCTCCTCTTCCCTCGGAGGCCGAGCTCCCGCACGGCACCGGGCCTGGGGCCCGCTTTCTGCCTGCGCTCGCCGGCTGGAGGCAAGGTAGGGATGGAGGCGAGCGGGAGGCCGGGGCTTGGCGCACCAGTTGGCTCCTGTGAAGGCATTAATTTGTAACAGACGGCAAAGCGCTGGGAAGGGCGCGGACGCCGCGCACGCGACAAGGGCCGAGTGTTCATGGCTGATGGTTATTAGCCCGTTATTAAACCTATGAATTGCCTCTTTCATACCACAGTGCCTGTCCTTAAAGAGCTGTATGAACGAACATTAACCAATCCAATTAGCAAAAGACACTGTATTTGTGTAATTAGTAATTTGAGGCTTTGTTCTGTCCTGGTCTTAAAGAGACGGCATTGGCTGTTGATTAGCGCGTAACACTGTACAATTAGGAGAAGTGGCCCGAGATTAGCCAGGAATGTTCCGTTCCCTGGGGTCCTCCCCGAGGGACCCGGTCTCGCTAAGACGTGCAGGGTTTGTGTTTGTGGCGTTTAAGCGGATCCAATCGCTTCCTCTCGCATCCAAACTCCTCCCGCAGTTGGCATGGCCTTCCGCATCCAGGAGGGGAAATATTTATTTTCATTATAAATTTAGAGGCTGAGTACAGTAAGGAACCTTGTTATTAAATGCTCCAAGCCCAATTCTGCAGAAAATCTCAAAATCCAACTTTGAGTATTGATTGCAAGATTTTTTTTCTAATCAGATGCCAAAAGGAACATTGTGGGGAGAGATGTCTCGGGGCCGCCCTTGCCAAACGGCACTGCTGTTTATGTCTCTGAGTGAGCAGTTACATCTCGGAGACACAGAGACGGCCGGGATGGGGCCAGATGCTGCAGATAAGAGCAGCCTGCGGGTCCTGGGCCCCGTGTTCACAGTGCACCCCAGGGAGACCAGCGCGGAGACCCCAGGTGACCACCGGGACCCAGGTGGCTCCCCGGCAGTCCCGTGTTGGAAACAGCATGTCCACGTGCCCTGCGCCCCTCTGTGCTCCTCCGGGATGTCTCCAAACGTTGCTAGTTAGTAAACCTGCAGAGCCGGCCCCCTGGAACCCCCCGCACTCCTCGGCAGATTTTAGCCGTGAACAGGAAGGAAGTTGGTATCTGCCCCCAGTCTCTCTCCTTGGCACCTGAGCTGCCAGAAGGGGAGGGGGCGGTGTCCTGGGTGGGTGTCGGCCTGCTGGGCATGGTCAAGGTTGTCCACGCTCTCTCCAGGTAAAGTCTGCCCTAAAGCAGTGCACTGGGCCTGGCTCACTATGGCCATCAGTCGGGGATCAGATCAGCCTCAGCCAGCCACCCCTGCTCTTGGGGACAGAGAAGGCTGTCCCCTGTTCTGTCTGCTGGCCCTATGGCCCCATCTCCAGGAGCTGTGTCTTGGGAGCTGACACTGCTGGTCGGAGCGGATATCTGCGCTGCTCAGAGTCCAGCTGTTTGGGCCGCGGGCAGTCTCTGCTGGCCCCTCGCAGCGCTGGTTCAGACAGGGCCTGATTTCAACCGGTCAAGTCGGATTCTTAGGCGTGGGCATGTCTGTCTCCGTTCCACACCAAAATCGAGTCAGAGGCCTGCAGCGGCCTTATCTGCCTGCTCGTGCCTCTCTGTGCACACACGTGCCCGTCCGCGTGCTCACACCCACACACAACACGACTGGCCCGGCCGGAAATGCAACACCCAAAGGGCAGGAAGCGGGTGCCCACTCCCCCACCCACTGAACCTGTCCCTGGGAGGCATCAGGGACCCATCCCCAAGGGCGCTCATGAAAGGCAGGGCAGAGAGGAGAGTGGGTGCAAACAGCTTAGAAACCTCTCCAAAATATTTGGGTTTGTCAAAATCCCAAACCGCCGTTTGCCAAGCACTTTTCCCGCTAGTGTTTGAGCCCGCGGGTATTTTAAAGGAAATGAAATCCGTGTGTTTCTGATTTATTTATACTTAACTCATCAAAATGCTGTTTTAAAGAGCTATTCTGTATCCAAAATGCCCTTTATGCTTCCCCCGCCTTCCAAACTGAAAGCTGTCTTCTGCCGAGCCTACGTGACCTTAGACTCCTGCAGCCTCCGGCTCTTCTGAAAATCAAGTCCACGATGTCCAGAGAGACCTGAACTGGAACCCAGGTCTCAGCTCTGCCCCAGGAGGCAAGAAATGGCTGGGTGACACTCTCGGCCCCTTGACCTCAGCCCCAGGCCAGGGGGTTCCCCACTGTGCCGTCAGAGACCCTCAAAAGCTGTGCTCAACCTCTCTGGGGACGAGTCCCCAGAGCCAGGACCTTACGGTCTCTCCCAGAGCCATGTCTTGCCCAGCTCAGGGTCACCTGGAGACTGGAGAGAAACTAGAGCAGGCCCCCACAAGTGTCCCTGCTGCCCATGGCCCCTGGGGCTCAGCTGCATCTCCCGTCCCAGCCACAGACGGATTCCTCTGCTTACACCCTCTTGGGACTGCCTGCTGCAGGGGGCCGGGTGGGCACGTGCCACGTAAGGCAAGCGTAAGCCAATTCACACCAGGACAAGGCTTTCTCTGCTCTAGGGAAACAGGAAGCTGCAGCCAGAGCCCAGAGTATGTGCCGGCTTAGCAGAGGGGGAGTGGCACCTGCAGGCTGGCGCGGTGGCGGAGGGACCGTAAACCAACAGGGTATTGGCAACACTGTCTCCTGACCTATAACGCGGGACTCGAGTTATATGCTTTTGGGTGTGATATTTATTTCTGACTGATTTCATGCAATGGAGTTCAATTATGAATTTGATTGCTTTTTTTTTGTGCACGATATAAAATCCTTTATCCTCACAGGATTTAATTGTGTTCCCTGGCAGATTTGGTATTCATCATGGCCCTGCTGTCCCCAGCCCCAGAGATAAACCATTCGAGGGGCAATAAATGTCTACTCTGATTATTGATGCTTTCAGGGAAATTGATTATCTATTTGAGGGGCGGAGCAGACTGATGTATGGCAGCCTCTTTACCAGACACGACAGCTTCCTGAGAAGAGAAATCCCTCGATTGCTGCAATGGATTTCCTATTATATTTAACATTCTCCAAAGTGACACCCGTTTATCTTGATATCTGAAAGCAGGGAGGCAGCAGAGGGGATGGGGAAGGCCGCGCTCCTTCTCACCTGTTCACAGTGTTGAAAGTTGGAAAAGCCAGAGCCGCTGCTGGCAGGCCGGGTCCTGGTGCGGGTTTGCTCACGCTGCGGTACCCCACCCTGCCGGGGCCGGGGCTGCTGCCTGGCTCTGGTACCTCCGCAACCTCCTGTACCAGGTCTAGGTTTACTGAGAAATGTATTTCTAAAGTTGTGATGGTCATTTACCGTCCAGTTACAGTCGCTGTTTCTCAGCAACCCATGAGAGAAGCTGGCTTGGGATGAGTTTCGTTGGACCTAAGAATAATCCAAGTAATTTTATTCTATATCATCGGCCATACTTTATCACAGTTGATGGATGCCCGCGTGAGGGCAGTGGTGGGGCTGGCCACCTGTGTGAGGGTGAGTGGGGCTTGCTGAGCTGGGAGATGTCCGAGCCCTGAAGGGGGAGATAGAGGATGAACTTCGCCTCCCCGGCACGGCCTCTATTAGTCAAAGATAACAGGCGTTATAAACTCAAAAAAAAAAAAAAAGTTTGTTCACCACAAAAATCGATACGACTCCATAATCAAGGCTGTGATTAGCTGTGCCCTCGTTCACATGGATCCCTTTGTGTCCCCTTGATAATTCCTAACAGTAAAAAGAGGCATTTACCTGGGCCACAGTGAGGGGGGCCACTGGGCTGAGCTGGGCCCTCTGCACCCGTGGGTGGCTCTGCCCGCTACAGTGGCCTGGTACTTGCTCCCTCCAGGGAGCACCTACAGCTCTGGCTTCTGTGGCTCAGGAACATCCCCTCCCAGCACACGGCCCCAGGCTGCGGTGGCATGGAATCTGCACCCTGACCAGGCCTCCTCTGCACGCGGAGTGCACAAAACTTGGGGCTTAAAACCTGCGGACCAAGCTCACCCTCGGCCACAGCCGGGGACGCGCTCCAGTCCTCAGCCTGGCTGCACGTGGGAAACAGCTCTGCATTCGCAGCTGCCTGGCCACCCCAAGAGTTCATGTCCTGGGTGTGGGCGGGCCCCGGCACCAGCAGCTCTGGAGGGCCGCCAGCCAAGAACACAGGCCCTGCCCTGCACAGTAGCAACTAGCGAGGCCTGATTGGCAGCACCCCGGAATGTGCCGGCATCCTGTGCAGGCAGGGCCTGGCAGGTTCCGCCCTCTGGAGCCCGCCAGGGCTGAGGGTGAGCCTTCCTCAGGGAACAGAGGGGGAGGCTGGCCCCAGGTGAGGACCCCACCCCTCATGGTGGGTAGGAAAGGACACGGCTGGCACTTGGGCCTGCTCGGAGCCTGGGCTTCCTCCAGTTCAGAACCCTGGGAAGGACACCCCAGGCCTTGGCCTCCGGGCAGCAGGGCGGCTGGGGCCGCTTAGTGTGTTGTCACCAGCTGTCTCTCTGGGAAGGTGGCTGGTGTCTTCTGCTCAGGCTGTTTGCCTTGTTGGGGGCTGGGCGGGAGGGGGGCCTAAGCTCAAGGTCATGCCACCTGCTGCAGACAGCCAGCCCCAGGTGCACCTGCAACAGCTCCGCCTTCCCCAGGCCCTGGCCATCTCCCACCAAAGCAGCCTGCAGGTGCCCAGGGCTTGGAGGCAGACAGGTGACAATCTCGAGGCGTCCTCTCCTTGCTCTAATCAGGGCTTTTTCTGCAAAATTGCTCCATGCCAGGCCAGCCCGAGTGGGGCTCTAAGGTTCCGGGCCTCAGGAGGACGGTGAGCTCAGGGGAATCAGGTATATTCCTGTGTGCTTGTCTCACATGTGCTTTGTGAGCATGCATGTCTCTGCCCATGTGTGCGTGTGCATGTGCACACCTGTGTATCACATACTAGGCTCTGCTCAACTCGGGCCAGACAGGAGGGGGCCAAGGACCCGGCCCCATCTGGCCTCTGCCCCCTGGGACAGTGCTGTTCCCACTGTGCCTCTGAGGACAGACCCTCCTGCGGTTGATGGCTGAACAGTAGCTCTCCAGTTTTACTGAGGAGAATGCTGTGCGTAGACTGTGCCTCTTGGGACAAAGGGCTTCCTCAACATGGCTGCAGCCATTCTTTCCTCATTGGCACAAAGAAAACACCCCCCAGCTGCTCTTCCCACCTGTGGATGAAAGTCCCACACATCTTATCTGCTTTGATCATCTCTTTATACACTGTGACATTTTTAGGATGCACAGCAGGAAGCTGAACGCGGGCACTTAGAGGCCCCGCCCAGTCCTCTGCTCTCTTGGTCTAGGGCTGCTTCCCTGCAGGTCAGAGCAAGGAACAGAGCTGGGCCTGCCAGGGCCTCTGCCCAAGAATGGAGTGTTCTCCAAGGTCACACACTGTGCCAGAGTTGCACATGGCGGAGCTCTGCGGCGTCAGAGTGGCCCGACCGTACCACATCCATCACCCATCTCCACCTCAAGGACCCTCCTGAGTTCTAAAAATGCCATGCTCCCCGGACAGGGCCCGGATGCCCAGCAGCCTGGTGCTGCATGGGTGCCGCCTGGCGGGTGGAGTGGCTGGCAGGCACTGGCTTTTTGGCTGAGGTGCGGCTGCTCCCAAGGCTGGAGCAGGGTGGCCCGTGTCCTTTTATCCCTCACAGGCCAAGAGAGAATCTCCTCTGAGAAGGTGAGCAGTGCCTGAGCCTGCACCCAGGCCTTGGTCTGTCCTGATTGTCAGGCCATTGCGGTCTCCATCCGCCTCAGCATCAGGGACAGTCCCAGGACCAGGCGTGTCCTGGGCACCCCGGGAATGGGGAGGGCAGGCCAGCAGTGTCCTTTGGGCTGGGCCTTCCAGAACATCCCAAAGGTGGACTTCCCTGGGCTTTTGCAGAAGGGAGCACAGGCAGCCCAGGTGGGCAGCAGGACCCGGGTCAGTCAGGGGGGGGCCAGTGCTCCTGCACTGGAGCCTTCCAGTGGCCTGGCCCCAGCTGGCTTGGTGCTGCTCCCTGGCCTGCCTGGGTCCTGTGTGAGCTGTGGCGAGGCCCACTGAGCCGACTGGGGGTGGAACACAGGGGTGTCACGGGCTCTCCTGGCTCTACCCTGGGGGGAGTCTGTGCCATTTGGAGGGCTGGTCCTGCGGACGGCTGCAGAGGTGCCATGGCCCCACTCTGTGGTGACAAGGATGCTCTAGGGACAGGCCCCGTCTGGTGGGCCGACTCTAGACCCGCAGGGACGTGTGGAGGAAGGCACCACAGATGGACAGACGGCGTGGGCTGAGCGGGGACAGGATGCTTTCATTCTGCTCCTGTGGGCACCTAATGGATGTCTGTTCAGACGAGGGTCTGTCTGGACGGCCAGCAGGCAGCCTAGGTCCTGTGGGAGCTCATCCGGAGCTTCCACTGTCTGGGGCTACGTGGTCAGTGGTTTTCAGGGGAGGCTCATTATGGCTTCGGTGCCAGACGTCTGTGGTGGCACACCGCCCGCGTGTCCCCGCGGAGACCCCCTGAATTCCGCCCCCGTTTCGCCCAGCTCTGTGCCCCCCAGGCCCTCATGCTGCAGGGACCCTGCTTCACGGGGAGACCCACCTACGGCTGCCCCATGGTCCCAGAGGGCTGCCCCCCAGGCCGGGGAAGCGGGGAGGGCAGTGGGCCACCGGGACTTGAAACGCGCGGCGAGTGGCCCACTCCCGTCAGCCATTAACTCCCACAGGACTTTATCTGCGCTGAATCTCCTGGGTGCAGGGCTGCGGCCAGGCTGGGGAGAATTTTATCATCCTGTTCCCAACACTGCAGACAGGCTGGGGCAATCATTAACCTGGCTCTGCCTCACTCCCATCCGAAGATGGTCCACCCTCCCCAAGGCCCGCCAGCCCCTGCCTCTCCTCCCACGCCGGACCCTTCTCCCGCCCAGCTCCGCGGCGAGGGGAAAGAATGAGCAGGCAGGTCCTCGGGAGCTGGCACGGCAGACAATGTGTGTCTTGTGTGAGTAATTTAGCGCTGTGGCCAGTCAATCTGGTTTCTGGGCCCGCTGCCCTGACCCTCTTTAGAGCTGCCGGCTCTCCGGCTCAGTGTGAAACACTTTCTTTCACTGCATTGACACTCCGCAGATTGAGACGTCAGCCGGGTCCAACTGCAGCAAATTAGCAATTTTTCTTTTGCTAATTGGAAATAAAAATGTTTGCCGAGGGAGCTGTTCGTCGGCATGCGGTTTTCGGGTTCTGAGCATCAGGAGGCTGCGTTGGAAACGCATCCTGAGGCGCTGCGCACCCTGGGGTGCCCCCTCCACCAAGCCAGAGGGGCCTCCTGGTGGCAGTGCAGGGACGTCCCCCAGCCTGACAGCCCCATGTCCCTGGGACACTTCCGAGGAAGAGCAGGCCCTCTGGTCATTGTGTGCCTTTGGGTACCAGGTGGCCAAACCGCCTGGGGGAGCTGGGGAGAGGAGAGCGCGGAGCACAAAGCACACCCCCCAATGCCAGTGGGTGCTGGGATCCCTGTCAGTGAGCACGCGGTCGCCCATCCTGGCCCTGCCCTGCGGGTGTGCACTGCAGGGAGGACGTCCCCTGGCCCCTCGGGTCCAAGAGGAGAAGACCCAGCACCTGGGCAGAAGCCAAGGGGCACCTGCCAGGAGAACAGGATGAGGGTCGTTTGCTAATTGGAACAAAGAAGCCAGACAGCGGCCGAGGCCAAGAGCATCCCTGCCCGGGAGGGGCTGGGCCTGTGGCTGAGCACCGAAGCTTTGAGATTCGCAAATAAACAGCCTGGTCCACACACACCTGTGCCTGCCCCCAAGTGTGCCCGGGTGCTGGCCGAGCCAGCAGGAGTGCACACACGGGCGATGGCCTGTCACTGTGCTCCCAGGCAGCTCCAGCCCCTGGCCCGGGACGCCGGGTCTCCCAGGACGCCTGGGTGGCTCGGGAATCAGAGCCGGCTCGGCCGGCACGGGAAGGGTTACGGAGCCCCCTCCCACTTTCCTGGTAGAGCATTTGACAGCCATGCCTAATAATTCTTTCTGCTAGGTTTTTTCTTGATGTCTTTATGTGAATATGAAGCAGAGTGAAGGCTTGGGGGACCCCCACCAGAGAGGGAAAGTAGGAACCGGGAGGAAGAAAGAGTGCCCGGCCCCCCGCCGAGACCCGCACCTCCCTGCAGCCCACGCGCAGCCTCACGGGCTCTTTATAAGTGGGCCCAGGCCTCTTCACTGGGCCGTGACAATAGCGTTCTGTCGAGGGGGCAGAGTGGGTTGGGTAGTGAGCACCAGCCCCTGCCGCTGATGGACGAGGGGTGATTTATGGGTCCCATGTCCTCTCTGCATCTGGCCACCTTCCCAGACCCCAAACTTGGTGACTGAGGAGGAGGGCTGGAGAGAGGGAGGCACCCCACGCCTCACTGGGGGGACCGTGGCAGGGACCTGGGTGGCCCACAGCGGCCCTGGAACATTTCTGGGAAGAAGGGCGAGCCCACCCCCAGGACGGAGCTCACTGGGGTGCAAGGAGACCAGGGTGAGCGGCTGCTCCTTGTCCCAGGACAGCAGTGACTTCAGGGGAGCAGCTGGCTTTGGCAGTCACTGATGTGGCCGCGGGGGGCCGGGAGCTCCTCAAACCCTCCCTGGGGCTGGCGTGACCCGTGTCACGGCCAGGCTCCACACGGGCTGGATCACACCTCCCAGTGCTGCTGAGGCTCAGTTCATCCAGAGTGAGGAGCCGAAGGCAGCGTCTCCTCTGGGGTTCTGACCTGGTCCAGGCCAGGGAGGCCATAAATCCAGCCAGGAGGCCCTTCCCACGGGATCCTGCTCCTGTTCCAGGACAAATCAGTCTGGATGAACTGGCACAGGCCGCCCCGAAGCCTCCACGCTGCCTGCGATGTGTCCCTGTCCCTACGCCCTCCAGACCCCAACACGAGTCCCCGAGTTGTTGATTGGCAGGGCAGTGCCCAAGCCAGACGCTCCTGGGCTGCTGCCAGGGCAGGAGAATCGCTGTCCAGGAGCTCGCAGGGAGAAGCCCAGCTTCCCCCAGAAAAGGACTGTGGGGGAGAATTCCCAGTTGGGCCTTTAAATCCCACTTTGGAGTGAGCTTGGAATACCAGAACCCTGATGGCGAGGGACGGAAGGCATCACAGGGAAATGACACTCTGGCACAGGTGTGGCGTCCCTCCTGCCCTTGCCGCACTCCAGCGAGGAGCAGCACTGGACAGGAGATCGATCAAGAGCAGCCTCTCGTGATCCCAGTTGGTGGCCTCAGGCTGTCGAGGACAGCAGCGGCTCTGGGAGGCAGAGGGGAAGGAGGGGCACGAGGCAGGAGTCGTGGAGGGCCGACCTGGGGAATCCGTCCACCCAGGTCTTTACTGGTGGTCACTGCCACAGCCCCACCCTCTCACATCAAGAATGAGTCAGATATCAGCAGCTCAGCCTGGACCTGGACTTCCACTCCACAAGGCCAGACCCGGCCCGAGGACAGCTCGGCTCGCGGCTCCTCCTCCAAGCTGGGAGGCTCAGAGGCCCCAGCTGTGGCTGCAGGGACACCTCTCACAAGACAGTTGCCTGCCACCGTGAGCGGAGTTCAGATGGCGAGAACCACCCAGAGCCCTTCAACGCCCACCAATCCCCGGTCCCTGGGCGGAGGGTGACTGAGCATGGCCCTCTCAGGCAGGCTGCTTCAGGAAGGGCCTTCGATGCTCCTTTCTGGGGGCGCCCCTGGGGGCCACGGGGCACGCCTGCTCCTCAGGAAGCCCCTCCGGCTTCTCAGCCCCGAGGCACGGATGTCACCAGTGTGACAATGACGTGAGAACCACTCGGCATTTTTTGTGGATGGGACACTCTTTGGACATGGCTGGTCCGCGTCTCGAGGGCCTGGCAACTGCCACATCAGCGCAAATTTCTCCCCCGACTTTTCCCTGGGATAGATATGTCGACACATTTTTCCCATGGAAAGAGAGTGTGGCCTTTGTGAGGGGCCCGGCCCGCCCGAGTTACAGTAAAGATTAATCCCAAACAAGAGACAAGGGACAGAGACAAAGAGCATCATACACCCGGCTTTCAATGGATGTTTTCATAAATGTATGAATAATTTAAATTATCATTGCCGAGTATTTATTCGAGTGTTTCAGGGGGAAAAATGCCTCCTCTTTTTTCTCTCTCGATTCTTTTCATTTCTGTCTCATCTCTTTTATGTGCTGCATGGGCTGTTCTCTTGCCATCTGAATCGGCCGCGAACAATGGGATGTAAGAGGCCGGGGCCGGGGAAGAATACGGCCCTTGTTGCCGTCGCCGTGCCCTGACATTGATTAATGAGGGTGCGGACACGGGCAGAATTTGTGAGAGCCGAGGGGGAATCGGGACCTGAGGGCACGGAGGAGGAGGGCAGGGCTGGCAGGGAGAAGGCCACACCGACCCTCCACACCCAGTGGGAAAGGGCAGAGGGGGAACCGCGGCCCGAAGCCACCCGCACGCAGGGACGGTGGCTCGGCAGGTCCTCGGAGGTGGGGCCTCGGGCCGGGGTCCCTGGCCGATGCCCACCTGCCTGTCAGGCGCCTACCCAGCAGAGGGAGGGTGCAGCTGCCCAGCCCCCTGCCCCCTAGGCCCACCTCCACCAGGGAGGAGCCTCCCTGCCCGCTGCGGGCTGCCTGCACCATGAGCCCCCCAAGGGGCCCTGCTTTCCTATCCCTGGGGCCGGGTCCTGTCCAGACTGTCGTGAGGGGACACGCCTTCCTGACAGGGTCCCAGTGTCACCTGCCAGTCCCCACGGGCTGGCCGAAGGTCTAGTCCACCCTCTCCTCCTCCCAGTCCAGCCTGTCTTCCTGACTTAATTACTTGATTTCTGCTCCAGATGTCCTTTTGGCTCTGACAGAAGCTTACTACAGGTGACCTGTGGTCAGGACTGACCACTGGGACCAATTGCAGGACAGGTCAGTGGCCATGACCTTGGAAGATACTCTGGGTGGGGCCCGTTGGCTGCACAGGCCCCGTCTCAGGCTGGCTGCTACCGACTCTGCGATTGGAGGGCCCTGGTGAAGGCGGGGCCACACCCCAAACATGGCACCCGGGTATCAGGACCCGTCTCACCCCAAGGCCTGCGTCCACCGGAAAGCTCTGCCCTGCGAGAGTCGGGGCCAGGGGCCTGGTCTGAGTGGGACATGCTCATCCTGGGCCAGGCAGTGGCCACTGGGAGGCATGAAGAAGGCCACTGGAGCTACATCTGGCCCTCATGGGAGGGGGGCATGGGCACCCTCGGGTCAGGTGCAGGGGTTTTCCCTGGAGAGAGGATGAGCAGGGGAAGTCCGCCCAGGGCCAGGCTTCCAGGACCAGGGTCCAACCAGGGAGACCACTTTGGAAATCCGTTCCTGAAGTTTTGGTGGCTCCAGGTAGCTCAGCACCCCGGCACTGCAGAGGTGCCTGCGCTGTGTCCAGGAGGGCAGGGCGGGGAGGACACGTGTGCCTCGGGGAAGCCTCGCTGCTCAGCACTTCCCCCACAGGTATCTCACCAGGAAGCCCGCCCCCCACCTGGTGAGCCCCTCCAGACAGCCAGGACGTCGTAGGAGCTGCGGGGTGGCTCCAGAGCAGCCGAGGCTCCACGGAGCTCACCTGGCCGCGCCATCTGGCTCAAGGCCACACCCTCTCCCCGCGTGCTTCCGAGTTAATGTCCCAGGGAGCATGGCCTGGATAAGGATCTAGAGCTGCAGGATTAATGGGGGGTGGACAGGCCTCCCGGGAGGCCTGTCTGTGACCTTGTTTGGGGGTGACTTCAGGTGGACCAGATGTCTTGGCCTGGAGAGCTGGGTCGCCCAGTCTGCGCTGTCTCCTGGTGGAGGTGCCCGACACAGCTCTCGGGACGCATCTCTCGGTACACATCTCTGGGGACACCTGGCTGGTCACACTGTGACAGCACCAGCCACTCCTCAGAGAGAGTGACTTCCAGGTGCCTGAGCACCGAGGAGGACCCCCAGGCCCTGCAGCAAAACCAAACAGCACAGACCCCCAATGCTGCAGCCTGTGCCCCACCCCGTACAGCACGTGCGGCTCCCAGTGGTGACAAGCCTGAGTGGCAAATTACAGTCATCACAATTTTATAATTACAACGGCTGAGCGGAGACGACCGGGGACCCGTCATCCCGCTCCCAACACCCCTCTCCCCAACAAAATAGTTAGGGTTATTTATGTCAGCAAATTAAGCAAAAATGGCTGTATCTATAGCTTGATGGACTTCCATGTTTAATTCATAAGGATTTGGGAAGGTGGCTGGAGCTTCCTTCCCACCTTACGGCTGAGCGGGTCACGTGGGTTGGCGACGTTGGGGATCCACCATCGCGGGCTGGGCAGCTGATACCGCTGGCAATTGGGGGCTGTGGTCCTGCAGGACGGGACCTGAGGCCACATCCACACTGTGGCCTTGCAACCCTGTGGCAGGTGAGGCTGGGACCCAATGTCCTCTCTGAGGTTGACCTGTCCTCTTGGCAGGAGGGTCCTGCGCATCCCCCTGTCAAGGGGCCCCACTATCAGGGTGCTTTGAGAGCGTCGTGCATGAGCTCCCCAAGAAAGGTAGCCCGAAAATCGCCTGGGGACTCCCTGCAAGGAAGGGGCACTTGGCACCCGTGGCCCCTGGAGAGGGAGGACGGGCTGGGAGGACCCTGTCTTCACCAATTCAGATGCCAACATCTCGAACCTGTGTACAGTGGACACAGGACAGCAGCCAAGCAGGGCCGAGCACACGCCGGACGGCCCTCCCTGGGGACGCAATGTGGCTTCCAGAGGAGCAGGCCCGACACTGGAGAAGGGACATGCACTGGCACGAGGGGGACCCCAGCGGTCCCAAGGTGCCCCACGGGCCTCCCTGCTCTCCCCACTCGGATGGGGCAGGGGTGTCAGCATCACCCGAACAGGCAACGCCCAAGGGTGACCCCAGCCCCTGGGGACGAGCAGGAGCTGAGCTCGCCCAGGGCCGCGTGAAAGGAAGGAAGAGGAGAACAAAGCTGCCGCCAAGCTGCCCCTCTGGGCATTGTGCGCGCTGGCCCCTTTCCCAGCGTATCACTCTCCATTGAGGGAGGTCAAGCGCCGCGCAGCCCTTCCGCAGCCCTGATGGTTTTCAGGAGGCGCTGAATGGAGTGCAAATTAGCGGAGTCCTCGGGAGCCTTGTTACTGTCACTCCCAAACTGACGCTCCAAAGGCAGCGCGGGGATTAATCAATCCAAAGAACTCGCCATTATCAAAGCAAGGTAGGAAACTATTTATTGTCTCCTCTTTCATGTTTCGCCCCTTCTGCCCGCTGCACCCCGGTGTCCTCGCGGAGGCGGTGAGGCCCAGCCTCTCCAGCCCACCCCACGCTCCCACACCGCCAGGCCCCGAGCCGTGGGCTGCTGCGTGGGTCATTGTTCTCCAGAATCAAGCCTGCTCGGCCCTTTCAGAGCCAAGTGCAAGGCCTGAGGCGGTGGGCACAGCAGTGGCCTGGAGGACCAAGGACCAGGCCAGGCCTCGGGGGTCGTCCAGCCACACGGCAGCGGATCGTGGAGCCAAAGGAGCTGAACCAATTTGCTTTCAGGACTTGAGCCCCCCGAAGCCCTGGCTCCACCTGACCTGTCTGGAGCCAAAGCTGCCTTTGCTCAGGAGCCCCCCACCCAACGTGGTTCCAACTGGACCACGCCAGTGGCTCTTCAGCCTGGAAAAGCAGGCCCCATAGGAGATGGCCCCGATACTTTGTTCATCTCAAAGTGCGGGTGGCCGAGGTTTCCAGGAAGACCCGTCCGCTTAGAAAGGGGACAGAACCAGCCCTGGCTACTTGGCCCACAACCTCTGGGTGACAGAGGCCCCAAACAAAAACACACGTCCAACTCATGCGCAAGCAAACGGCCAGCAAGTGAAGAGTGTGCGTCTACACACACACACACACACACACTCAGACACACTCAGACACACACACACAATGAGCGTGGGTGAGCAAATAAATATCTTGAACGAACAAAGAGACATCTACTGGACAAATACATCTAATGCGTCAATTAATGATCATCCAACGGGCGAACAAATAGGCGTCCAGTGGGTTGACAGAAACGTAGAAGCAGATGGATGGTCGGTGTCTGAGGAATGACGTTCATCTGTGCATAAACCAATACCTTCTGAGCAGCAGACAAGCAAGGTCCACGTAGTGCACCCACCAACAAGCGAGTCCAGGAGTCAGCAAGCACAGAGGTGGCTCTCTAACGGGCGAAGACGTGCCTAGTGAACGCGTTCACAAGTCACCACGGGGCACTGCAGCCGTGTAGGCAGAGAGCAGAGGAACACCCTCGAGTGGACGAAGGCGTTCCTAGTGAGCGAGAGCAGCACCCTGAATAGGGAGGTACCCACACGTGAGGCGCCCACAGGCGTCAACAGCTCACATGCTCGAGGGACCCAGTGCCCATCCAGAGGCCACAGTGTGCCGGGCCACCTGGGGTCGTGAGGCACAGCTCCCCACTCGGCTCAGGAAGGGCCCGTTCTTTGGCGAGTGCCTGGGGAGCACCCTGCCAGGTGCTGGTGTGGCTCGGCAGCACTGGAACTCGGGGGACGTGAGACCCCCTCCCTGACGCCACCCGCTGCAGGCCAGGCTCTGGCCGGGGAGCCTGGACTCAGCCTGCAGTGGCCAGTCACACACGTGTAAGACGCACACCCTCCTGGGCCTCGGTTTCCCTGCCTACCACCCGGAAGACAGTCCTCAGGCCCAAGCTCAGAGTAGGAGGATCAACAGCTGCAGGGAGGTGGGCGCCTGCTCACGTTCCGGCGCCCATGACCAGGCGACTTGTGGAAATAAGATGATGTGAGTAGTCACAGATGGACAGGGTGTCTGCCGTCTCTACAGAGGTCTCCCAGGACCACGTGAGACCAAGCCACAGGCAGGCACGGTCCGGAGCTCCTGGTTAAACCCCAGAGGTAAATGGAGGCAGCTATGCCAGATCCCGCCTCCCACAGGCCCTCCACACAGCCCCAGGCTGAGGTGCCCACAAAGCCACAAGGCACGTCCCCAGCCAACTCAGGAAGGGCCCTGTGCAGGGCGGGAGGCCCATGGCTCCCCACGTCAGCTGCCAACTCGATGCCCCCAAAGCAGGAGGTCTGATTTGCTGTAAATGGTGAAGTTCCAGAACATTCCGTGGAGGTACTCAGCTCCACAGTCACCTGCCGAGAGCTTCGTCTGGGAATCTGCAGGAGGAGCACCACGTCCTCTCGCGAAGCCTGCCCCGTGCCCAGCTTCCTGCTTGTTGCCTGGACCTCCCAGGGGGCACGTGGACAGACAGACATGGCTGTCGCAGGCAGAAGGGCCTGTGGGCCGGCCCCAGTCTGTCTGAGGTGACCCTGGGGCAGTGTGGCACTCGGGATGGGCCACCCGGAGTGGAGCTGCGTTCCCTGAGGTCCACGGCGCGCTCCTCCTGGACTCCCAGGCGCCATGTGTCTGTGCTTATCTCCTGCCCCTTCTCTACTGAGGCATGAGCTCCTACAGATAAATGATCGATTCTTTCTTGTCCCTGGAAACAACGCTTTCCCATATTTTTGACAAGTACATTAAAGGCTGCCCGATGTCTGCCCTGCCCAGGCCGGGACAGCACCGAGGGTTCCCTCCTGGGCCCTTTCAGAATCACTGGCTCACTCCCCAGGACGCCCTCATGGGCACAAACACCCTGAGAGTACACCCCTCCCCCAGAAGCAGACAGCGGCAGGGGGACAGTGGGATAGGGCACGTGCTGGCCATCCATGTCAGTTTGGGTGGAGAGACCTTCCGCCCACTCCCGAGTCCCAGGGACTTTTCCCTCTGGGAGGGAAAAGGAGGTCGGCTCGCAGCCTGACCAGTGGTTCCCAATCAGGACAGTCCAGCGGATGTCTGGCAAGGTCACAGAGTTGACTGGCACAGCCTGGTGGGGGTGGGGGTCCTGGCACTCAGGTGGCCAAACACCAGCAACACAGCACGGAGACGCGCAGACCCGCATGCCAGAGGAACCCACGGGCGACTTCGAGATCCCAGAGACGCTGGAGGCTGAGGCAGGTGCGTCACAAGTGCAAGGCCGGCCTCAGCAACTTAACAGAAAATAAAAAGGGCTGGGAGGTAGCTCAGTGGTGAGTGCCCCTGGTTCTCTGACAACCCAAACCCACAGTGAGAAATACCCCAGCTAAGAGAGGCGTTGGTGGGGGCTCCAGTTGGCCCCCACCATCTGTGTGAGGACCCCAGAGGGTGTCCTGTGGGACTGTGGCTGGACTGTGGGACTGCAGACAAGCCCGCACGCTCTCTGGGCAGGGCCAGCAATGGCCCAGGAGGCTGAGACCGCCCTGCAGACCAGCAGCCCGTGCACAAGGTAGGGTAGGTCTTCAGGGCCACCAACCCACAGGTGGCAGTCAGGATGCAAATACAGGGCTCTGGAAATGGTCTCCCAAGCCCCTGCCACTCGCCTCTTCATGAAGCTCCAGGGAGGGGGGTTCGTCCCACAGCTGGAGTCTTCCTGTGGCCGCTGCGGTCCCCAGGAGCCCCAGGGCCTTGGCAGGGACGGCTGCTCTGTCCCACCAGGAGCCCTGCACACAGCCCCAGCCGCTGTCGACAGCACAGTCCGGAACATTCTGCTCCTGGGTGGGATGTCACGGAAGAGGGTCCTTCTGTCAGTTCCCGGACAGAACACGCCCTGGCGCTTTGCCAAGCTGGGCCATCCCCAGCACACCCTGGCTGTCCCACTCCCAGGGGGCTGCTCGAGCAGTCCTGGTCCCGAGTGACAGTGTCTCGGGTGAGCGGTGTGGGAGGGGCAGGGAGAAGCTGACAGGAGCAGAGGCCTCTGGGTGGGTGGCCTGGTGGCACCTCCTTCCCCAGTGGTGCTCTGCTGTCTGAGCTGACACCTGGACTGTTCCTTTAGTGCTGTTGATGCCAATGCACAGGCTCCAGGGAAGCCCCCTCAAAATCCTGCCCTAACTGGGTGCCAACCTGCCGAGTCAGCCAGGAACGGGGTTGGCTGGTCATCCGGGCTGGGTGCAGGGGCAGCGGGGTGGCAGCACTAACTGAGGACCTGTGCTTTGTAACGGAAATGTCCTCCCCGTCATAAAGGGGATGAGTGGCCACCGGTGAAGGCTCTTGCTGGTGGCTCTTGGGAGGTTGCGAGCCCTAGCACTGGACGACTGGCCCCATGGATTGTTCCCTGAAGGCCTCCTCTGACCAGGCCACCACCTCAGATCCAGCTCCACCCAGCAGCCCTCCTGCAGTGTCCACTTTCCCTGCAGCTGGCCCTCGGAGGGCACACAAGGGGTACTGATGTCCTTCTCACCTTACCTAGGCTGTTCCTATGCCTGGCGGTGCTGGGGGCGGGGGGGGTCCTCTTGGTCCTCACTGCAACCAGATTCCCAGCCAGGCCACATCACCCAGTGCCACATCTCCTCCACCCCATCCCTTGGGTCTGCCCAGCCCTCTCAGGTCCCAGCCCACGCAGGTCCCTGCCACTGAGATCCTAGCCACTGAGGTGCTAGTCCACTGAGGTCCTAGTCCACTGAGGTCCCCGCCACTGAGATCCTAGCCACTGAGGTCCTAGTCCACTGAGGTCCCCGCCACTGAGGTCCTAGTCCACTGAGATCCTGGCCACTGAGTTCCCAGCCACTGAGGTCCCCGCCACTGAGGTCCTAGTCCACTGAGGTCCTAGTCCACTGAGATCCCGGCCACTGAGGTCCTAGTCCACTGAGGTCCTAGTCCACTGAGGCCCTAGTCCACTGAGGTCCCAGCCACTGAGATCCTAGTCCACTGAGGTCCCAGCCACTGAGGTCCTAGTCCACTGAGGTCCTAGTCCACTGAGGTCCTAGTCCACTGAGGTCCTAGTCCACTGAGGTCCCAGCCACTGAGATCCTAGTCCACTGAGGTCCTAGTCCACTGAGGTCCTAGTCCACTGAGGTCCTAGTCCACTGAGGTCCTAGTCCACTGAGGTCCTAGTCCACTGAGGTGCTAGTCCACTGAGGTCCCAGCCACTGAGGTCCTAGTCCACTGAGGTCCTAGTCCACTGAGGTCCTAGTCCACTGAGGTCCCAGCCACTGAGGTCCTAGTCCACTGAGGTCCTAGTCCACTGAGGTCCCAGTCCACTGAGGTCCTAGTCCACTGAGGTCCCAGCCACTGAGGTCCTAGTCCACTGAGGTCCTAGTCCACTGAGGTCCTAGTCCACTGAGGTCCCAGCCACTGAGGTCCTAGTCCACTGAGGTCCTAGTCCACTGAGGTCCCAGCCACTGAGGTCCTAGTCCACTGAGGTCCTAGTCCACTGAGGTCCTAGTCCACTGAGGTGCTAGTCCACTGAGGTCCCAGCCACTGAGGTCCTAGTCCACTGAGGTCCTAGTCCACTGAGGTCCTAGTCCACTGAGGTCCTAGTCCACTGAGGTCCTAGTCCACTGAGGTCCTAGTCCACTGAGGTCCTAGTCCACTGAGGTGCTAGTCCACTGAGGTCCCAGCCACTGAGGTCCTAGTCCACTGAGGTCCTAGTCCACTGAGGTCCTAGTCCACTGAGGTCCCAGCCACTGAGGTCCTAGTCCACTGAGGTCCTAGTCCACTGAGGTCCCAGTCCACTGAGGTCCTAGTCCACTGAGGTCCCAGCCACTGAGGTCCTAGTCCACTGAGGTCCTAGTCCACTGAGGTCCTAGTCCACTGAGGTCCCAGCCACTGAGGTCCTAGTCCACTGAGGTCCTAGTCCACTGAGGTCCCAGCCACTGAGGTCCTAGTCCACTGAGGTCCTAGTCCACTGAGGTCCTAGTCCACTGAGGTGCTAGTCCACTGAGGTCCCAGCCACTGAGGTCCTAGTCCACTGAGGTCCTAGTCCACTGAGGTCCTAGTCCACTGAGGTCCTAGTCCACTGAGGTCCCAGCCACTGAGGTCCTAGTCCACTGAGGTCCTAGTCCACTGAGGTCCCAGTCCACTGAGGTCCCAGTCCACTGAGGTCCTAGTCCACTGAGGTCCCAGCCACTGAGGTCCTAGTCCACTGAGATCCTAGCCACTGAGGTCCTAGTCCACTGAGGTCCTAGTCCACTGAGGTCCTAGTACACTGAGGTCCCAGCCACTGAGGTCCTAGTCCACTGAGGTCCTAGTCCACTGAGGTGCTAGTCCACTGAGGTCCCAGCCACTGAGGTCCTAGTCCACTGAGGTCCTAGTCCACTGAGGTGCTAGTCCACTGAGGTCCCAGCCACTGAGGTCCTAGTCCACTGAGGTCCTAGTCCACTGAGGTCCTAGTCCACTGAGGTCCTAGTCCACTGTGGTCCCCGCCACTGAGGTCCTAGTCCACTGAGATCCTAGTCCACTGAGGTCCTAGTACACTGAGGTCCTAGTCCACTGAGGTCCTAGTCCACTGAGGTCCCCGCCACTGAGGTCCCCGCCACTGAGGTCCCCGCCACTGAGGTCCTAGTCCACTGAGGTCCTAGTCCACTGAGGTCCTAGTCCACTGAGATCCTAGTCCACTGAGGTCCTAGTCCACTGAGGTCCTAGTCCACTGAGATCCTGGCCACTCAGGTCCCAGCCACTGAGGTCCTAGTCCACTGAGGTCCTAGTCCACTGAGGTCCCAGCCACTGAGGTCCTAGTCCACTGAGGTCCTAGTCCACTGAGGTCCTAGTCCACTGAGGTCCTGGCCACTGAGGTCCTAGTCCACTGAGGTCCTAGTCCACTGAGGTCCTAGTCCACTGAGGTCCCCGCCACTGAGGTCCTAGTCCACTGAGGTCCTAGTCCACTGAGGTCCCAGCCACTGAGGTCCTAGTCCACTGAGGTCCTAGTCCACTGAGGTCCTAGCCACTGAGGTCCTAGTCCACTGAGGTCCTAGTCCACTGAGGTCCTAGTCCACTGAGATCCTGGCCACTCAGGTCCCAGCCACTGAGGTCCTAGTCCACTGAGGTCCTAGTCCACTGAGGTCCTAGTCCACTGAGATCCTAGTCCACTGAGGTCCTAGTCCACTGAGGTCCTAGCCACTGAGGTCCTAGTCCACTGACGTCCCAGCCACTGAGATCCTAGTCCACTGAGGTCCCCGCCACTGAGGTCCTAGTCCACTGACGTCCCAGCCACTGAGGTCCCAGCCACTGAGGTCCTAGTCCACTGAGGTCCTAGTCCACTGAGGCCCTAGTCCACTGAGGTCCTAGTCCACTGAGGTCCTAATCCACTGAGATCCTAGTCCACTGAAGTCCCAGCCACTGAGGTCCTAGTCCACTGAGGTCCTAGTCCACTGAGGTCCCAGCCACTGAGGTCCCAGCCACTGAGGTCCTAGTCCACTGAGGTCCCAGCCACTGAGGTCCCAGCCACTGAGGTCCCAGCCACTGAGGTCCTAGTCCACTGAGATCCTAGTCCACTGAGGTCCTAGTCCACTGAGGTCCTAGTCCACTGAGGTCCTAGTCCATTGAGGTCCTAGTCCACTGAGGTCCCAGCCACTGAGGTCTCAGCCACTGAGGTCCTAGTCCACTGAGGTCCCCGCCTTGAGGTCCCAGTCACTGAGGTCCTAGTCCACTGAGGTCCTAGTCCACTGAGATCCCAGTCCTGAGGTCCTGGCCACTGAGGTCCCAGTCACTGAGGTCCCAGCCACTCAGGACCCAGCCACTCAGGGACCAGCCCACGGGGACCCAGCCACTCATGCCAGGCGGCACTAGTGGCTGCAGACACCCGGGAGCCTGGCCGACTGGGAGAGGAGACCCTCCTAGACAGGGTCTTCCGGTGCACGGCCCTCACTGTAGACTGGCCCTTGGGTGTGCTCCGTGCTTGGAGCCCACTCACCACCGATGCGGGTTCCCTGCAGAACCTCACCTGAGAAGTCCCAGCCAGGCTGCTTGCACGTGGGTGTGTGCCTGGGGGTCCCATGTGCACTGGAAAGGACAGAATGGGTCCGAAGTTCACTCTCCGAGATTGGCTCCCTGGGGCTCTCTGTGCGTCTGCTCCGGCACCAGGACCTTGTCCCTGAACGGCAGTCACTCCATCTCCCAGGAGTGACGTCCAGTCCCGTGCTGCCCAGGGAGGCAGGTGCACAGAGCCCGTCCACCTGCCTCTCCCCATGCAGCAGGCCTTCAGCTGGCGGGCTTGCGAGGGGCTTCCCAGGGGCTCGCTCCTCCAGCAGGTCTGCTGGCTGCTCTGCCCGGGGGGTCACCTTCCAGGCCAGGGACACCCCGTGGCCAGGGTCTCCTCAGGGGCTCTCGTGGCCCATCCCCAGAACCTGGGTTCTGGCCACCGGCAGTCCCTCCTGGAGAGGGCCCAACTAGACCCATGGGGTTGCATGAGTCTGAGGTGGTGCAACCCGGGCAGTGAGGGTCACTGGTCCAAGTGCAGGGTGGCGGCTCTTGAAGGTCCTCACACGTAACACCTGGGACACGGTACCAGCCGGGGCGTCTCTATCAAGCATTGCTGGGGAGTGCAGGGGCACTGCCAGCCCCCACCCTGTTAAGTCACCCTAGGGACGCCCTGGGAGGGACAGCACGGAACCCCACCAAAGAGCCACCAGGGCAGAGGAGCAGCCCTCCAACACTCCCCAGAGAGGGTCGACGGTGTGTCAGGGGGAAGGAGGTGGCAGGGGACCGCTGTTCCCTGTGGGTGGAACCTGCGTATTGAATCAGCCAGCCCAAGGGGCAATTACGGGCAGCCGGGGGGTGGCACCTCATGTGGCCCGGGAGGGTCCAAGCCCCCGCCTCACACGCACCGCGGCCTTTCATCTCCACCAGGCCGGCCCTAATCATCAGATTCCGCTTCATTCTTAATCCTTATTTTCTTTAAAAAAATGGATTAGGCAAATCTCATCTGGAAAATTAATTAATGTATGAATTCAACAAATATTTACTGAGCACAGCGCTTTGTGAAGTATTTATTTCCATGTAATCTCCTGCGTCCCGGCCACTGATTATTTTTTTCTTTTCCTTTCAGGTTTCTGGCCGGTCCCTGTCTGCGTCTGACGGTTTTGACGCCGATTTTTTTCTAACTCGGCCATTAAGGTCTGTTCCTTTCCCCGGCCACCGGCCACAATAAGTCCATGTTCCACCTCGAAATTCCACGTGGTACAAATCGAGTGACCTGATAGAAGGCTGGGGGGCAGGTCCCCTTGGCTGGCAAGCCCGGGGGACCCGGGGGGACGCGGGGGGCTCCACCGAGCCCCCGGGCCGTGCTGGCGATTGTCTGCGGCAGTTCCCACTGCCCGTCCTGGGGTGGCATTCAATGGCTGGTTCCCTTCTGGGCCTGTCACTGGCTGTAGGTAAGTCTGTCCTCAGGAGCGCCCCGCCCCCAGCCACACAAAAGTGAGCCTGCCTGCGATCCAGAAAGGGACAGGGGCCTTTCATGGGCTTGAATGGGGCCTTCATTTCCCCTCCCTTCTTTACCTCATTCAGGGGGCTCTGACTTGGGCTAATTCGATCACAATCCTGCCGGGCCTTCTCAGCTCCCCGTTCCGGAGCACATTGTCCAGGCGCGGCGGCCCCCCCACACCGGGGTCCCACTCTCCAATTAGCCAACCGCTGGGCCGTCCCCCCACTCCTTTCCTGCCTGCCCGCCTGTTTTTTAACCATTTCCTTTTTGAATTAGCTGTCCAAGGGCCTTCAAGGGCAAGCATCCCCCTGCAGCGGGTCAGCAGGCCCCGGGGGCCGTCAGCACAGTGACCACATAGCTCTGCAGGTCAACTGGCTTCTGAAAGTCAGCACCAGCCCCCCCAAGACACGGAGGGTCACCAAGAACAAATGGCCCTGCCTCGACGTCCCCACACCTCGACGCAGGCGGTTC
Source organism: Ictidomys tridecemlineatus (assembly GCF_052094955.1). Lineage (NCBI taxonomy): Eukaryota > Metazoa > Chordata > Mammalia > Rodentia > Sciuridae > Ictidomys > Ictidomys tridecemlineatus. Next base: position 1,834,824 of record NC_135487.1, read on the forward strand.
TGGATGGGCAGGTCTCCCAGGAATCCTGGGCACTCCAGGCGGTGACGGTGCTGGGGGACGCCGTCCTAGATGACCCCGGTCCTCTTGCCGCCTCAGGACGGGAGGGAGGGAGGGCAGTTGGGGTTCTTGGCTTCCTTTGGCCTGAAGAGTTCAGGCCACACCATTTCCCCCAAACCCAGTTCTCCTGCCTAAATCAGAAGTTTGAAAAGCCGGTGGGTGGCAGGCTCAAGCCCAGTCTCCCGTAGACCCCGACTGCACACCCCACAGGGCACTGAGGGCCGAGCAAGTCTGCGTGGCCATGTCCATGCAGATGGGTATTTCACTGCTGTTAGCACCCAATGAGAAATACTGGGAGTGTCCCAAAATGCAAACCCTAGCGAGCGCCTTGCTGTTCCGACCTGGGTGGCCCCACGCACAGCTGCCTGCTTACCTCTGTGGCTTTAGCCCATCCCCGTGTTCACTGCCCACACCACAGGAGGCCAGGAAGGGGACGTCTGGATGCAGGACACACAGGACGGCCATGTGAGGATGAAGCCAGAGGCCCCATGGGGTACACAACACGCCCAAGACCCGGCCCAAGGTTTCCAGCAGCCACAGGTGGGAGAGAGGGTGGTCAGCCTGGGCCTCGAGGGCACTCGGCCACTTGACCTCAGACACAGGTCTGCAGTGGCTTCTGCCTCCCTCGGTGGCCGGTGCTGTGCTGCTTCCCCCCCACGTGGAGGGTGTGGAAACCGCCGTGGAAGGAGAGCCCGCAGGGTGCCCGCTCCGCTGCCGGCTGTTCTGTGAGAAGGAGCTCGGGGCGCCTCCCGCCTCGGTCCGGAGGAGCCGCGGGCAGCCTGTGTTGACCGCCACCTGGTCGGGGAGGAGGACAGCCCCCTGGTGGGGCACGGCTGTCCCCCACAACGCTTTTTCCTCCAGATTAATCCAGGGGGACTCCTGGTTCCCCATCCTCACACCTCTGAAATAGCAGGGCTCCGGCGACACGTGGAGCTGGGACTCGACTTGAGGACAGTTCGTTTCCAACCTCGAACACGTGGAGGACTGCCTCAGACAGGGCAGTGGCTGGCTGGGGATCTCAGCGGCGTTTCCAGAGCTGGGGTCTTGCCATCATCCTCTGGCCGTGGCCCGGGACCCTGCCTCTGTGACTGAGATTCTTGAAAACCTGGACATTGCTTTTTAAAAAACCCCATAGAACAATCTGATGTTTAAAAGGAACCAATAAAAAGAGCCCACCGTGTCCACATGGTCCCTCACCGTCCGCTGCCACGGGGCGTATGCAATGCAGTCTGGGTGATTAAAATGCAAAACCCCAGGGTTCTTGAGGAGAGCCCTAAAGGGGACGGGTTATAATCAAGAGTCCCCGAACTACCCTGAGCCACCCCCCCTCTCAGCAGAGCGGTGGCCGGGCCTCTCCCAGGAAGTGCCCTCGCCCCTGAGGCCAATTCCGCTGAATGGCCCTTCAACGTCAGCCCCAGAGGACAGTGGGCCTCCTTCCCTGTGACTGTCCCCTGCCTCAGGGACATGTGTTGAGCAGGTGTGGCTGGTCTCGGCATGAAGGCCCAGCTGGAGCCCCCGGGAGGCAGGGTGATCAGCACCTTGGCCCCAGTGTCACCAGGCAGCCACACACTCAGGGTGCACACAGAAGAGGGTGGGAGAGGCTGGCCTGGAGGACCAGCAGGAGGGCAGGCAGGGTCTGTGGGTCACCACCGTCCCTGCCCCGAGGACCCACACGGTGGGACGTGGACGTGGCTGGGAGTCCTGACCCGCTGTTCCCTCAGGTGGACTGAGTCCTTTGGGGGGCCCTGGGCTGCCCCACCCAGTCCTTCTGCCCCATCCAGAATCTCCAATGACCACCACTGAGTCCAGATCTCCCTGGAAATAATCCCCAGGAGCACGGGCTCAGAGCGGAGAGGAGGCGCCCTCCAGCACGGAGCCCCCTCCGTCAGCCGGCCCCCACGGAAGGCCTGCAGCACCCGCCTTCATCCGGCCCTCAAGTGAGCCACGTTAGGGTCTCCTGATGACGCGGATTCCCAGGAAAACGTGTCATGCTCCAGCAGCAGGTCCCTGATCCTGCTAGTGGAGCAGGAAGATGGCTCCAAGTGCAGAACAGAGGGGCGTCCTCCGTCCTGCTCAGGTGACAACAGCCAGCTCTGCAGCCAGAGCTCGGAGCCCCACCTCCCTCCGCCACCCCCAAGGCTTTGGTTGCTCCAGGTGGCCTTCCCGAGACCCCAACCCCACTGTGTGTGACCCTCACGGCTTTCAGGGTCTCTGTGGTCCTCCTCCACCTCTGCCTCTGCCTCTGCCTCCTCTTCCTCCTCCTCCTCCTCGTGCTCCACTTCCTCCCCCTTTTCCTCCTCCCCCTCCCCCCTGCTGTCCCCCCTCCGTCCCCTCTGCACGCTTGGCTGGGGGTGAAGATCTTGTCAAGTGGAAGTCAAAATCAGAGATGCCCAGATGGTTTCTCCTCCAGATCCAACCAGGCCAGCTAAGTGAAGGTCAAGGTCTCACCTCCTCCACAGGTTCTGGAGAGCCAGGCTCATGGCTGGGACGCTGGACCTGTGCCTCAGGCCCCACCGTTGACCTCAAGATCGACACGTTGACTCTAGGTCTGCAGGAAAGCCCTGACCGTAGGCCTGGCAGTCCACGGCTTCCTGGGGGCAAGCGGCTTGTGCAGGACCACGGCAGAGTCCCTCCTCCTCCTCCTCCAGGGCCCACAGCCCTCTGCCTGGGCCTGGACTCGGCTGGGTGAGGGTCACACTGCCTCCCAGGGCCTGGGCCGGCCCAGGATGGGCTCTCTCCTGGAAGCCATCCACCTCAGCAGAGACAAGTCAGGAGGGGCCCCCTTCCACCTGGGGTGTCTCCCAGGCTCCTCCTCCCCAGCCAGACCCTGGGGGTCTGGGACAGCGGAGTTTCCTGTGTAGGAAGAGGGGAGACACAGCTGTCCTTCAGGGGCGACCAGGGTGCGGTCACATTAAAGCTTCGGGCTGGAGAGAGGGCCAGCCAAGGTCCATCCGAGAAGACAGCTCGGGGCATGTGGTGGTGTGGGCAGGTGTCCAGGGCCAACAGACGCTGTGCCCTGCCCCAGGCTCCGTGGAGACCCCTCAGAGAGGCCGAGGCCTGGGGCACCTACAGTGCAGCCGTCGCCCCTGGGCCTGGTTCCTGGGCTTCTTGGGCCTGTGGGTCTTGGGGTGCATGCAGCTTGTGAGACGTCCCTGCCGTGGGTGCCAGGGCAACTGGAGGCCCTGGAAATGTGATCTTGGTGGGTCAGGAAGCCTGAGCAGCCTCTGCCTTTCCTTCTGCTGAGGTTCCTGGTTCCCGGAGGGGCCACTAGGAAGGAGCCTGTGGGTCTCCCACAGCTACACTGTGAGCAGAGTTCCGCCGACCAGGGCCTCCGGGGCACGGCCCTGCCGCCATCGCTGCCTCCAGGTCCCAGCCTGGCTTGAGCCGTTCCCAGGGTTATTTCATCTCTCAGGAGGCCAGGAGAGGGCGTGGCCACCTCTCCCGGGCTCTGGGACCCTCCTGGGTGCACAGCTGGCGAGTCTGCCTGCCACCAGGCCCGCACCTACACTTCCCGAGGTGCCTGTCGAAAACGAGGAAGCAGCCAAGCATCCTAATCCCCCGCGCCCCCCACTCTTCCCAGCGCTCTCCCGGGCCTCTGCTGAGCACCAGGGCCGAAACGCAGGCTGATAAATTAGTCTAGAGGGAAACAAGGCCGCTTCTACTTGTAAAAGGTCATTTCGACTTTGTTCTGGGTGAGGGTTTATCTCAGCTGCCGCGGAGACAGACAATGCCTGGGGCCTAAATGGCAGAAATCTTAGCTCTGCTCGTGAAATTACTGTGCTGATAAGCAGAGTGGACTTCAGAGAGATCTAAATGGGGAAGGAGTGGATGTAGGTATTTCTGAACATGATTGAACAGGGATGGCACAATGGATGCACAGTTAACTGGGCATTAGCCCAAGGGAGAGGCGAGTCTGCGAGCCACACACAGGGTGGTTCCTGGGGCTGTAATCCCTGTCCCTGCCCTGCGCTGGCCGGCACAGGGGATGGGAGGACAAGGCCGGACACATCTCACCCCTGCACACAGTGGGGACGGCCTGATGAGCCTCAGGGGCACCTGCTGAGCGCAGGAGGGGCTGGCAGTGAGGAAGGAGGAGCCTGGCTCAGAGCTGCTGGCCGGTGTCCCGGAGGCGGACCAGAGCCTCCTTCAGGCCATTTTATTCAGGTGTTTTCAAGGTGTGAAAGGCACCTCGGGGCACTGAGGGACAAACTGTCCATGTGTAGGGAGACCACAGGCTGCCAATCCCCCAAGGGCCTGCTTCGGGAACTCAGACTGACCTCTGGCCCTGGGGAAATGGCCCCGGGCGACCAGGCCGCCTGGGGGTGCTGCCTGTGTTCCAGGCCAACCCAGAGCGCTCAGTGCCCCAGGCCGAGGGACACAGCAGGACAGCCACGGGAGCCCCCGCTGCCTCTGCAGCACGAAGGTCACCAGTGAAGATGGGCGACTGCAGGTGGACCATCCCGCCAGCCACTGCCCCTCAGCAGCTGGTGAGCTGCTGTGTCACGCTGGCCTTTGGCTGAGGCCAAGGTGGCTGAGACACGTAGGAGCACATTCCTACCCCGGGGTGATGGCCACAAGAATTCCCCTCTGATAAGCAGGCCAGGCCTGGCCGGGGCAGCGGCGGAATCTGCCGTCCTCTGCCTGCTAAGGAGCCCAGGGCCCGCGGCCCGGCCCATGTCCAGGGAGACCTTTTATGGCCTGGAACGCCGGGGGCTCTTGTCTGGCCTGTTGGCAGGGAGGGGGGCCCTCTAAGGGGCTGGACGGCTGGCATTGCTGGGGTTCCCCCGGGAGCTACTGGGCTAGTCACAACCCCACCCTCAGGAAGGCCACCCTCCTGGCCCATCTGCCCGCTGTGAAGCCTGCCCTTGGGAAATCACTCAGAACCAGACCATTTCAAGTACAGAGGCCAGCCGCCGCAGCTTCTCTGGCCTGAGTGATCTGGTGGCTCTCGGCTTCCCTCGGGGAGGCGCGGTGAGCCCAGAGGGCGTGGGTGCCCAGTGCCCAGCATCACAAGGCTAACCCCGAACGCCAGCCTGGCGCAGAGCCAGAGCTGAGTGGGGTCCCAGGTCGCGGCCCGGCCCACGCGGCACACTCCAGCCCCGATATCCCCGTTCCACGAGTGCACCAGGTCCCTCCAGGGCTGACGAGAGCCCTTGCTGACAGGGACAGGGGACACTGGAGGCAGTGGGACCTGCCTGTGCCCTCAGCCAGTGTTGGTGACGTGAGCCCAGGGCAGGAAGGACTGGCTGGAGCCCACCCCGACGGCCGTCTGCAGGCCGCCGCCCTGGCGCGGAGGCCTCCAGGGGCTGCTCCTCAGTCTGGGTCAGAGGCAGAGTCCTGGGACCCCCCAGGAATGCTGGCAGGTGGGGTGAACCTGGATTTAAAAGGTGTGCGGGGGAGACGCCGCCCCTCTCGGCGGACTCCTGGGCCCCAGCGCGTCTCTGTCCTCGCAGGCCCCTGACCTAGCAGGATGGTCACTACAGGACCCCACATCCAGTCCTCAGGACGGCTGACAGCTCTCTCCAGGGTCTGCAGAATTCCTTGTCATAAATATAGTGACATGGGACATAGATGGGGACCCATTTGGCAAGCGAGGACACCACAGTTCCTGGGAAAAGTGACCCCAGGAGCCAGGCTTGGGCCCCACTCTGGCCCACTGGGGTCCTCCCTGAGCCTCAGTCCTCAGACCAAGACCAGTCCCCTCAGGGCCCAGCACCGCTGGCCAGGGAACTGTGGAGCGGCCTTGGCAGGTGCCCGGTACAGGCCGGGCCTTCCTCTAGCCAGCACTCCTCGGTCACAGAGGGACGCGATGGCCAGGCCGCTCACCAGGCTGCCACGTGGCGGGTCCAGGTGCCTCAGTAGCTGGGGCCCAGGAGTCCGCCGAGAGGGGCGGCGTCTCCCCCGCACACCTTTTAAATCCTTTAGTGTGCGATCCTTATCTTCTTAAGGAGAAGGAAGACGGAGGGGGATGAAGAGGGGACGGAGCAGAGGCAGGCCGGATCTGCAGACAGCCTTGGGGACTGGCGGGCAGGCGCGGGCGTGGCCCCCGGGGAGCGCTGTCCCTGGAGTGGGATGGGTCTGGCCATCACGGGCGGGTGTGTGTGACTGTGGATGGTGAAATGCCACGGAAGGAGTTGGCATCCGAGCTGTCTCTCAAATATGAAAAGAAAACATTGATTTCCCTTTTTCGCCTGTGAATCAGAAAGCTCTATTTAAAGAAAGTGCCCTCTGCCGGGTTGCGACTGAGTTATTACCCCTTAAGGAAGTGGAGGAGAGCCTCGGAGGTATTCTTAGTCATTCTCTCTCCTTTTTTCTGAAATTCCTTATATACCCAGCCTCAGAGCAGGGCCCAAGATAGTGCAGGATTCGTGGCATTCTTGAGCTAAAAGTGTCTGGGCTGATGTCAGGGTGCCTGGGAGACGGACAGGGTTCTGGCGGGCTCCTCTGGCCGTCCTGGAGAAACGGGGTGGCTGGTGGGCTTCTCTTGGAGAGCTCCTGTGTGGCGCTCCTGAGGGCCATGCCACCAGGACACAGTCCTCCTGGAGCCCACCCTCGAGCTGCCAGCCCCAGAAGTGTCCTGTCACCTGGGTGCTAACTGGACGGATGGCCACTCCATGAACCATCACCAAGGGGCCCACTTGCGGTTCTGGACACTTGGTACCGTGAGGCCTCCGCTGAGCCCTAAGACGTCATCAGGGAGGCCCCCCAGTGCTTCTCAGACTTCAGCAAAATTTTCCTGACCACCAGAGACGTGGCCACCCAGGGTCAAGGGTGCCCCAGCCGTGGAGCAGAGAGGGTGCAGCCCTGAGAACCCATGGGCTGAGTGTGCCCCGAGTCCTGGCCACGGCAGCCTGGGACCGAGTGTGCACCCGGAGCCACTGAGAGGAAGTACCATCAGGGACAGCTTCGGCTTTAGACGATAAGGCGGGGACCTAGCACCTAAGACCCAACAGACCAGGTGATCTCCTGGCCCCACTCCAGGCTGCCACTCCCCAAGCCAGAGGTTAAAGGATGAACTTCACCAGATGCCCAGAGAGCTGAGGCCCGGGCTGCCCGGGCTGGAGAGGCATGCAGGACAGGAGACGAGGCCCTGAGCCAGGAGCCGGGAGCTGGGAGCTGGGAGCCGGGAGTCTGAGTGTGCCAGGAGTCTGAGTGTGCCAGGGTGGAGGTGTGCGCACACACATGTGCCTGTGAAGGCACGTGTGGGTGTGAGCTGGCTGTGCACTGTGTGTGAGCCTGTGCATGTGGCCAGGAGCATATATGTCAGCACACAGGCCCGCCGGGTGGCTCCTAGGGGCAGCTGACCCCCATGTCCATGCAGATAGCCGCTCAGGACACCCCAGCCAGGAGGGGTAGCACCTGCTGCCCTTGGCAAGGTTTCTCTTGGCAACTTCACCCTCAGCCTGCCCTGCTTACGCCTGGCCCTCGGGTGCCTGGGTCTGAGATGTAGAGGGCCTTTGGCTCTAGTCGGTTGTTCTGGACGCTGACCCTACACTGAATCTCCTGGGAGCCGTCACAGCCGAGAACCTGGGGAGGTTTTCCAGGGCTTTCCATCCTCAACCTTCACACTCCTGGGCACACACGGATGGCTGCTCCCCCACTTGGCCCACCCAGGCCCTCACCAGCACTGGCCAAGTGCACGGTGACCAGTCAGTGAGACCTGGGCCCTAGACCCCAGCCCTCGACGCAGGTACCCGAGGAGCACCCTTGAGGCTGACCGACAGGGGTGCACCCATGTGTGCGGGTGAGGTACCAGGTTTCACGGCTTCTCTGCAAACTTGGCTGACGTGTCGGGGTCACGTGTTTGGACCTTCTCCAGGCTCAGCTTGCTCACTTCTCCGAGTCACCTGAGCACGTACAGGAAGTCCCAAGTCACCTCTCTTCCCCCACCAACCCAGGGCCTTGCTGTGGGTCCCTCGGAGCTGGGTGGGCTTGAAGGCAGAGGCCCGTGGCTGTGGAAGGCTCCACGGGTTCAGAGGAGCACCCTGGCCTGCTGCCCAGTGGGCCCTGGACACAAGTGCTCTGCTTCCGCTTGGGGATTCCTGGAGTGGCTAAGCCTGCAGGGTCGAAGCTGCTGCCCAGCCCCCGGGGGCCAGGAGCTGGGGCGGCATCTCCTTCTTCCCCGGCCACCAGGGGAATGCTCAGTCACCTGTGTGCTGTCACAGCCCTGGGCTGCCTGCCTCCCAGGCTGACCCTGTCTGCTGGGCATTCATTCTCTGGCCTGTCCTTCCCAAACTCCTGCGTCCACAATAGGGACCTTGTCCAAATGCGCACAAAGGGCCAAGAGTCCTCATTTCTGGCCATCCTTCAGGGACGTGGTGCTGCCCACGAGGACCACGCTGAGCCTGCGGGGTGCCCGGTCTTGTGTCGCCCACAGGTCCGTTTCTGGCTGACCTCGATTTCCCTTGTGCTTCAGAAGAAGAGCACAGGTTCCCAGGAGCCCAGGGATGGCATCCTGGTTCCCTCCGCCCCTGCACCGACCCCAGCACAGCTCACCGCCCACGCCCCCAGCTGGGGCACACAAGGTCTCTGGGTGGCTCCTGCCCCAGCACCATGACCAGCCTGAGAAGACCAGAGAGGGGGCCTCCAACGTGTCTTCCTCCTCGCACCTCACCCTCAGCCCCGCTCAGGGCGAGCGAGGGACAGCCCCTCTGCACCTGCAGGCCCAACACGAAGCCCTGGACGGGGGACACGCGGGTGGCAGGGAATGCCCAGGTCCAGGGGGAGCAGTCGTCTCCTCAGGGTTTCCTCTAAGGCCCCATGAACCCAGAGCTGGAAAGCCTCGTCAGGATCCCCCCAGAGCTCACAGAAGCACCCCCCAGTCACCCCACACAACAGGCACTGCGGCTGCTCCCAAACCTCCAAGCCCAAGCAGGGTAGAGGCCCGGAGGCCCGGTCCTGGGAGGCTGGAGCCTCTGCGGGACTTCAGGAAATCTCCAGGAGAAGGTTGCCCTGTGCAGACTGGAGGCCTTGCCCCAGGGCCCCCATCCCCCCGGGTGGCAGGTGGACGACCTGGGGGGGGGAGAGCACCGGGCTTGGGGTGAGGGTGCCTGAGGTCCCAGAAAGGAGGAGGGGAGGCCCAGCTGCCCCGGGGGCCTGGAGCTGAGGCCGAGGCCTGCTCTGCCCAGCCTGCCATCAGGTTGGCCTTGGCCACAGCCCTGGGGCCTTTGGGACGTGCTGCTGGTGCTGAAGCAGCCGCTCCTCGGGGCTGTTTCTCGAGTCGAGCTGCCGTTAGCTGTCTGCTGGGGACCTTCATCCTGGGGAGGCTGCAGGCTGAGCCACCCTGCACAGACAGCCCTGCCGTTACCAGGAGCCATCCTGGCCCCCGGAGGACCAGGAACGCCTTGCTTTTGGAGAATGCTCAGAGGTGTGCACGGCCTGTGCTGGGGACACCCTGGGCACCCCCTCCCTTCAAGGCTGCGTTGTCCATAATGACTTCGTGTTATGAGCAGAAGTTTCTCAGATTCTCAGAGGACAGGGCTGGGGCGGATGGTGCCCATGGTGTCCCCCAGCCTGGCATCTCTGGCCATCAGGGGGTGACTGACAGGCCTTGACCCTTCTCCTGGGGTCCCTGGAGAAGCCCCTGAGATTGTGGTACGGGGGAGTCGGGGAAGCCCAAAGCCTCCAAGCTGCTTTCCCAGGAACCCTGCAGCTTCCCACGGGCCTTGGCCCAGGCCCAGATGGTTTGTTGATTGAACAAACGAACGTGTCTATTAATATTCAGTCATTCGCGCCAGGGGATGCCGCAGTCCACTTGAGTCAATTCTCCAGATAATTGAAACCCCGTCGGTTCACAGCAACATTCTTTAGCAGCTTCTCCAACACAGGCAGACGCCCTCCTTCAGCAGAAGACACTCAACTGCTGATTACAGCAGGCCTGGGAGGCCACGAGAAGGGCTTTGGGGTTCCCCCAGCAAGCATCCCACAGGACTTGGGAGGAAACCATGGCTGAAGTCTAGGGTCGCCTGCCCTGGAGCTTGCCCCGGCCTCCAGCCACGTTCTCTGCCCCAGCGGCTGGCACAGCTGCAGACGCTGCCTGGGGCAGGTGGCCTCCACGCAGCCCATCCACGGCCGGCTGTCTCTGGGCTGTCACTGCCACCGTCTCTTAATTAGCAAAATAAACAGTGCGATGATAAATGTCACGATTTACTCAACAGATGATCAGAATCATTGTTCTGCAGACCCTCGGGCAATAAAATGCAATCATGGGGTGATTTATTCTGGGAGGGCGAACAGTGGGCTGCGTCACGGCGGGAAGGCGGCTGAGCCCGGTGCGTCAGGCGGCAGGGGAGTGGGAATTGGGGCGCCCTCCTGACAGAGCCCCCTAGGGAAAGAGCCCAGCGAGCGTTTCCAGGCACCCAAGCCCACACGGGCACAGCCCACCCAGTCCAGGCAGGGGCATCAGGCAGGGGGCGTGTTTCCTTCCAAAATGGCAAGAAGTCACGTCCTGGGGGCCCCAAAGCACCCCATGGGGTGGCCTAAAGTCACTGAATGTCCCTGATACATGTGTGGAGATGGAAGGAGGAACAGCCTTCGAGGCCTAAGAAACAAGTGACCAGCGGAAGGAGAGGCTCGGCCGGGTCCCACATGCTGCTCAGCTGAAGGAAGGTCCCCTGGAGTGGGCTGTCCCTGCCCATGCGCAGGAGCCACTGCCCCCTGGGGGAGAGGAGAACTTTGTCTGGGTCTGAGTCACCCCCAAACCTCAGGTTGACTGGCCCTATGTGTCTTCATGGTGGCTCAGACTGGCCACCCCTCGGGGACACAAAACCATCCTGGTCCTCCTTAGCTGTCAGCTGTCATCTTTGCTAAAACGTGACTTATTCTTTTTCCGTAGATGAACACCGTGTTAACAACAGTGTACGGCGTGAGCGTGGACAGTCCTGTTTAAAGTCTGGACCATCGGGAGCCCAGCCCTGTGTGGCCTGGGCCTGCCGGGCTCCCCGGTGGGTGGTGCACTGGCCCAGTGACACAGCCCCATGACGTCCACCTCCTCCGTCTGCAGGAACACAGGCCGGAGCAGCCCGCAGGTCAGGGCCACCTGGTGCCGAGCAGCTTGGGTGGCAGACGGGAGGCCCTCTGCTGCCAGAACCACAGAGGCCTGGGCGCTGGGTCCCAGGTTTTCCGTCCGGGCTCGGAGGCCCTGCTGGCGGTGACGGAGAGATAAGGCACGCAGGCCAAGCAGGTCAGGGAAGTCCTGGGGAGGGACACCGCAGACCTCCAGAAAGACCGGGAGACCCTAAAGCGACAGCCACCACTCAGGAACACGTAGAGGGTGCTGGTCAGGCTGCCCGGAGGGGAGGGTGGCTCTCCCCGCCCGAGGCCCGGCTGAGACTGTGGAGCTAGAAAGAAAGCGCTTCCCTGTCCTCCTTGATCCCAGGGGACAGGGGCTCGCCCCGAGCTTCCCCGCGAGTCCCCAGGGGTCTCCCGTGCACCTCTGCCATTGGTACCAAATCCCAACGACACAGGGGACTGCGCGGTCACTGGTGGCAGGCGGGGAAGGCAGAGAGGGCCACCAAGCCGACGGGTGCCTGGGCCACTCGAAATCAAGGTCAAACGAGACAGCACAGGCGCATCTGGAGGCCCCGAGGACGGGGCTGAGGGCAGACTCTAAAATCTGGCACGACAAGAAGCTGTGGGGGCGCCGTGGGGGACAGGCTCTCAGCAGAAGGGGGGGCACAGTGGGGCAGGAACTCTCCCTCAGGTGCTCAGAGAACAAACAACACTGCAAAGTCAACAGGTGCCGGCGGGTGACAGGGACAGCCTGTGTGCCCTGCACCAAGAGCCACCGCGATACAGGCCATTTCTTCCAGTAAAGCAAACAGAACTTGTATCAAGGCAGACAAGAACAAAGTCACCTCAAGGTCATCCAAAGAGCTACCTGCAGGGTTCATTGACCCTCAAGCACCTGAAAGCCGCCTACTAATTAAACAGCTCAGGCCTTTTAAGTAGGTCAGACAAACCCCCGGAGTCCTCCCTGCACACAAGCCACGTCCAGTCCACAGCCCAAATGTCACCTGCCACATTATTTGGACCTGGCTCTCCTGGCCCTGAAGGACAAGCCTGTTGGCCACGCCGAGGCGTGCCACCCACCCACGTGGCTGTGACTCCAAGCTCCCTCCCCTCTGCCCACCTTGCTCCTGGCCCCTGGCCAGTTAGTCCCGAAGGTGACCTCCTGAGGAAGGCAGCAGCTGACCCCGGCCCCCCACGCCAGCTGGCTGGGTACACCTCCACCACCTTGGACCATTCCTCCACCCACCTGCTCAACCTGGCCCCCTCCTGCGACCCCAAAGCCCTCCAAGAGCTGATGCTTGGGCTGGCGGGCAGGTGTCCCTCGAGTCCACAACAGGGGGCCCCACGAGTCCCCATGCTAGCAGGGCCACGTCCTACTGCCTGCAGGACAGTGTGGAGACCCCTCCCTTGCCTCAGTTCTGGGGCCAGGGGGTAGCCACTAGCCACACCCCAAGCACGTTAGCACCCAGTTTTCCCTGATATCTTTAGAAAGGGCTTGGAGCGCTGCAGGCCCAGGGGAGAGCCTGGGGCCCTGAGGGTCCAGACGAGGGCACTGGGCGGGTGGTGTCTCTAGGGTACGTTTGGGAGCATTAAGGGCCATGAGAAAGAAAACCTTCAGGCCAAGAACGTCCCTCACCCTGCATAGACAGCTGAGGTGCAGGGCAGCCTGGGGAACTCTCCAAGCCCCTAGAGGGCAGGAGGGAGGGCCCAGCGGGCAGAGCCTGTCCACCTGACGCTCATCTTCCCGCACAGCCTCGGCCCCAGCATCTCTGCAGGTGGTAGATACCAGAAGGGACCTGGATTTGCAGCATCCCTAACGGAAACACCCCACAAACCAGGGTCAGCAGAAAGGCCAGGCCTTTGAGAAAGGGACACTGCAGCTCTTCAGTTCCCCTGAGACCATCTGAGAGCCCCCAAAAGTGTTCTTCTGAACCCTTAAGGGCTAGCAGGACATCTCCGGACACTCTGCCCCTGAGTAGCCCTGGCAAGGCCGTGGGAGGTGATCCACGCCGTCTCAGCAGACGCACCCTCTGTCTCTGACCCCCCGTGGCAGGTCAGGTGCTCGCGGGCACCAACACCATCAAGGCCAGCCGAGGCTTGGGAGGGAAATTTAAACAGCAGGACACCCTCCCTCCCTGGCTGGAAGAGGCCCTGAGACCTGAGAATCGGCCCCTGCAAGGACTGGGCAGCAGGCCCTTGGCATGGACATGCATGGCCGGCAGACATTTGGGGAGCTGCCCCCCGGCTGCCGGGGTGACGATGGAGCCCCAGAATCAAGACGGCTCCTCTGGGACAATCCATTCACGTCCCCTGCTCTGCCACGATGGCCCGTTAGCACCTACAATCTGGCGGGAGGCGCAGGATGTTTTAAGACATGAGCTCATGAAAGACACATTTCCGGGCGGAGAGCGCTGCAGCCTATTGGGGCTGACAGGCGTCCGCGAGGCCCGCTGATGTTTTCTGAGTCGCGTCATGAAAGCTGCAGGGTAAAATAACCCTGGGAAATGTGACATTCGAACGCTCTCTCTCTCCGACCCACCGAGCCTCCCGCCTCGGGCAGTGGCTGCTCCCGGCTTTATAAATAGATTGAACACAAGATAAATGGCCGTGATCAATCATGCTCAGGCTCAGAAGGCTCACCTCCCATCCAAAGTCGGCCTCCTTCAGCGCCGCCCGGGGCGCCGCCACGCAGGGGCCCAGCCTCTCGCCGACCTCCATCTTCCTCTTGGCCCAGATCCCCAGGCCGGCCCCCGGGATGGAGGACTCTCGCAGCTCGAAGTCTGGCGGGATCGGAATGTCTTCGGGAATGTAGACGGGAGCCTCGTAGGGCGAGCCCTCCTTGGGGGTGAAGTCCTCACTGGTGGGGAAGGGGGACGGTGGCCCCATGGGGATGGGAGACAGGATGCTGTCCTCGGTCTCCTCCTCAGCACTCTGGCCAGCCAGCAGGTCCGGGTCGGGCTCATACATATTATTTACAACGTCACCGTCACCTAAAGAGAGAAGGCAGTGTCAGCCTCCATGGCAAAGGGACCCCCAGGGTCATGGGCCCTTGGAGGAACCCAGGGCACCCAGAGCCCTCTGGGCCCTGGCCGCCTCCCGCTGCCCAGCTGATGCCACCTCTGCTCCCTCCTGAAGCAAGGAGTTAGTGGCTCTGGGGAGATCCGCCAGGCAGGCTCCTGTGGGGCCTGTGGTCCCCACAGCCCGGGGACGTGCTGACTGGTCCCGCCTCAGGGGAGCAGGGGAGGGACGCTGCCCCTCACAGGCCTCGGGACAGCCTAAGTGCAGTGGCCAACCTGGAGAGGACGGTGGAATGACCGCTGCAGAACCCTGGGGTTCTTGGGACCAGGAACTGGGCAGCGGAGGAGTCCTCAGTCTCGGAAGGACTCAAGATTTGGGTTCACATGCAGTTTGCTCAGATCTGCTGCCCCAACAGGACGGCCACTCTAGGGGCTGACTGGGCACGGGTAAGGCCCAGGTCCACCCTCAGAGAGGGTCAGCGCCGCCTGGAGTGTGCAGAGGAGCCTGAGGCCCTGAGGGCAGGAGGAACCCAGGAGGGTGAGGCCGGGTGGGTGGGAGAGGAAGGAACCCCCTCCCTGCATCAGCCACCGAGAACAGGGACTTGGAATATTCCCAGCAGCCCACAGTAGACCCAGGCCAGACGCCGCGCAGCGGAGGGGCCGACGAACACCCTGTGGTCCATCTGTGTGAGGGGACGTGGTCCCTCCCAAGAAGGAGGGGAGCATGGACATGCTGCCTGTGCACTGACCTCAGTGGCCTCGCACACGGTGTCAGAGCAGGCCGCGCCCTCCAGAGCCGCTGTGACACATGCAGCACGCGGCCGGTAAGGGAGGAGCTCCTGCCACGCCGCAGCTCTCCAGAACCCACTCCTCCTGTCGGCCATCGGTGCCCTCCCCCAGGCCCTGGCTACGCCGATCCCCCTGATCTGGTCACTCCCCAATGTGGGCGCGTGAGGACCCATCACACTGTGTCCTGTAAATACACACAATCACGATCTGTCCATTAAACTATTCCTAAATATCATGCCGAATTAAAGGAGCCAGGGGAGAGGAGCCGACCCCTGCACGTGTCCAGGACAGACGGACCACGGGGCAGACGGACCGCTGCCTGCCAGGGCTGGGGAGAGACCACTCATGGGCGCGGGTGTCCTTTGGGCGAAGGCGGTGGCTGAGGGACATGGTGAATGCACCAAGTGCCCCCGAGTTGCTCACTTTGAAGTGGTGGCTTCCAAGTCACAAGAGTGTCACCTGGTAAAATGTCAGGAGAGAGCAGGCAGCAGAGGCCAGCGGCGGGAGACCTGGGGCTTGGCGCCTGCTGCCCATCTCTCCAGCCCGAGGCCACTCCCTGTTCCCTGACGTCACTGGTGAAGTGAAGCCTCGGGGGACAAGAACTTTTAAGCACAAGAAAAACGATTCAGATTCCTCACGCTGGTTGCAAACAGATCCGCTGGAGAAGTAACAAAATGTTTTCTTTCAAAAGAAACCAAAGTCTCGGGAAAAAAAAAAAATCATGCGGATAACACTTATTTAATTTAGCAGCATTCACAGAAGTAATGATTATGTTTTAAGTGGCCAACGGTTCCTTTTTAATTGGCTGGTAGGATCCTTTCAGAAATTCAGCAACAGAACTACGGCCCTTGTTCCCTCCTCCCGAAGGCCCGACGCTGTTGAGGTTTGAAAGAACACCCCCGTAAACCTTCCCGTTGACTGTGTGCGGCATAAAGGTAAATTAGAAGTGGGGGTCATTAACATGCCACCTTATGATTTGGAACTGGTAACTGCGCAGAGCTCACAAACAAAGTCGCCTTGGAAGCCCACGTTCCCCGCGCTCTGTTCCTTAACTCCTTCGGGAGGGGCTGCCTCTGCCCCCCGGCGCGGCCGGGAAGCACCGGCTCCTCGGGGTGCTCCGAGGGTGCCCCACGCGGGGGAGGCCGCGTTAAGTGCGTGTGCGTCTTGGGGGCCCTTGGTGAATTCCATTTTCTGCGTGAATTCGGCTTGCCTGACCCCCTCACCCCTGGGAGGAAATCCGCGCCTCGCGGGCATGCCGAATTCCCGGGTGGGAACCGTGCGGGAGAGAGGGGGACTGTCCCCTGCTGCTGAGAGGCAGGTCTGTGCACCAGCTGGCCTCCTGTCCCTGCTGGTCACCGGGGTTAAGTGATCGCCTGCAGCCACCAAGAAGAGCCCAGGTCTCCATTTCGCGAGCCCCGCTGCTGAGGGGAGAACTCCTCGTGGAGGCCCAATCAGGGCACAGAAAACATTGTGAGAAAATAAGGAAGGGGTCAGGGGCAGCCCGAAGGCCCTGGAGAGAACACAGGCCTGTGGCCGACCCAGGGGCCCTCAGAGCCAAGCACAGATGGCTCTACTCTCGGGGGGGCCCGGGGCAACCCGAGGCTGGGATTTAAAAGTCAGCTCTCCCCGGCCACCAGGGCCAGCCAGGATGCCCTCTGAGATGGTCAGCCCAGGCAGGGAGCTGCCGGGCCCCTCTTGCCATTCCTGAGGCCAACGTTGCTTCACCCAGGCCTCCATGACAGTGGGCACGAGTCGGGCTGCTGGTCCCTGACAAGTTGGAACTGGTGCCAAGAACCCAAGCTTGTGGTGACGTGGGCGGTGAACCTGTGTGCCATCAGCTCTCGGAGAGGCCTGGATTCTTTGTTTGGGTTTTGTGGTGGCCTCACACCAGGGCTTTTGACTGGGGCCATCATTCCCAGATTCATTTTTGGGAAATCTACCAAAACAATGAAAGCCAGGAGGGGAGGGTTCAGGGAGGTACAGGTGGAGGGGACCCTGCCCAGGCCTGGTCACCCACGAGCCCAGCAACCCAATCATAGCCAAGGCTACACACTCTCCAAGAGGTGCCTGCCGGAACCACTGGGTGCCCACTGGGCCTGCTCCTGGAGAACCTCATGCAAGAAAGACTGTGTGTGACTCACGCGGGTCAGCTGTGGACCTGCTGGGTTGTCCAGGTCCGAGGACAGAGGACCCAGCTGCCCCTGGAAGGAGGCACCGGCTGGGAGCCACTGTGTCCTCAGGCCTCTCCGTGCCCAGCTCCCGCCCAGCCTTTGGTGTAGGGCTGGTCCCAGGTTCACAGAGGGAGCCTTCTGTCCCCTCTCTCCCAGTGTGGTGACTACTCCCTGAGCCAAGCCACCCCACCATCTCCCAGAGACCCCCACGGAGAAAGCAACCCCGCGGCAGGATTCTGGGGTGTGGAGAGACGTGTTGGGGAGACCTGAATGAGGACCTCGGTGTAAGACACAGGGCAGGGTCTGAACAGCTGGCGGGCCTCCTCGCTGCCCACGACCCCCTGGCCCCGTGGTAGGAAGGCGGTCACCAGCCTCTCTCCTGGAACCCGAGCTCCTGGCTGTTATCACCTGGAGGAGAGGATGGGAGACTCCATGGGAGGCCGGGAGTCTGGGGGACCTTCACCATTGGGTGTCCTCGCAGGCTGGGCTGTGAGTGGACATGAGCTCTGAGGGCTGCAGGGGAGGGTGAGGGCCTGAGCGCCAGTGGAGAGTGGGCTTCACGCGGGCGTGGTCACAGGAGTGTGTGTACGAGGGTGGTAGAGTGTGTGGAGGGGCGGGTCTGCCGCGTGTGTGGGCAGAGGGCCTCCAGGAACCCAGAAAGTCTGCCGGCACCGTCACAGGCCTGCACAGGGGCTGTGGGGAGGGGGGGCCCCTAGAGAGGACGGGAGAGAGAGCTGTGCCCGGGCAGCCCCCCACACTGTGCCCAGCAAGGCCCTGTGGGGGTCCCTGGGGACACATGGATGCGACCCCCGGCTACCCCAGCAGTCTCAGCCCTGCTGGCCCCCACTCTTCGGAGGGCCCGCAGCCTGAGCCAGCAGCTCCCTCCCAGAGCTCACCACGCTCCCGCAACGCCCCCGACTCTTCATGGGAGAGCCCCACCCTATTTGTCCCCATCACCGGGCACAGCCTGCCCCGGCCCAGGAGGCCACATGCCCCTGCCAGCCCACCAGACCCGGTTCCTGAGCATCCAGAGCCCCACCCTTGGTGCCATGGCTGGGTGGGTGCCGACGGCATCTGCAAGTCCACCCTCCCAGCAGGAAGTCCGGCCAGCAGACAGCGGCTGCCCGAAGGCTCAGTGGCCACAGGCAGGTGTGGTGCCCGAGGCTCCTCAACACAGGGTGGGAGTGACTTTTGGGGAGGAGGGGGCTCCCTGAGGACAGGCCCCCCTTGCACCTGGGGCCGCAGGGTTAGACAGGCCTAGGTGGTGCTGGGGGTGCACAGACCACCCTGGACACAGAGCCAGACACCAGTGGGAGCCCCGGGGCCTCTGAGGGGGCTGGGCTGTGCCTGACTGGGCTGGCTGGGACCTGCGGGGCGCCGGATCTCCCCTGCCACTGGGATCTCCACTGGTCACTACCGTGGGCATCCACGATTACTTCCGTTAAACCTCAGCGGAAAGAGCGTCATTCAGAGCTCCGGGGTCCTCTGCCTGGGCACGCTGGTGTGGAGTCCCTCAGCCTGGTTGACCCTGTCGTTTATGAGACTGTGTTTAGTGACTGCCACTTGGTCTAGTGGCTCCTCGCCTGGCCCCGGGAGGCGGGGGTGCTGCTTGATAAAACCCTGAGACCCCAGAGGGCAGGAGGGCGAGGTGGTGCCCCCCGGAGCCCGAGCCCAGGAGCCTCCTGCCAGGCAGCTCCCTGGCACTTCAGATTCTGGAAACCTGCGGCCTCCCACGAGAGGCAGACGGCAACCCATGGTCCCAACTCTGGGCTGCAAACCCCCAAACCCTTACTCATCACAGGTACAGATGGAGGGTACCCTGGGGAGGGTCTGCCAGGCTGAGAGGGGCAGATCCAAGAAAGCAGGTATGGGCAGGTTGTGGCCTGGGCTCTGGCCCCCTGACCTGCATCCCAGTGGCTTCCAGCTAGTAAACAGAAAGGTGGTCCTGGACCACCCTGTATCCCCACCTCACACTGCAAGGAGGCTGGACCAGGCAGGGCCAGGAGGGGGCAGGCCAGATCATGTACTGGCCCCGGGTGGGCACCCCTTCAGTGTTCACCCAAGCTGCTGCACTGGCCACCCAAGTCCAGGCCTGGCACCAGGGAGCTCAGGAGCCAGGGCCTTGGCTCTCCCCGACAGTCCTGAGAGACCCACTGGGCCCGTGACCCAACAGGACATCTTTCCCAGGGTCCAGATGGATGCGACATCACAGGGTTCAGAAGACCTTACAGAGTAAGATCCTGCACTGGATTGAAACGTGAGTCTCAGAAATCCCTGTGGCACTGCTGTGGGACCCTGGTTCTGGTTGAACAGCACTGCTGAGCTCCCAAGGCCCACTGAGCTGGGACCTGTCCAGCTACTCCCCATTCCACTAAGATCCCCGGCTCTCCAGGATGAAGGCTGGGACCTGGGACCCTGACTAGTACCACATGGCGTCTCAGGAGGTGGCCAGGGCAGAGAGAGCAGAGACACCAGGAGGGGCCAGGCACCTCCCCGGCCTGCATTGTGACCCCAGCCCGCCTTGTGACCCCAGCCCCGTTTTCCCCTAAGCACCCTCCCTGGGAGGAGGGGGAGTGTGTGCCTCCCACATGGGTGCCGCCGTCTCACCCACAGGAGGGGAAGCAGGGCACAGGAGCCCAGCGGCCTGCACAGCACAGCACAGCAGTCGAGTCCTGAGCCACGATGCTCGCACCCGGGCACTCTTCCGTGCCCTGACCCATCCTGACATGGCCCTCACCCCATTTTTCTAGATGTCTGCCACAGGTCCTCCCTGGCTATAGGACCAGGGCCAGGCAGGAAGTTTCAGAGAAGACTGCAGACATTCTGACCAGTCCAGACACTGGCCAGGCCTCCCCCAGTGCGGGTGGAGCTCCTGGCCCCACCCTGACATGCACACACAGCACCTCGCAGGTGGCCTTCCTAGGCCGGGTTTTCTTTTTGGTTCCTGTTGCACCACCCCCGTCCTCAGGGGTTGGAAACAAGCAGGCTGCCATATGCCATACTTCAGAGGAGGGGACAGTGCTCCCAGAGTGTCCCATAGGGCACCAGCCGTGGGGGCGGGGGACTAAGGAGGATGAGGTAGCCTGACCTCCCACCCAAGCAGTGACAGCCCAGCTGGCCCCTGTCCCAAGGCTTGGTGCTGATATCCCCAGCTGATTGAATGAGACCCCGAGTAGGCACTGCCGAAACCCCAAAAGGAAGAGAGAGGAACATCGGAAGACAGAAGAGGGTCATGTGACCCCACCACGCACAGAGTGGCTCTGAGTGGGGCTTCTTTGGCACGTGGCTGTGGCCCCCTGCGGGCTACGTGAGACCAGCTAGGCCTGTGGGGAGCCCTCGGGTGGGGGGCAGCCTCCAAAGCCTACCCAGGCCTAGCAAGCTCATCGTCCACTCAGCCTTCCCACTCCCCGTGGACATGGGTTGGGCGGGGGGACGGCCCTGCCTGGTGAGGACATGTAGGCTGACCTCAGCCCACCCCAGCGGCCCCCAGCCCCACTCCAGCGGCCCCTTGTATACCCTGCAGCTGGGGGAGACCCGGAAAGGACGCCATCCAGGGTACCCCATGGAATGGAGCCTGCCAAGGCACCTACCAGCTCAGACCCTGCCCGTGCAGCTGGAGGCGGGCAGGGTGGATGGAGCCTCCCTCTTGCCCATCTGCAAAGGAGGACTCCTGGCAGCCCGTCAGACAGCCACCCCGGGAGGTGGCCAGGCTCTGCTGAGCTCTCATCCTGCTGCAACATGGCGACCAACTGGCCGCCCTGGGTCCACCCAGGCAGATGGGGGCCAGGCGCAGCTCGCTGGCTCCCTCAGAGCTCCCAGTGGCTCAGAGCTCCCCCCAAGAATGTATTTGGGCTGCACATAGCAACAGATGCACTCCCTTCCTGTCTCGTGAGCCACGCTCAGGTGGGCCACCAGCCAGAGCCACACCAGGCAGGCCACCCCTCTTTGCACCCGTGAGGCACTATAGGCGCCCCCAGTGGCCTCCCCATCCTCTGTCCCCAGAGCTGTGCTCTCAGAGGGCTGCAAGGTCCTGGTTCCTCACGGGTGACCCCCACCTATAGGGTGCCACCACCGGGGTGCATGAGGCTGGTGCTGATCAGGGACCGCAGGCCACAGGGAACCAGTCAGATCCCCAGAGCTGAGCTGGGGGAGTCCCTGTCTGGAGAATCCAGGTGCTTTAGGAGACTGGCACCTCTGAAATGGCATGGCCCAAACCACCTGACCGGGGTGCCCAGCTGTGGGTCAGGTACCCGCTCAGGGACCTCCTGCATCTGCTGGCCACGGCCAAGCTGGCCCCAGAGCACCACCCTGAACACCAGGCCCAGCCCTCCAGGACCCCTGCCGCCTGCCAGTGGAGTCTGTGGAAGACCCGGCGGGTTCCTGGGAAGAGCAGCGCCCCCAGCGCAGGGCAGCCAGCACCCGAGGGCAGGCCAGGTCTATTGGGATGGACAGGAGGGGGCCTGAGGGGCGGGAAGGGATGGGGTCCTCAGTGGGAAGCCACGGGTGGGTGACTTCATCAGAGGACATCACATCACAGCCCGAGTGGCTCAGGGACCTGTGGCCCCAGGTCCCCTGGGGTGGTACCAATTTCCCAGAAGGCCCAGTGTTGGCCACCGTTTCCCCTGAGCTCCTCGTCTAGCTGGGGGAGGGCTGGAAGGACATGTCCCAACCAAGGGGTTGTGACCTCGGAGGGGAGGTCACCATGAGACTTAGAGGGAGGTCACTATGAGGCTCAGAGGGAGGTCACCATGAAGCTCACAGGGAGGTCACCATGAGGCTTAGAGGAAGGTCACAATGAGGAAGGTCACCATGAGACTCACAGGGAGGTCACCTATGGGGCTTAGAGGAAGGTCACCATGAGGCTCACAGGGAGGTCACCATGAGGCTTAGAGGAAGGTCACAATGAGGAAGGTCACCATGAGACTCACAGGGAGGTCACCTATGGGGCTTAGAGGGAGGTCACCATGAGGCTCACAGGGAGGTCACCATGAGGCTTAGAGGAAGGTCACAATGAGGAAGGTCACCATGAGACTCACAGGGAGGTCACTATGAGGCTCAGAGGGAGGTCACCATGAGGCTCAGAGGGAGGTCACCCTTGGGGCTTAGAAGTAAGGTGGACCCATGAGGCTTAGAGGGAGGTAGACGCAGCTGTGTTGGGTGTTTGGGGCATGTCACCTGTCACTCTGGAGTGTGATGGGTCCCTGGACTAGTGTATCCCACCCGCAGGGACTGTCCCTAGCTGTCATTCATGGGCTCCGCCCAAGCCTGCCGAACCCGTGATAGAGAGCGGGCAGCAGCCTGTGCTCCACTGAGCCCTGGACCGGTCCCCTGAGCTGGAGCCCCGGCTGGGCTGAGCCTGCGGGGCCGGTCAGGAAGCCCCAAACGATCAGGTGCTTCCAGGGAAGCAGGGTGTCCCTCAAAGGGACCCAGATCCCCCAACACGTCCAACGTACCCTGAAAACCTGGATGGCACCCCATGGACCCTGTGTCTTGAAAATTTGCAAATCATCCAGAGAAAAACAGAGCAGTGGACAGTCGCCGTGCTCCAACTGCCCTGCTCTCCAGGACGAAGAACTGGAGCCGGGTTGGTTCACGCAGCAGGTGACTTGAAGAACTGCTGCTGTGGATGTCACCGGGAGCCTCTGCAGAGCCAGGCACTGATTCTGGTCACTCTCCACCAGAGACCCACCGAGGCTGGGCTGGAGAACGGGCAGCTGCTGAGGGTGTAAGTGACCCAGGGCAGACGCTCCCGGCTCTGCAGAAGGCCCCAGGGAAGGGCCCCTGCCCTGGCTGAGTGGACAGGCCTGGCCCTGTAGGCAGCTCCCTTATATTAAGGCGCTCGGGCAGGGAGGAACCCAGAGCCCCAGAGCCACGGGCTCCTCCGCCTTCCCCACGCTGCCGGCAGGAAGCACCCACGTCCCCCTCCACAAAACGCTGGGTTACGTTTCCAGAGGACCCGGGCCCGGCCCAGCCTCTCAAACCTTCAGCATGAGCCCCAGGCCTTCCAGGAGAGCTTTGGTGGCCCAAAGCCTCCACCACACCAACCAGTCTCCAGGACCCCCGCCATGAGCTCTCCCGGGCAGCAGGACCAACCAGGGGTAGCTCAGGACTGTGGTAGCCTTGAATTTCACCAGCCTGCTAAAAGCTGTGTTTAAAACTTATCCATCGTTCAGTTCGGCTTCTGCGACACACGTGGTACGAACGGCAGGGCAGAGAACACTGGTCACTCTGAGACTTGAGAAACACTCCCTGGGCCTAGGGACACAGCCAGTGCCTGTCAGCTGTGAGTTCAATGTTACAACTCTGGAAGAGCCAGAGTTGGGGTGGGGGTCTGACCAGAGACCAGAGTGTCTCCCCTTGGCTGTGCCAGTCTGCATGAGCCTGGCTGTACCCTGTCGGCACTGATGCGGGCTTGATGTTTGGGGACTAGATGCTGCTGGGTACTGACTGGACCCACAGAGCATGTGGCCAGCCCTGCGCTTGATCTAATTCCCCAGTAACCACAAGGCAGGCGGGGGTGGGACTTCACCCTTTTGTACCTAAGTGACATGAAGCCTAGGCAACGAACAGCGTATTCAAGCCCTTAGCTGGGCCTCGCTGGGAGCTGTTCAGACAGCCCTCGTTCTAAAGCTCTCCAGGGCCATGCTAACAATCCCAGTGAGAAACCATCAGAAAGAGTAACACGGTGTTTTTATAGCCTTCTCGGTGCTCAGCAGAAGAGGACCTGGGAGAAAGAGTGGATAAGTAAATGTGTAACTGGGTAGACAGATGATGGACAGGTGGATGGGTGGGTGGGTGTGAATGGATCGATGGATGGTTGAGTGGATGGATGGAGTGTGGGTGGTGGGTGTGGATGAATAGGTGAGTGGGTAGATAGATGGATGAAAGCATGGATAGATGGGAGAATAGATGGATAGGTGTGAATAAATGCATGCATAGGTGAAGGGGTGGATGGATGGTTGCAGATAGATGAGTATGAATGGATGGCTGGGTGGATGGATGGATGGATGGATGGATGGATGGATGGATAGTGAATGCATAGGTGGGTGATGGATGGATGGACAGATGGATGAACAGATGGATGATTTGTTGTGGATGGGTGGGTGGATGGATGGATGGATGGATGGATGGATGGATAGTGAATGCATAGGTGGGTGATGGATGGATGGGCAGATGGATGGACAGATGGATGATTTGTTGTGGATGGGTGAGTATGAATGGATGGATGGGTAGGTGTGGATAGATTCATTGATGAGTAAATGAATGGGGGTTGTGAATGAAGATATACAACTGAATGCCTAGGTGGATCATGAATGGAGGGTGAATGAGTGGTCGGTTGTAGATGGACGAGTATGAATGAATGGACGGATAGGTGGATAATTGAAGGATGGATGGTCGGCTGTGGATGGATGAGGATGAGTAGATGGTTGGATAGGTGAACAGGCAGGTAGATGGATGGAATCGTGGACGGATGGTTATATGAGTAGAGAGAGGGTGGGTGGAGAGATTGCTGGATGGGTGAATCAGTGGGTAGGTGAGTGCATGAGGGGGCAGTTGGTGAAATTCCTGCAATTCTGGAATTCGGGATCCTCACTCCCCTCCTGACATTCATTCCCTCGGGATGGATCCCGGACCCCACATGGGGAGGAGGTTCCTCAGCTCAGTCCCACCCCTTGGAGGCTGGATGTCTCTGCTGCTCCTCAGGCCAGCGCTCTGCCATCCTCCTTCACCCTGGTGGGTGGCCTGCCTGCCCAGCCTTCCCAGGATGGGGTGGCCATGTCTTTTGACTTCTGGGGTTCGGTCTGACTCCCACAGGGAGTTGGGCCTCACCAGAGCCTTTTTGAAGAAAAACCCAGGGCTCGGTTCTCCATCTTGCAGCCTCTTTCCCTGTCCCAAGCAGGACAGTGTGCGGTGCACAGGGTCCCCGGGGACCCCAGGAGGTCCCCTGCCTCTGTGCCCATAAACCCACATAAGCTGCGGGTGTCTTGGGACCCTCACCCCCCGCCCCCCCGTGGGTGGATGGAGGGAGGGAGAGGCGCAGGACTTTCTCCAGGTCCAGCCAGCTGGTTTGGGAGCAGACCCAGAGGCGATTCCCAGAGAAAACCAGCCATTATTGATTCAAATGGAGGCCTTCTGCACAGCTGGCCGCCGTGGGTGGACCTGGCCAGGAGAAAGCCGGCTCAGAGAGGGGTCCCTGGGCGCCAGGGCCTTCCTGGAGACCCGCTTCCTGCAGAGGTGTGAGCAGTGCCATCCTGTGTCCTCCGCCTTTGAAACGCCATCACCACTGTGGAGGCCCTGGGTCTGGGCCTCGACAGGAACAGAGCAGCTGTGACTCCCGTGGGTCACCCTGAAGGGAGGGACTGCAGCTCTCACCTCCCAACAGGGCTGCGGGGGCTGCAGGCCACCCCCAGCTCTGTGCGCGCTGCCATTCCCCTCGCCTGTGATCGACACAGCAGATCAGTGCCCTGAGAAAGGAGGTTCTGCAAACCTGCAGAAGAGTCATGATGACCAATTGCCATTTAGATCCCCAAACCAGCGCAGGGACCTCGTCCGCAGAGATGGCCCCAGCTGCGGGGCTGATGGAGCCCTGGGGAGGGGCAGGGCGCTGGCCGGCCTGGAAGTCTGGCACCACCCTCCCGGGTCACTCTTACTCCCCTGTCCCCAAGCCTGATGCAGCCACCTGGTCACCCCCCATGCACGCCCCTCTTTTCCACACACGTGGAAGGGAGCAGGGACAGCGCACAGCAGCCTCCTCTCTGTGGACGAAGGGAGGGGGTCAGAGCAACCCAGTGCTGGCAGGTCCAGACCTTTGTTCCTAAGACGGGCCCCCGATGAGCTCACGTCCCCACCCAGCGCCTGGCAGAGTGGTCTCACTCGGGATTCAGTTCTTTTCAGATTTCACAAGTTAAACCAAGGTACTGGGTGTCCCCACTCCTATCTGATGGACTTCGGAGAGGCCACAGAGGGAGAAGACAGTCATGTGAGGACAGCGGCAGAGGCTAGAGCAATGCAGTCACCAGCCAAGGAATGTCTGGGGCCACCAGGAGCCGGAGGAGGCGGGAGGGACCCTCCCCAGAGCCTTGGGCGGGAGCACGGCCCTGAGGATGCCTTGATCTGACGCTTTCGGCCGTCCAGGACGCTGCAAAGGCCGCGGAGGCAGGTCCTGGTGGTCCCCACGCTCACTGCAACCTCCCACCTGCCCCCGGTTCATCTGCCCACGGGGCCCTGAAGCAGGAGGTGGCCAACCCATTTCACAGATGATGAAACCCTGCACCGAGAGAAGGAGAGGCCACAGGAGCCCCTGGCGACCACAGCACCCACACTGGCCAGGCCTAGGTCTACCTCCAGGCCAGTTCACCTCCCCGGCGGCCAGTGTCATGACAGAGCGGCAGCCCCGGCCTTCCCTCCCTCCACACAGCCCAGGCCACCATGGCCTGCTGGGTCCAGCGTCCCGTGGCCAGCCAATTCCCCTCCACATCCCCAGGTACCGTGTCCAGCTAGCCGAGTGGGCACTTGCCTAGGACCTTAGAGGGCTCTGGCCAGCCACCTGGCCCTACTTAGAGCTGAGGCACTATTCTAAGACGGAGCATTTGTCCTGCAAGGCCCTGGGGACAGCCAGCCCCACTGCAGGCCGGCATCTTCCATTTCCTGGCCGCCTCCATCGCCCCGGGCAGCGCGGAATGACTTGCGATGCCTCTGTAATCTTTATCAAGGCTTGTTCCTGGTAAAAAGCCTCTTTGTTTCAGAGAGATGTGATTTGGCCTTTTCTTCCTCTCCTTTATTCCGTGGTTAATATCCCACTTCCCCGAGCCCCGGGGGCAGCGAGGTAGCCCACAGATTGTTCACATCTCACTGTTTTCCTTCTAAATCACACAGAGGCTCCCCGCCCTGCTAAGCACTGTCTGGGGGCAGGCGGTGCGGGGGTGTCCTTAACCCCTCGCCTCCTGAGCCGTCAATGTGTCAGACCCCTCAGATGCGTGCGGGGCTCCAGCACTGGCTCTGTGCCCTCCCGGCAGGGTGCATGCCCCGCAGCCCTGTGGGGGGGCTGGGCAGCCCCGTGAGCAGCGCCGTGCAAGGCCTTGGGTTCTGCCCTGAGCACACCAAGCAACTGCCGCCAGACACATGTGACGTCCGCCCATGTGTCCGCCCCGCCATCTCAGCCATTTCCAGGTGTGGCTTCTGTGGCAGTGAGCTCAGCCAGGCAGGGCCACCGCCCGTCCCCTCTAAACACTGGCTTCTGTCTTCCCTCCTCAGTCCCTCGAGCCTCTGTTCTGCCTGTCTCTGTGACTTCGACTCCTCTCAGGACCTGATAGAAGTGCAGCCACACAGGATTTGCCCTGTGGCCACCCGCGTATGTCACTGAGCCTGGGGTCCTGGAGGCCATTGATGTAGCATGTGTTGGAACTTCATCCCTTTTTAAGGCTGAATAATATTCCCTTGCCTGCTGGTACACATCCTGCCTGTTCCTCGGCTGACAGACCAGCTGCCTTCCTGGGAGCTGTGTGGGTGAGCGTCAGGGCCGGGTTGTGCAGGCACCTCCTCCAACACACAGCGGGCCTTCAGCCTCGGCAGGCCATTCCCCACTGGGGGAGCGTCCTAACCAGCTACAACAAGGCGAAATCCAGTTTCCCTGTCTGCCCGCTGCCCAGATGCCGGTCCCTGGAAGGGGGTGAGGCTGCCCTCCCCACCCCTTGCTGACTCTCATCTCCTACAGGTGGAGCTACCTCCCTGCACCGTCCACAGGACATGGAGTGGGGGGCCTGGGGGAGCCCCTTGCACTCTGGGCCTGTACACCCCTCTGTCCTGGGTGCTGCTGGCACCATGGCGTCCAGGCAGCCACCTTCTAATACAGGCTGGTGCCCGGGACGGCAAGACCACTGCAGCACTGGGCAATGCCACCGTCCAGCCCAGGCCTCCCACAGGGCCAGGTGTGTCCCCTGACAAGGGCACACATTCTGCCAGGTGGTGGCCCATTCTCTGATGGAAGGGGGACCCTGGGGATCCTGGGAACCAGGATCTGCTCCCTGAAGCTGAGCTGCCACCCCTGGGCCTTGTGCCCAAGAGGCCCGGATCCAACCTGGGCTTCAGGAGGTCCCAGCTGGGGAGGACCCGGGAGGCCACAGATGGGGCATCTCCCCAATCCCCGCTCCTCGGCTCCTCTCGGAGGCCCCACTGATTGGCTGAGGCAGGCTGGAGTCCTGGGGTCCAACTAGAGGGAGCATGGCCAGCTCCTGTGGAGCCAACCAGAGCCCAGAGCACCTGGGCTTGCTGTGCTGTCCAGGACAGGCGGCCTTGGGCAGGGCCAGGCTGGACTGGGGAAGAGGGCTCCATTCACCACCCACCCACCTGTGCTTCTGCAAATGCAGAGGCTTCCAGGGGACTTCAGGGGGCCCAGGGCAGGCAGGCAAGGACCCCTGCCCCAGAGGGCCCCCCACATGGGGCTGCAGAAGGGCCCAGCGGGAGTTCTGCAGACCAGGCTGCCCGAGACAAAGCGTGGTCTTCCCGGGCACGTTCAGGGAAGGAAGTGCCTTCTGTGATTTCTCTTCCCCCTCTTGTCCCCCTCCCTCTGCCGGGCAGTGCTTGGAGGAATGAGGGGTTAAATGCTGAGCCAGCGCGGTGACAACCCCGCCACACTATTTATAGACATATTTATCTCCGTAGCTCCTACCAGCCGCAGGCCTGTGGCTGCCGTTCACGGGCAAGACCACGGACACCCGAGGAAACCAGTGTGGCCCCCGGACCAAGACGTCGGGAGGGAGGCAGCAGCCCGAGGCCGGTCCCCACTCCTAGAGGCCCAGCTTCCGGGGGGAGGCTGAGGGCACCGGGGTTCTGCTGGACTTGGGTTGCCCTTGACCCAGGCTCTTGTCAGGGGCTGCCGTGAGGCAGGGCGGGCTCCCTGGGCAGCGTGGGCAGAGGGAGGCCATGCTGCCAGAGCCCTTTCTGCTGCTGCCTCCGCTACACGCAGAGCAGGCCGTGGGCTCCCAGAGGCTCTGGCCGCTCTGAACGAGAACCGGGGTCTGCAGCCTTGGGCAGAGGAGCCAGGGACCCTGCTTCCAGCCCTGGAGCTGGGGAGAGGCCGGAGAGGCTCTGTGGCCCTGGTGGGCTCCGGTCCTCCGCCCCAGCCCTCTCCCAGGCCCCGCCTCCTCTGGGCACCAGGCTGCTGGCTCCCTGCCCTGCCCTGGCCTCCCACCAGAGTGGGGGTGGGGAGCTGCAGAGGCTGAGCCCCTCTGAGGCACGACACCCCGCCCCTTGGCAGCCAGGACCGGGTGCAGGGACCACCAAGATGCTCCACAGGAAAGTGGTGCCACCTTGTGACCTGGCTCCCGGAGTCCAGGAAGGCCGTCCTGAGTGGATGCACGGTTCGGGGGCCCCAGTGCTGCCCGGGGGTGCAGTCAGTGTGGAGCTATTTCCAGGGACGGAGTCAGCCTGGGAAGGCCCCCGGCCTCCTTCATACCAGAGCCCCTGCCTGGGAGCCTCTCCCTTTCAGGGCCGGGCGCCCTCTGCTTCCCGCTGCAGAACGGCCTCCAGCTCACCGCCCGGCCGCTGCCCAGGAAGGGCTGTGGGTGAGCAGCCGCCCTGGCCCTCTGGCCACCTCCTACCCTAATAAAGACGTGGATAGTTTTAACCATCAAATAAAGTGCTTAACTCCAGCGAGCTCCCCTTCGCCGCTCTGAGCTTCATTTAGCAGGCCAGTGGCGAGAGGAGAAAAGAGAGAAAGAAAAAAATTCATTAATTTTTATTAACAGGGAGAGCCATTTGTTCCCTGTGACAATATTTGACTTGTCGAAATGATTTTCACCTCTGCCACGAGGTGCGCGCTCCCCACATACATCACCCGATTACTCGGAGCGCGCCGGCCCCAGTCATTAGGCAGTGAATTAACGACAGTCCCCACCACTATTAATCACCCTGACAAAGGCGTTAGCGCGCCACTGACCCGAGCGCGGCCCGCGGACACGGCAGCCGGGGGAGAGGCCGCGGTGGAGGAGGTGCCGGGGGCTGCCTGGGGCCTTCCCTGCCGGTCCCCAGATCGCAGGGCGAGTGGCCCGGTCCCGGGCAGCAGGGGCAACAGACTCCAGTTTTCTCTGTTAGTTGTTGGTTTTCCTGCCGCCCCCCCCCTCCCCTGTCCAGGAATGAGGTCCACCTCTGGCCTCATCTCTTCCTCGGCACCCAATCACAGAGCAAGGCCGGCGATCGCCCCATTTTGCAGATGGGGAAACCAAGGCACGGAGACTCCAGGAGGTGCCAAGGTTGTCGAATGGCGAGGGCCATCACTGAGATTCAACCCAGACGTTTGGTCTCCAGAAGGCCCCAAACCAGGGGTTTTGCTGGGGACAGAGCTCAGGATTCCTCCCACTGGGCCCTGTACAGCCCCTCCCAGTTCAGGGCCCACCAAGGGGGAGAGGGGAGCATGACGGGCCCGGCACCAGGCTGGCCCAGGCCCTCCCAAGGGAGACACCAGCCTGGACCTCCCAGGCTGTCCAGGATTCCCGTCTCACGAGCAGGAGAACTCATCTCCAGAAACGATCCAGGCTGCAGAACCATGTCCCCCTGTGCTGGCCCTGAACCTGCATCCCAGGTGTGGCCAGGGGTCAGCTGCGGATGGGCAAAGGTGCGGCAGGAGCTGCCTGGCTCTGTGCATGAGCTGGATGTCCCAGCTCCTCATCCCGGGAAGGGGAGGGCAGGCCACCTGTGGGGTTCCTCCTGAGCACTCCGCAATGACCTCAGCAGAGACTGCCGCAGCCGGCAGGTGGCAGGTGGCCCAGGGAGCGACGCCCCTGCCCCCTCCTTCCCAATACCCTCAACTTTATTTTTTGCACATTAATCCAATTAATCGTCTCTACATTTTAGACCAATTTCTTGGCATTCCCGCAGTCGTCAGACCTGCATTTCGGTCTGGTCCACACCAGAGACTGAGAGCGCTGGGGGGGGGGGACTGGGGGACAACCCCCACCCATTTGTCTTCTTTCCCTGGACTTCTCGTGTTTTATGCCTCAGCAAACTCCCTGATTTTCCTCATTAGCGACTCATTTACGCGTCCCCACGCTCGCCCACCTGTTCCTCCCCCCAGGGTGCTCCAAGGGTGGCCGTGGCCAGTGCTCACTGTGTGAGGCCTGCACCGAGCCCCTGGGAATCAGGTGACGCTGGCCCCCTGGGACCAGAGGTGCGGAGAGGGACCTTCCCTGCTGGGGGTCATACCTGCGTGTTCGTGTGACCCCCGCAGCCAGCACCTGACCTCCTGCGCGCCCCCCTTGGGGCTTCCGCCCTGCTCCATGGCCTAAATGTCTGTCTAGGGCCTGAATTCATGGGGCACGGGAGCATCTTTGGTCTTTACTAGTTGCCAGTTTGGGGGTGACTTGGGGGTCTTCTTCAGAGCTGCATCTCCCTCCCGGGGCACAGGCGGGCAGCCAGTGCCCTCTGATCCTGCTTCCTGCCTTTCTCTGTAGTATTCCTGGGGAAATCTCTCTCTGCTTGTTGGTGGTGGTACCAGCAGTGTAGACAAGCACCAGGCAGCCCAGGTCTTCCCTGCGCTGGCTCCCTGAGTCTCCCAGGAGTCTTTTGGGGCGGGGGGGTGGCAGGACCAAGGGCAGTTGAAGGTGAGCATTCCCCCTTTCCCATGGTGCCTAGCTGTGTGTCAGCAGGCAAGGGCCTTGAGTCTCGGGGGCCTCATGGTGGCATCTATGCAGCAAGGCTTCCATGAGGATGAAGGGGCTTCCAGCCACCTGACACACAGCCAGCCCCCAGCACCAGTCAGTGCATGACAAGGTCACTCCACAGTGAGAACGTGGCTCACCCAGGGAGACAGAGAGCCCGGTCCAGGTTGGACCTCCAGTTTGTACCCCGTCTCTCTCCAACCACTGGAAGATGCTGGGTGGCAGGTGGGGGTGCTCGGCCAGGGCCAGACAGGAGCAGGCTGTGGTCAGCAGAGGGCTCGCCCCATGACAAGGTCACTCCACAGTGAGAACGTGGCTCACCCAGGGAGACAGAGAGCCCGGTCCAGGTTGGACCTCCAGTTTGTACCCCGTCTCTCTCCAACCACTGGAAGATGCTGGGTGGCAGGTGGGGGTGCTCGGCCAGGGCCAGACAGGAGCAGGCTGAGGGTCAGCGGAGGGCTCGCCCCAGTGGGACATCTGCACTGGCCTGGAGGGTCAGCGGAGGGCTCGCCCCAGTGGGACATCTGCACTGGCCTGGAGGGTCAGCAGAGGGCTCGCCCCAGTGGGGCATCTGCACTGGCCTGGAGGGCCAGGGAAACCTGGAGAATGCTCCGTGGCCAGGGCACCTGGCAGCCTCTGCAAGCTGCCCTCCTGGGCAGGGCTGGCTGCTCCTCAGCTGAGGGCAGGCTGCGGGGGAGGCTGGGTGTGGAAGTCCACCGTTCCTAGCAGCTAATGAATTTAGCCAAACAGGGGGCGAGGGGCTGCTCCCAAGACCCCAGACCAGGTACAGGCAGCAGCAGGTCCGGGGTCTCAGCCCCCACCCCACCTGCTGAGACGGGGAAGCAGCCTCTTTGTGAGGCATTAGCTCAGCGGACGTTTGATGAGCATTTGACAGAACGGGGGGGGGGGGGGGGGCTGGGAAAGGAGGCCAGGTGCCCGTCCCCGAGCCAGGGCGTGCTCCTGCCAGGAAGCCAGGCAGACAAGAGGACCTGGAGCTTCCATGGTGACCTGAACAGGTCTGTGGAGCACACACTCGATGCTGGGTCACCTGACACAGAGATGCCCACTTCCTAGTGGAGGAGGACAGAACACAGGGGCCACACAGGGTGGAGGGCGCCCCACACCTTGGGAACAGGTACATGGCCCCAAATACAAGAAGGAGGGAGAATCAGCCCTGGCTCTGCATGACGGCCCACGCGCACCCCGCCACCCTGACGTGCCCTGCAGGAGCCGAGTGCCCATCTGGGAGCAGTGCCCACGCGGGGCTCAGTGGGCAGGGCCCTGTGGCCCATTTCCCAGTTGCCCACCCAACATAGCCCCCTCCCTGGAATTACTACCTCCCCCCGGTCCCGTGATCAGGCCAGACCGTGACCTCATTCCCTCACGGGTCAACTCACTTGGCCATGCCTCTCGCAGGCCACTCGCCTGCCGCCTGCACTTAGCTAGCAATCCCTCACGCGGCCTGGCCGCCGTCTCCAGGTCCCGTGCACATGGACGCTTTCTATCCAGTCAGCAACGCCTCAGGGTGCTGTGGGGCTGAGCCATGTGCAGCCCGGAGAGGAGCGGCCGTCCTGCTCCGTGCGGGCAGCCCGCGGTGCCCGGGCCAGCCTCAGCCCCCCACCAGGAACCCTGGAGGCTCTAGTCCCGCAGGCCCACACCCCCCGGCTCCTGGAAGCAAGGAGGGCGACCCCCATCTCCAGAACCCCGTCCTCTCACGTAGCCCGTCACGCTGCTCGCCAGCCCCAGGCGCCTGGGATCATTTGAAATCACTTTTGGAACCTCAGAAAGCCATGAGAACAGAACGAGCTCTTGCGCTCGTTCACACCTTCTGGGACGCCTCTGCCCGACACCTGGGGTGCGGGACTCACCGGGCAGCAGCCTCTTACAGTCCGTGCAGAGTTAGGGTCTGGTGGCCGGTGGTCCAGCCGGGAACAACCGCTCTAGAGGGGCAGGAGAGGTGGACACAGGGCAGGGATGAGCAGGCCCAAGCATGGCGTGAGCTGGCCACAGCACCTGCCTGAGAGAGAGAACCTCCCCTGGAGGCCCCCGGGAATGACCCTACTCTGTGCCATGAATGTGGATGACTGTCCCTTCACGGCTGAGGGCTGAATTCTGCTCCCCCCATTTACATACGCGAGCCCTTCTCCCCAGCACCTCCACAGGTGGTCATGTGTTGGAAGTAGGGTCCCCTTAATAGTAGTAGGGTGGCCACTAATCCTAAATGACTGTTCCTATAGAAACAGAAACGCGAATACCCACACGGAGGGAGAAACCTAGCGGAACAGAAGTCCAGGGTCGGGTGAGGTTTCTGTAAAGCCAAGGAGAACCAGACTGCACCAAGGCAGGGCGGGGCCAGAGGCAGGGGGGAGGCCAGGAGCGGATTCTCAAGGACTCGGGGGACAGGTAACCCTGTCCACGCCTTGATTTTGGACTTCCAGCCTCCAGAACTTTGAAAGAACAGATGTCTGCTGTTCGAGGCACCTGTCTGGGGTACTTTGTTAGGACGGCCCCATGAAATGGGTACATCCATGTGTTCAATCGACTGGTTTTGCTTAACCACGTTTTTTAAACACCTACTATGTGCCAGGTGACCAAAGGAGCTCATCCGGGTTGGCGAGATGTGCGAGCCTCGTCTGCCTGGAAGCCCCTGGTTTGCAGACTGTGTGTGGTGTCAGAGGAGGGTAGATTATAGGGGCTTCCGCGCGACGCCTTTCCTCAAGCTTCTAGAGGCCCAGGTCTGCTCCCACCCCGGTCCTTCTCTGTGGCTACCGGCCTTTCCTCCACTGCAGAGCCGGGGGCCCGGCCCCTGCCACCCAGGTGAGGCGGAGAGCTGCAGGAGCACGGGGCAGCCCCATCACGTCCCGGACCGGCCACCTCCTGCGCCTGGTTCAGGTGCGCGGTCTCCTGCACTGCTGGCCGCTCCATCCTGAACCACTCGCCTCCCAAGAGCAGGTCATTTTCCAAACCAGGCCCTTCACAGAGCCCGGGAAAGTGGCGTTTAATAACCCAGACAGAGAGCGTCCCGGGCCACGACCTGCACCAGAGGAAGGGGCAGGAGGGGCTCCCGGCAGAGCTGGCTGCCCGCCGCAGGAGCCGCAAGGTCAGATCAGCCAGCTGCCCTGAGATAAGCTTTTCCATCCTAAAAACAGGAGCCAGTGAATCCGTAAAGACAGAAAGCAGAATGGAGCCACTGGGCAGGGTGGCCGGGGTCACAGCTCAGGGGTGCTGAGGTTTCGCCAGAAACAAAACAGCACGGGTACAGACATGCACCGGGCAGGAGCCGCCAACTGGTCCACGCCAGGGACGGCACAGCCATGGCGCTCTCCATGCCGAGGGCCATGCACCGTGCACATTGACCACCGTTCAGCACCACAGGCCGGGCCTCCGGGACAGGGCTGCCCCCACTGCCACAGCCCTCCTGTCTCTTCTACGCGTCACCCTCTTACCCTGCTGGGGTCACATGCTCTCCTGGCCCCAGCCACGCTTACTCCTGGTGACGCATCCGGCACAGAGAGACTTTGCCCGGGAAAGGAAGAAGGTCTCCCGCGTGGGCAAGGGTCTGGGGCCTTGGGAGGACAGAAAGGGGGCGGCTGGCAGAGACCCCGCATGCTCCAGCAGCTTGTGACAAAGTGCCTCCCGAGAGGGGCCCGACCGTGTCACTCGGAACAAAGAGGGCGCTGCCAAGGAAGCCGTTTCAGAACTAATTGTTCCCGTTTCTTTGTGAACCGTCTTTGGGGCTCCTGGGAGATCTGCTCGCAGGGAGCTCGGCAGAAGCCGCGCGAAGAGGGACACAGCGGCCCGTAAACAAGGCTGAGGCTGGCACTCGCCCGGAGGAGGGCCCTGCTATCTCGCTCTGTGTGCCGGGAGGTCCCCGCACAGATGGGTTTCCAGAACCCGTCCCGCTCCCTCCTTGCCCGGGGCGGACTGGGGCTGGGGGCCATCCTTGCTGACCGGCTTCTCCGCAGCCGGGCGGGCAGGGGACACTTAATTGTGGAGCCCGTTTGCTGGCAGGAAGCCCTGCCTCGTCCAGCGGGTAGCAGCATGATAATGAGACAGTTTCTATGGAAATGAGCTTATAACTATTCATTTTCTCCCCATTCCCGACCCATCCACAAAGAGGTTTTCCAAAATGACCCCCATTTTCCTACCCCCAACATCTCCTCACGCCATTGCCCGACCCGCTAATCAGCTCGAGGAGAAGCAAAGAGGAAATGCCGCCCTTTGACGAGATGTGGGAAACCACCTCGGTCTGAGCTCCGCGGCTGTGACCAGCAAACAAAGAGCCCTGGCCTGCTCCGGGGCCAAGTTTCAAGTAAACTTTCCCCTGAGCACCCTGAGCGTGTTTTGTGTGTTTCTGGTGAGATCTGAGCGCTGCTCGGCTGGCTTTTGAGAAGCTCTGAACACTGCTCTGTTCGGCCGGAACATTCCGCCCTGGCTCCATCCTGCCGCCCACCCTCACCTGTCAGCTGCTCCCGCAATCCCCTGTCCTCCTCTGAACGGCAAAGAACCAGGGAGGGGGCTCCGTTTAAATGACACAAAGTCCACTCCCAGCAGCCCCTGGGCCCATCCGGAGCCACCACCTTCTCTACATTTTCTCTGCACGTTCCTGGGGCTCTGAGACAGAATACATGGCCAGCCCAGTCAAGGGACAGGAAAAGTAAGGGAAGGGCAGCCACAAATCCATGCAGCGTCTTGTCACAAAATGGCACCATGGGGCTCAGACCCAGGCCCAGCCTTTCACACTGTGTGGCCTTAGGCAAGGTGCCTAACCTCTCTGAGCCTCAGCTGGGCCACCTGCAGGTTCAGGAGGGAAGCTGCCCCACCCAGTGCGCTGGGAGAGGAGAACGGGCATTCCTGTGTGGTCCTGGCATGGCACCTGGGCAAAGCTCTCTGGTCAAGGCTAACCAGCATGACCGGGTGCTGTCATCAGTGCATGCCAAGGAAGGCCTGCCGTATTGTCCAGTAGTGCCCCTTGCAGCTCCTGCCCAGGACAGGGGAGGGGTGTGGCCCCCAAAGCCCACTGTTCCTCCATGTCCTCCTCGGTGTCAAGCAGCCACTGTGCACATAGTAGGCACCCATGAATTCTGTGTTCATAAGTGGGGGGGCATCTCGGGCCCACACCATCAGACTCGCTGGGCACCAGGAGCCAAGCCTTGCTACAGTGGGTTCTGAGGGACCCTGGGGCTGGGCAAAGGCTCTGGGGCTGGCCGGCCACACGTCCCCTTTCCATCCCACCCTGCTTCCTGTCCTCTCCAAATGGCACCAGGGCAGGGACGAGGTCTCACCTGGGGTCCCCAGGAGCCATCCCTGCAGGGCTCACCAGCTCTGTGTGCCACAGGGCAGCTTCAGCCACAGGAACGTGAACACACAGGAGCCCTGGGCCAGCAGCCCCCAAACACAGCTGGCACTGAGTGGGTGGACTCCCCAGCCGGGGCAGTGGGAAACAGGAGACAGGTCACCCGTGAACTCTGAATTTCTGAGAGGCCACAGGTCACCGTGCAGCCTGACTGTGACCTGGGCGGGGGGTGATGTCCTCAAAGGCGGGCGCAGCTTACCTAAGCCTCCTGTAACCGCGGTGCTGCCTTTTACCTGGGGCCTGGATCTAGACGCTCCCCTGGGGCAGCTGGCCCTACCCGGCCCTCCAAGCTCTCCTGGGCCTCTGCTGACCCCACGGCCAGCATTCAACCTGGATGAGACCACCTCCTGGACGGCAGGTCAAAGCCGCGAATTCTGGGTCAAGTTCTCCCTGACCCGGGGTCAAAGCCGAACGTGGCGTCTCGGTCCCTGTGACGGCCACTTTGTTTGGAAGTGACATCTTTAAGAGGTAAAGTGAGGTCACGGGGGGGGCCTGCTCCAGTGTCACTGGTGTCCTGGAGGACCGGAGGACGCCGAGGCTCACAGGGTGGAGGTGACCAGGTGAGGACACCTGGGCCTGGAGGCCTCCGGAGGACATCGGGAGGCTGTTCAGAGGCCACTGTGGTGGCGGCCACCAGGAGTCCCCAGGAGTTCCTGTGGCTGAAGCTCCGCCTGTGGCCCTCAGAGCTGGGGGCCCTGCAGGGACGGCTCCTGGGGAAGCCCAGCGAGTCAGAGCCCCTGAGGGAGGAGGGGGAGCTGGCTGAGGCCCTGCTCACCCTCGGCCTGACCCCTCCGGTCTGCCTGGGCCTCAAGTCTGTCCCTGGTCCCAGGCTGGGGCTGCCCAGGGGCCAGGTCGGGGCTCACCTTTAAGAAAAAGGATTCCACAAAGCCTCAGCCTGGGCCCCTCTGTCTCTCCATGAAAGTCGGGGAACCCATTACCGTCGGGTTGCAAAGCCAGCGCTTCCCCGACCCCCGAGAACAGAGCCACCCCCCAGCATTTATAGAAAACACCAGTCAGGAGTCACATGACTCAGCACAGCGGGAAGTGTCAGGGCGTAGGTGGAAGAAGACGTGTAAACAGAGTTTAGATGCTTCTGATTTAAATAATCACAGCCCGGGCTTGACCAAGACCCCTGCGGACATGCAAATCAGGTCTGATTCCCTCTTGGGAAAATGACCGCCTCCCACCCCCAGCAAGGAGCAAGGTCTTCTTCTTCCGCCAGGTCCAGTCTGTCCATGGAGGACCTGACTGAGGCGAGGGGGTTGCCCATCCCTACCGGGACCATGGCTGGCATTTGGAAGGTGCTACTCAGGTTTCTGAGTGGTTTGGCAGCTCTTCTGGGAAAGAAATCGTCTTTACGTCCATGTGAGATACACCAGACCCCAAAGGGTGCCCAGTGTCACCTCCAGACACAGATGCCAGCTTGGTTCTCAGAACAGGGGTCTGCGTCGTCTCCAGAAATTCCTGCTTTCCCCACTTCCACCATGTGTGAGTCACACTATGTCAAGGAAAGGTGCTCAGAGAGCAAGCGCAGTCCAGGAGCTGGGCTCAGGTGCCCCCTGGGGCGGGGCTGCGTCTGCCAGGAGCTGCCCGGGGTCCCTGGAGCTTCCGGCCACTTTGCTAGCCCAGAGCCAGCCAACACCGCCCCCTCAGGGAGGGGGTGCTGACCAAAGTCCCCGTCCTGCAGGATCAAGCCTGGCGCAGGCTGGAGAGTGTCCGGGCCTCCTGTTCCGCGTCCCTACCCACCCACATCCTCAGTGACCCCCGGCCCGTGACTCCACTGTAATCTGCAGCCTTTTCTCTCATCCACAGTCCCTCCTCTGCCCGGGACCTTATCCACCAACAACTGAACCCGGCCAGGACTGTTTCCCAGGGGAAATCAGAGCCCTCACAAAAAAAGTTGGGGTGTTTTCCCTCAAAATGGGTTAAGGAGGGCGTGGAGCTTAGAAACACAGCTGCTGGATAAAAACGGCATAAACACAATCGATAAAATGGAATAAAGACAGTCAGTACAAGGGCGTGCGGGCTGTTTGGGGGACACACTGGTACTGAAAAATTCTGGGCTATTCTTCTGAACTTCGAATCTGAGATGGTGCTGAGTCCTCACCTGCCCAGATCACCACCTCCCTGGGGTCAGAGCTCACTCCAGCTCAGCCATGGCCTCCTCCGGGTCCTGCTCTGTGAGCACAGCAGGCCCCGCCAGGCAGGTGTGGCCAGCACTGGGCCTCCTGCTCATCCCCAACGCCAGGTTCTGTCCAGATACTCCGAGACCCACAAGCACCCTGCTGTGAGCCCCACGGCCAGGCCCTGACACTGAGAGGCCACCAACCCCAGCAGGTGCACCCGGAGGTCTCCCCAGAGCTGACCCACCCTGGGTCCTGGAGAACACGAGGAGAAGCCACCTTCTGCT
Organism: Ictidomys tridecemlineatus; assembly: GCF_052094955.1. Lineage (NCBI taxonomy): Eukaryota > Metazoa > Chordata > Mammalia > Rodentia > Sciuridae > Ictidomys > Ictidomys tridecemlineatus. Next base: position 1,874,288 of record NC_135487.1, read on the forward strand.
TCTCTGCAAGGGCTTGTGGCCAGCCCGATGCTGGGGGCAGGCTGGGATGGAATCCAGGTGTCACTCAGCCTGTGCTGGAAGGAGCCCCTCGGTGAGCCCTGCCCCCAGGTGAAGGCACAGCCTGCAGTCGATGGGTTGGGAGAAAAAATCCCCAAAGCAGATTCGCGTTTTTCCTTCCCAGTTCCCGTCAGTTAAAACTCATGAGAGAGAGAGAGAGAGAGAGAGAGAGAGAGAGAGAGAGAGAGAGAGAGAGAGAGCTCTAAGTGCATAGCCCCTGCCGTCACCAGGAGGAGGGGACACCAGCCCAGAAAATCCTTCCACACTAGAAGAACATTTTGTCCTCTTGGGGGTATTGATCTGGGTGTGAGCCAACACGTCTTTTGAATGACAGCCATTGACGTACGAATCCAGCCGTGCATCTGAGGCAGGCCCCTCCTGCAGAGAGGGGGTGGCTGTAGGGATCACCTCTGATCATCCCAGACCCCCAGAATCCTCTCCCCCAAAGTTCACTTAAAATCAAACCCGTGACCCTTAAAATTCACGGGGCCATGACCAAATGCCAGGCCAGGGCCCTGCTGCCTGGGAGCCCGCAGTCAGCCCCGTGAGCTGCCCTGGGCAGCCCGGCCGCATTCTATCACACTCCAAGTGGACTCTCAGAATAAATGGGAGAGGAAATCAAGGAGATAGATTAGCGCTGCAGGATATTTGTCATCCCCTCTGTCCTTCCTTCCCCAAGAATCTCGGTGATGAATTTGCAAATGGTCCTGGATTATGACAGAGCTGTTTTCTCTCTTCATTATTTATCCCTTCCCTGCACACCTCGATTAGAGGCCACAGTGACAAATGCATATGAATAAAAGGCAAAGACAATATTTTAGCAACGTGTTGTAAATCTCTTTCTACGCATTATTAATTTAAAGAAGCCCATTACACCCGGCAGCTCTGAAGAGGAAGACCGGCGTGGTGTGGCGTAGGAAGGGCTTCCGCCCAGAGGGTCAGAGAAAGGAAAGGCAAAGTCGGCCTCACCCTGGTGGAGGTCACTGCTTCTCGCCAAGTCCCTGCAGCCCCTGAGATTCCACTCAGAAGACAAAACGTTTACCCCCAACGCAAGCACAATTGGCAAAGTGGGAAGCGGCGCGTTTGAGATGATCTCATTTTTCAGGAACTGCGAAGGGAGGCCCCAGGTGCTGGGAGCGGGTGTCCCTCCCCTCCCGCCCTCCCGGAGGACCAGGAGGAAGGACAGGAGAGCTCATGGAAGGTGCCCTGCCGTGCGGGAGCCCTGGTGCATCGCACCAGGAACCCAAAGTCCTGGCTGAGGCGATGCTAATCGGGAGCAGCCGCCGCAGCGTGGCCAGGCCCTGCAGCCGGGGTTTTCTTTCCCCTATTTTCTTTTCTTTCAAAACCCTCCAAGAAAGGAGCCTGGGCCCGGGCCCCAACGCCTGCCTTGGCTGGGGGGCAGCTGTCGTGGGCCTGAGCCAGCTGGGGAAGTCTCCCCAGGGACCTCCCTTGGGAGATCCGGAGGGACGGCAGCATCACCCGGGTCGGGGTCCCTGGGGAAGAGCCAGCAGCCCTGAGAGGCCGGGATGGCGGGCCCTGGCCCCAGAGCTCTGGAGCAGGGCAGGGCCCAGCACAGAGGTTCACAGGGGCCTGGGGCCCAGGGTCCAGGAAGGAGCAGAACAAACTTCCAGGAGGGACGGCAGAGCAGCCCAGGGAGAGGCTCCACTCTCCTCCCAACCAAAGGCTGGTTTCCGGTGTCTGTCTGTTTGTTTTGTGAGACGGAATTTGAATTTCTCTCTCTTGGGTGCAGACCGATGCCCCTGTAAGTAGGACCGGCTCCCAGCAGTCTCCCACCCACACTCCTCCCTTGGTGCCTGAGGGTGGCTGGGGCCAGCGCACATCCTAACCTGGATTTGAGCCTTCCTCCTCTCCCAGACCCCGAGGCCATCCTGGGGGATGACCAGTGGTCCACAGGACGCTGCAGCGGGGCCTCTCTGCAGGCCTCAGGAACACGGGGGAGCACAGCCGGGGCCTCAGGGCCAGAGGGGACAGGGACGGGGAGGAAAGCCTCTCCAAGCCATGTAGGGCTGGACCCACAGGGTCGGTCGGGAGGATTGGGGCCTAGGGACCTGCCCTGAGCCAGGCAAAGCTGTGCCCATGGCCCTGAGCCACCTCCAGGGCTGCTCTCGGCCCCACCGGATTCTGATTTCACCCTGGCCAGCATCTTTTCCCAGAGGACAGGCTGTGTCCAGAGCATGTGAGAGGCCATCAGGCAGCAGACAGCTCTGTCCCCCCGTAACCAGGGGTTGGTGTGAGCTCCCCCGCCCCACAGTGTCCATCCTCCGCGAGGGAGGGTGCGCCAGCCTGCAGTGACAGCCCCATCAGTCCATTTAGGGACTCGGTGGTGGCTCGCCGTGCAGATCCTAATGACTCATCACAGGCCTGGCCCTGGCAGGTCCTGGTGACAGCCCAGCGGCACACACAGGAAAACAGTGGCAGGGCCCAGTGGGACCCGAAGCTCTAAAATCAGAAAGTCACAGACAAAAGGGCTCAGGATGGCGAGTCGGGCGGAGGGGAGAGGAGTCCCTGGTGGACTGCACTCGGCGTCCTCTCATCAGCCTAATTGCTTCAGGAGATGGGGGCCCCTTTAAAGCTGGGCTTGCAGAGGAAGACTCCCCCGTAACACGCCGAATCGAAAGCCACCGAGTCCGGGTGGCGAGGTGGAGGTGCACATATTAATTTGAATTTTGTAAGACAAGTGCTGCGTGTTATTAATATAATTGCCAGTTGCAGAAACGGAGCGTTGACTGCGCTGCCTGCATCACTTTGCGCTCGCGGCTCCGTGGTACGCGTAACGTTCAGCTGGTGTTTACAGAGCAGACGACTGTTAATCAGAGTAAATTAAATGTGTACTTGAAACCCCCACTTAAGGCCCAGCTAATTATTTTTTGATCCAAACAGGACTGCCTTTTCCGGAAGGGTGAATCGGGGCTCTCTGGGACCAAATGGGAGCGCGAGGAGACGTTGCCAGCATTGACGCCCGCCTCCAGATTGGCGCTGGGGAATTTTGCCTGTCCCGCTTCCCCACATGGGTGACGGTGACTTCCACACCAGCCCCAGTCTGGCCCAGCCTGGTGCCACATGTAAAGGAGCCAGCAAGGGCACGTGTGGCTTCCTCCACTGGACAGCCCATGCCCCCTGGGAGCACAACAGCCAGGTGTGCCCTTCAGCTGCACGTGGGCCATGCTCCCTGGTCATGCAGTGGACAGAGCACAGCACAGATCATCGGCCTCCACGCACACCCACGTGTGCACATGCACCTGCATGCTCACGAACACACGGGGACACGTGCACACAACCAGCCCAGGACCCCAGGGCCTGCCGGCTCAACCTCTACCCTCCTGGCATGTCCCTCACCTCCTCATCCCCCAGGCCCACCCACTGGCCACACTGCCCCAAGTCCACCCCTCTGGCCACAGGTCATGAACGTGTAAAGGTGCAGAGACAGGAAGAAGGCCCAGATCCCCAGGGGCGGGAAGAGAAGTGGGCACAGCGGGCTGAACAGCCCTGCTCCTCTCAGCAGGAGGGATCTGGCCTGTCTTCCAGTCCCGGGTGGAAAGGGCAAAGAGCCCAGCAGAAGGACAGACCTGAGCCTCTGGAAAGGCCCTCCCGTCTGAGGACAGGGCTCCACCATCCCTGAAGCTGTGTGGGTCTGGGCTGAGTCCTTGTGGCCTCCGCATGTCCAGAGGCAGGTGGTCAGCGGCACAGCACTGTGCTAGACAGCACTGCCCTGCCCATGTTGAGCGCCCAGGAGGAGGTGCAGCAACCTAGAGCAACGTGCTCCGTGCCTTTGGAGGCAGACAGTCGGTGGGGGCTGCTCTGGGGTCGGTCGTCACACTGCTGAGCCCATCTACTGGGAGATGAGAAGCTAATGAACAGGGCAGGCTCAGGAGATCAGCAAGACCATGCACAGACGGCACCTAGCAGGCTGCGGCACCTCTCGGTGGGTGGGCGGACAGGTGGATGGGTGGACGGATGGGTGGGTGGATGGGTGGATGGGTGAATGGAGGGATGGGTGGGTGGATGGGTGGATGAATGGGTGGGTGGATGGGTGGATGGATGGATGGATGGATGAATGGGTGGGTGGATGGGTGGATGGATGGATGGATGGATGGGTAGATGGGTGGGTGGGTGGGTGGATGGATGGGTGGGAGGATGGATGGGTGGGAGGATGGATGGGTGGGTGGATGGGTGGTTGGATGGGTGGTTGGATGGGTGGATAGATGGATGGGTGGTTGGATGGGTGGTTGGATGGGTGGATGGATGGATGGGTGGGTGGATGGGTGGGTGTATGGGTGGATGGATGGGTGGTTGGATGGGTGGTTGGATGGGTGGTTGGATGGGTGGTTGGATGGGTGGTTGGATGGATGGATGGATAGATGGGTGGATGGATGGGTGGTTGGATGGGTGGTTGGATGGGTGGATGGATGGATGGGTGGGTGTATGGGTGGATGGATGGGTGGATGGATGGATGGGTGGATGGATGGGTGGATGGATGGGTGGATGGATGGATGGGTGGATGGATGGGTGGTTGGATGGGTGGTTGGATGGGTGGATGGATGGATGGGTGGGTGTATGGGTGGTTGGATGGATGGATGGATGGATGGGTGGATGGATGGGTGGATGGATGGGTGGATGGATGGATGGGTGGATGGATGGGTGGTTGGATGGGTGGTTGGATGGGTGGATGGATGGATGGGTGGGTGTATGGGTGGATGGATGGGTGGATGGATGGATGGATGGGTGGATGGATGGGTGGATGGGTGGATGGATGGGTGGGTGTATGGGTGGGTGTATGGGTGGATGGATGGATCGGTGGATGGAAAATGGTTGGGTGAGTGCATAAGTGGTTAAATGGATGGATGGATAGACAGACAGATGGATGGGTGGACAAATGGATGGGTAAATAGGTGAATGGACAGGTGGTTGGAGAAACATGTCTTCATCTCAAAAGACTTGTTTATTTGGTTACAAGAGCCCAACATAATATTGTCCCAGATTCTGTGGGAGATCCTCCAGACTCCCTTCCTTCCTCACCCTCACCAGCACAGAGGCCCTCCCAAGCTGAGAGAGGACTCCAACACAGAGTCCATGCACAGCCTGGGTCTGGCCCAGCTTTGATTTCCTGCATGGATCTCAAGGAGGAGGATGCCCTCCTCACAGAGTTGCACCGCAGGGTCAGGAGAGAAGCCGGCAGAGGAGACTCCCACAAACCCACACTTCCTCTCCAAGAGCGGGGTACCTTAGATCCAAGCCAAGTTTTCTTTTCGAAGGTCTAAAAGCCACAGCAGGCCCTGTAGCAGACTCTCGGGAGGACAAGCTCAACTCTGGCCTGTGAAGGTGCGTTGCCTGGGTGAAGGTCCCCGGCCGTGCAGCTGGGCTGCGTCTTCTCTGGGACTGAGGGGTGCTAGCCACCTTGGTGAGGCTGCTCTGGTTGGCTGAACAGCTTGCTGCTGAGACGAGCCGGCTGAGCCTGTGCCCCGGTCGCCCCAGGACAGGGGTCTCCAGTTTGATGTCCTTCTCACTGGCCTATGCCCAGGTCCTGATGGGACCGTGTACAGAAAATGTCCCCCTGCGTTGTACCCTCTGGTGACAGAAGGTGGCCTGGCACCGTGTGCTTTGGGGCCAGAGGGCTGAGCCTCACTCTGGGCAACAGGGGTGGTGTCCAGATCCAGGGTTTCACTTACAAATGAAGAGACAAGTTCTGGATGGTTCTCCCTAAGCCACTCTGCCGAGAGTGGTGCCGGGACTTCTCCAACTTGCTTCTTCCTGTAGCACTGAGTTCTTGCTGGCTTGGGGAGGCTGTCTGTCCCCTGTCCTGGCTGACACTATGTGTTGTTCCTCTGGGCAGTCATTCGGGGGAATCCCCAGGGGAACACGGAGACTGGGCACTGTCCTTTCTGGCCTTGCTGGCCAGGGGATCCAGTGAGCTTCGTCTGGCTTCTGGCCTTTGACTCTCACCCAGGTCTCTGTCCTCGGACTGCCGGGCCTCCTTGTCCATCACAGCAGCTGAGCCTGGAAAACGCCCGGTTCCCAGCTCCCTCGGTGGCAAGGAGGAGCCCCTGTCCCAGGCCCAAGGGAAACAGAGAGTAGCTTCCAAGGACGGCAGCCGTGAGTGCATCTCAGAAAAGCCACTCCCACCTCGGAGTCTCTGAATCAGCCTGGACCTTCCTCCCTCTCCATCCACCACGGGGGATGAGAACTTCAGTGAGTGAATGTGTGGGTGTCTCTCTACTAAAATAGCATCCAGCCACGACTTGGAATAAAAGGACATCCCCTGAGGTGGCCCGGTGTCCAGCTGAGGCTCTTGCATGCCAGCCAGCCCATCACCTGCCCACAGACCTTGCCAGGAGCCAGACTTCTTCAGCCAGGCTCGGGGGCCGCTCAGCACCTGAATGGCCGACCTTGAGAGGGGCCCTGGCTAGCTGTGCCCCAAGGTGGGGGGCTCTGCTCTCTCCAGGCTCTGGCTCCATCCCCAGCCTCTTTTGGCGCCAGGGGAATGGTGGTCACTGAGCCCACTGGAAGCCATCCTGGCTGGCCAGGGGGTCCAGCCGGCTTCATCTGGGTTCTGGCCTTTGACTCACCCCCTTCTCCATCCCTAGTGAGGCTGCCCCCTATGCCTGGACCTCAAGGTGAAGCTGGCAGTGTGCTCCCCTGTCTCCCCGACTCCCTGCCACCCTGGCAAGGAGAAACCCACCTGCAGAGGACTCAAGAGGCCCCCCAATGCCAGCTCTCAGAGCTGGGAGCAAGGTCCTCTCCCACTGGCCCCAATCCCATGCTGCCTCTGCAACAGCAGCCCCTGCCCGCTGGCTCTCCTGACTCCCACTGGTTAAGGACGCGCGTTGAGTAAGGCTGGGCCTTGCAGAGGACTTTCAACACGAGTTAGGTAACAGCGATGGATTTCAACAGCTCTCAGGGGACCCTGGCATCTCAGGGAAGCAGGCCGGGAGCGAGGGTCTCCAGGGCTTCCCGTGAGCGGCTGCACAGAGGCAGGATGAGCCCAGCAGGCCCCAGACTCTGCTATGTGCTGGCCAGGAGATGGAGCTGGGCGGACAGTGCCAAGGCCTGAAGGTGCAGCCTGCAGGACAGCTGGCCCGCTGGGCTCATGGGGCCGAGATCCTGTGGGGCCACTTGGGTGTCCAGAGACAGTGCCACCAACTCCTCTGGTGGCCTCACTCCAACCAGTGTCTGCTTCTGAAGAAATGAGTGGGCAGCCCCTTCCTGATGGCCTCTCAAGGGTGGCACCATCCCCCCCGCAGAAGCCAGAACATTCCCGAATGTGAGCCACCGGGAACAGACACACCTGGCAACGTGAGAAGTCCCCTCTGTCACTGTTCAGGTGAAGGTGGAACAGGAGGGCAGACCGCTGGTGCTGCTCGTCCTGCAGCAGCCTCAGAGCCGTCCACAGCCGTCCACAGCCAGTGCTGCCGCCTACGGACCCTCCCGCTCCATGGGCGAGACGAGCCACCTCTTCTACCTTTCAAAGCCATCTGGGCCATCCTGGCAGCCAGGGAAGATGGCTGTGGATGCTCACAGGTGGGTGGAATATTCTGGCCAGTCCCAGGGACACAGCAGCCCTCACAAAGCCCACTTTCCCCAGCACCCAACACTGAACCCTCCAGAACTAATCGGCAAATGACCTGCAAGAGGGACAGAGTCCTGGAGCCACATCAGTAGACGCCCCTCCTCCAGACCCCCTGCGTCACTCACGAGGACAGCAGGGACGCGGTGAGCTCCCATAGGATTCAAGCCAGCCAGCCCAGAAGTAGGGCGTGACCTCTGAGGAGCCACAGCCTGCAGGAAGGAGCAGCCCAGGAGCCGCGCCTCCAGGGGCCTGGCCTCCTCTACCTGGTGGCAAGCAAGCACCTGCTGCCCTGGGGGAACAGCCCCCCTGGGTGGGGCCCGAGCTGCAGCGCCTGCACAACCCCAGCAAGGAGGAGGGACGCAGGAAGCTGCAGGACCCAGCCAAGCTGGGCCTCCGCACCTTCACACCTTGCTGACAGCCAAGCCGACCGGGGGCCCTGGGCACACTTCTGGCCTCCCTGAGGCCAGGGGCCACCTCGCCCACACTGCAGTCAGCTTCCTGCAGCCTCCGGCTGAGAGGAGGCCCGAGCCACTCCTTGTCGTCTGGCCCAGCTGGGCGGCAGGAGCCCACCCTGCCCCACACTCTGGCAAGTTGCAGCCAGCCCGGCCTGCCCCTGCCCACCCTTCCCATGGGCCCTGGGTGGGGACAGGGATAACCCCAGGACCTCAGGGCATAACCAGGAGCCATGCCACCCATGACGCTGCAGGGAGCTGCCACAAAGCTGAAGGCCTCCAAGTCCACGAGGGCCACAGAGAAGAGCCACGAGAGGGGCAAGGCCACCCCCGAATGCGCTGGGCCCTGCCTCGGACACTACCTGGCCTGGCGCCCGACCCGCCCACCACCTCCCAGCAGACCTTCTGGGTCCCCACTCCTTTGACAGAGACCACACCTAGTCCAACAGTCCCCTCAGTGGTACTGGCCACAGCTGGCTTGAAGTGGACCTACAAATACAGAATCCACCTTCCCACCTGTCCCTGAGTCCCACAAGCCTCACCCGGGCAGTGTCCAGGCTCACGGCCCTCTGACCACTCTATGCAAGTTAAACTTCCAGGAAGACAGGGCCAGAGGAGGCCAGAGGCCAGGATGCGTCATGGCCCCCCTAAGACTCAAGGACTGGACACAACTGAGAGGCCGAGGAAGGAGCGGCTGGCTGGAGCCGGTCAGAGCAGCACCGCACCCGTCCCCCTGTGCCCACAGGCTTCTCCACTGCCCAGGTTTACAGTGAGAACCAAGGAACCTGGGGGACGAGTGGCTTCCCTAGGGTCACACAGAGCTGCGGCCCGAGGTCAAGGTTTGGGGTCTCACCGTCACAGTGTACGGCACCGTGGGGCCTGAGTGACGCGGTGCTGCAGAGGACAGCAGAAATGACCAGAGAACGACCCGTGCACGGGCAGCCGGCTCCGCAGCCTCTCGTGGCCTGACCCTGGGCACAAGCGGGCATCAGTGACACGCCTGGTCCAGTGGCATCTGGCTCTGGGCCTCTGTGTAATTCTCAGTTCTGCCGAGGACAATTTGCTGGAAACATGGACGGCGGGGACAGGCGCAGCCAGGTGCACGGCATCCTCCACACTGGTACACAGGTCTGCTCTTCTTTCCATGCGCAAAACCAACCCCACGTTCCCTCACGTTCCTGCTCAGAGTAATCGCACACGCACTGACCCTCCACCCCGGGCATCGGGCATCCGTGGGGCCTGCGACATTCAGAGCAGCTGATTTTGGGAAATCACTCCTGGGTGGACGCTTGAGGGACATGCCATTGTGTCCCAGGTAGTCATCTTTTGCATAGTGGGGAGTCCAGGAAGAGGCCCCGGACCATGGGTGAAGTCAGTGATGCTCACGGCTGAGTGGACCTCCCAGTGTCCACAGAGGAGGGTGGGCGGGCCAGAGCGGAGGGCACGCCACGGCGCAGGAATGCAGCCCGGAGCCCCCATAGGGAAGGTGGTGTGTTGGTGGCCTCTGATACTCCCTGCTCAGCCCCGCCCTCTGAGAGCGGCCTCCATCCCCTGTTCCTGGGAGGGCTCAGGGGCCCTCTGGGCGGAGGCACGTGAGTCCCCCCAGGTGGTTCTCACACCTTGATGATCTGTGTGACCCCAGGGGATGCCTGGGGACGCGGAGGACAGCAGCCTGACCCCGGGGTGATGGGGCTGCCCCCGTGCTGGGCGATAGGGAGCTAGGGCTCACTCAGACAAATTAGACAGTTAAATGGAATCCGGCTAGATAAATCGCACTTTCTTAACGAGGTTATCGGGGCCCTCCGTGGGCAGCCATGACCTCACCGTCTGTGTAGCCCAGAGCCAAGCCAGCCAGGACGAGGTCGGGCCAGCCCTGCACTGGCCGGAGACCTGATGGCAGCCCCACCGTCCCACTGATAGGATCTCTGTTTCTGCGGGTGGAGGTGGAAGATAGGGAGTGGGGAGGGGGGCCGGTGGGGCCCCTTCTGAGCTGCCCTGGCCAAGGACTGTGCTGTCAACAGAGGCCAGAGGTTTCCTTTCCCCAGAGCTGATTGTTCCCCAGGAGGCCCAGGGCAGCCCGGGGCTTTTCCTGCCGGCCCAGCCCAGGCTGGCAGGGACACCCCTGGAGCTCAGCCTGCCGACTTCACCCTGGTGGGCTCTGGCCACAAGCACCGCTCGGGCCCCCACAGCCGGGTAGAAACTCCCCTGGGGGAGGGGCGGCCGCGGCCTCCGGGGCCCCAGCTCTGGCTGCAGAACTCGCCAGCCCGCGCCATCGGCAGAGGGGCATCTGGACCCTTCCCACCTCTTCCTAGGACACACTGGGAGCACAGGTCCTGCCCACACCCTGGAAGAGCCCGCAGAACAGGCTTGGGTGGCAGGGAGGGTCACCTCTGAGGTCAGCCCAGGAGTCCAAGTGCAGGGCCTCTGGGTTGCTCCTTCCAAGACAGGGAAGCAGCGTGGGTGGGCGGCTCAGCATTTCTGGTGCCTCCGGTCACCAGGGGTTGACCCCGAGCCCATCAGAGGAGGTGCTAGGAGGGCGGGAGTCCTGGGTTCTCTGCCTGCTGGCCCTGCCCTCACCCGCCTCACCAGCAGAACGCACCCCTGGACCAAGGTGACGCAGAGACATGGAGTCTCAGCCTCCGGGTCTTGAAGTTATGAAATTTGGAGAACAAAAAATGCCCTCTGCTGGGGGCATCCAGGGCCATCGCGGATCCCAGCTCCCGCCCCTCTGTGCCTCGGTCTCCTCCTCTGAGAGCGGGAGGGCAGACGGGCACCTGGAGGGTGTCTGTCCATCGGATCCTGATGCAGTCTGAGGAAGGGGAAGGCCCGCTGTGCTCTGGCTGCCGTCGGCCTGGGGCCTGGCCTCCCGGGGCAGTGCTGCCTGGCGCGGAGGCGCAGGCCCCGGGCCCTTGTACCCGGGCGTGGGGTGAGGCAGGAGGGGAGAGGCAGTTCCCAGAGCCACCCTGGGCGAGCGTCCGTCCCACAGATGGCCTGGCTCCCTCCCACCTTCCTGGGCAGGGTGGTCACAGTGGCCCCCAGGGCCTTCCTCTGTGGGCAGTGGTGACCAGCTTCTGGGACTGGTTCTCCCAGGCTCCCTCCTACTCTGCAGGGGCCCATTCACCATGGGGCAAGGCACACAGAGGCCTGCCAAGCCATGGGAGGGGGCCCGAGGACCCCAGTGAAGAAATGGAAGAGAAGGAGAGGGGGCTGCGAGGGGCCCAGTCGGGGGTGAGCGTCCAGCAGGGCAGTGGTGGCCTTCAAGCTCCCCCCTCCAGCTAGTGCGCACAGCAGACCTCCTCAGACCCCCTCTCTGCTCCGCGTGGTGCTTGCTCTCCACACCCACGGACCCGCCTGGCCCTTTCCCTGGCCCTTTCCCACATTGTTACTTTTTTTCTTTTGTAAGAAGATAGAGGAGAGCCCAGGCCAGATCAAGTGGAGGCTGATGCCCCAGGTCCCCACGCCCTGCCCAGCGGGCAGCAGAGTGCCTCAGCCCTGAGCTCAGACCCATGCCCATGCCGCCCACATTGCCCGTAGGTGGAAGGCCAACCAGCATGGCTGAGCACCTCCGCCAAATGCCCAGGGAAAACCAGAGACCGAACACCGAGGCCCCGCGGGAACTGCCACTCTGACGCGGCTGGAGGAGGCGCAGCTCACCGGCCACCAGACTTTCTCCCTTAAGGGAGAGCAGGAGGGGAGTTCTGAGTACACTCCCCGCCCCGGGTGACCCAAGGAGAGAGGCTGAGGGCCCTACAAGTAGAGCTGTTACCCAGGGGTCTGCGTCCCGCCTCAGGGTGCTGCCGAGGAACCCATGCGGGGAGCAGGGGAAGCAGCCCGCAGGGTGTGCTGGGGCCCAGCAGCTGTGCCTGGGGCTAACCCTGGACAGCACACGACATCCAGGGTCCCAGCAGGCTGCTGAAGCCATCTCCCTGCTCGGAACCCTCTACCCTTCGGAGCTCCCTGCTTCCCCCAGCTTGGCCGGCAGGTGATGGCAGGAACTTCCGGGACCTTCTTGTGATAAGGCTCGCACCAGGTAAATATCCTCTCCCGGGGGAGCTTGGGAATCCAGATGCCTCTGGGCTGTGCTCACATGGGCGTGCACACGGACCCATGGAGGGTGTTTGTCCTGACCCCCAGACCCTCCTGGTTCTGAGCCACTCACCTCCAGACAGCAGCCTGGGAGTCTGCCTTGGGAAGGAAACGGGAGCACCAGGGCATTGGTGTGCGCTCCCTAAGCTGGAACCTACCCTGAGGCCCAGAAGCGATTTTGCAAGTGAGATAAAGGCTTTATTGGAGCAGCCTGAGATGGGGCAGGAGGACCAAGGTGTAAGCCTCCTCTGTCCAGAGCCAGGAAAGCCAGCCCCTGCCCCCGCACAGGGACAGGGCTCCCGCCCTCAGCTGGGCCGCTAGTCATTAGCGAGCCCAGATGTTTTCACTCGGCTTTGTAAATCTGCTGCAGGCCTAATACATCGCTGTTTGTTCTAGAAATCAAAAGGTCTTGCCTGGCTGTGAAAGACGCTTCACCACCGGGCCCAGCCTCCCCCGCCTCTGAAGGACCAGACCCCAGGAAACCCAGGAGGAGGGAGCGAGGCCGGGCGGTTTCGGTTTCTCACGAGCCCAGCTCAGAGGCATCGGCAGCTCCTACAGGCTGGAGGTTTGCACCTGGCTCAGCGAGGCCTGTGCCCCGCCACCCCCGCGGCATGCACACCGTGAAGCACGGTATGCTCAGGCCCACCTCAGCCCCAGGGCCGCTGGATTCTGACGACCTGAAAAGAAGTCCCTTTGGCCGGCAGCGCACAGGCTTCTGCGCAGGGCCGTGTGAGTCAGGCGGGTCTTGGCTTGGCATCCGCGTCCAAGTGAGCGATTTTGAAGGGCTGCGCTCCCCCCAGGGGCCCCCCAGCTAAGACTGCAGGACGGATCCAATGTTTCTGGAAAGTTCTGAGTTTGTCTCACCTTCTCTGTCTATTCCTCTCTGTTCCTCTCTCTCAAAAATCAAGCCTGGCAAAGCTCGCAGAATAAAATCGTTTATTTCCACAAAATTTATCATCTCCTTAACGGGCCGCCGTGGCCAGGGCATCATTCACGCCACGCCAGGAGCAGCGGCTGGTTGGCTTCCCACTCCCATCCCTGCCGCCGGGGCAGCCGAGGAGGGTCCGGGCAGAGGCCAGGCCGCCTTTGATATCTCACTGATAACGTATTGTACAATTAGATCAATTTGACAATTTCCATTATGGCTGATAAAATATTTATCGAGCCTTGGAGATGATGTCTGATCTCTGTGCCATTTGTTCTGCTAATGGGGGGGAGACTGACGAGGCCGCAGACAGGGCTCCGAGCCGGCTCCTCGTACCCTCCTCCCCATTAGGTTTGCAAATTGCCGGCACCAGTCATAAATTACCGCCCAGCCCAGCGAGATTGATGCCGAGCTGACAGGGCAGGTGGGTGACTTGTGATGACATTACCTCATAGAAGCATTAATCACGGCAGAAAGAGAAAATGCCCTCAAATTGGCCCATAAGTCTAAATATTAAGGAATGAGAAGCAGGCAGCTGGAGGATGGCTTTAGCAAGAGCTGGGAATTGGGAAATGAAAAACATTTTCTATTATTTAACAAATCATCTTAATAATTTCCCGTGTTTTCCCTCCGAGTTCCGGGGAGCCGGCACAGGCAGGATGGCTCTGGCTGCGCCCTCGCTGCTCGGGAGGCGTCTGGTGGAACTTGCCGGAGCCAGCTGCCGGGCTGCCCTTGCTGCGGGATGGCCACTTGGGGGAAAGGGACCCGAGCCGGGAGGGAGCTGCTCTGTGCTCCGGCTCAGGCCGGCCACTTGGCCAGGAGCCTCCCCGGAAGCACGGGCTTTTCCTCCGTGGGGACTGCAGTTGGGCCCAGCCGTGCCGAGGCCGGGCCCACGCTGCCCTCAGATGCAAGCTCTGGAAACCTCGAGGAGGACCCGCACGGGCTGTGGGGGCCTTGGGGGACGCCCGAGGTGGCATGGCCCACGTGCTGCTCAGAGCTGCCCCGTGTCTAGGCTGCCTCGGGTTTTACAGCCCTGCGCTGGGCTCTGCGGGTAAAATACAGCTGCATAAGATAAATGGCTCTTAATGAATTGCCCCTGAGTTAGGGACCAGGGTGGCCCTAATGGCAAGTGGAAAGTAAGCCTGCCAATGAGCAGGGAGACCCCGGGGTCCAGGGCCCGTCCTCGGCTGGGACCAGTGGGGGTCAGGGAGATTGGGGTTCTGAGCCCTCCCTCTCCGGCACCCTCCCCTGAGGGCTCACACCTCTCTCCCGGGCCGGTCCAGGCCTCTGGGCTTGTCCTGAGTTTGGGGCCCTGTGTGAGACCCCAGTAGCCACATCTTGGCTCAGGAGGCTGCAGTGCAGAGTAATTAAATTAAATTGATGCTGTCCCTGTTTTGAGGCCACCCTTGATTTAAAGCCAGAAAAGGAAGCAATTAAATTTAATAAAAACCAGGTTCCCAAACCAAAGATAGATGGCCAATGCGGCCATTCGGAGACTGCGTCCGCCAGGAGAGAGACCTCTCTGGGTGCTGCTGATGTCAGATTTGAAATAAAAGAAATAATCAGCTCCCAGAGCCTCTGCTGTCCTAACACGCTGCTCTAAAAGGCCCGTCTCGCTGATGACTCTAAAACCAGAGCCCGCCGCAGTCAGTCCTCGGAGGGAGATCACGGCGGGGGCCATGGCAGCGACTTGAAACTGACCTATTCGGCCAGCAGATGTGATTAAAAGTGGTCTATCAGGGCTCAAGGTCAGGGAGCGCTGCTGGTGCCTGGGCTGGGGCAGGAGAGGGGACGGCTCTGGGAACAGGATTGAGGAAGGAGAGGCAGCCCGGAGCCATGGGTCCTTGGTCGGCTGAGTCAGAGTCACCGGGAAGCAGGACCCAGCATAGGCACTCCAGAGTGGGTGTACTGGGCCAGCTGGCTGCACAGGGAGGTCTGCACCCAGACTCTGGGCCTAGGCAGGCACACAGCACACTCACTCTTGTTTGCAAAGGCGGCGTAGAGGCAGTGAGCTGGCGGTGCGGAATGCCCCCGGGATGCGGCACTGCTCGCCCCGGCCCCAGTGCGATGTTGGGTGTCAGAGCCCCAGCTGGCCCCAGTCCCCGCTAGCCGCTCCGTCCAGGGGCTCTCCTGGATGGGTGATCGGCTTTCACAAGTGCAAGATGCCTACATCAATCTACTGCCCGCTTTGGGCAAAGGGGCCCATGGTTCATGATTTAAACATGGATCTCCATACCCCAGGGGCACAGAGAGCACCTCCAGCCCCGCGGCTTCCAGGTCCTCACGCAAACGCCCGGCTCTCCTGGGAGGGGGGCAGGCAGGCCGCCTCGGCGCGCTCGGGGCAGGAAGCCGAAAAGTGAGAGGGCGTCCGGGTTTAGATGGATCTACATGGAAAAGTCAGAGACACGTTTGTCTCTCAGGACTGGACTCCGAAGCCCCCACTCAAGCCTCCGCCACCAACAGAAGCCTCATTATCTCATCCCAAAGGGCGAAGTTGAACGCCCACAGCACACGGGGAAAACCGGCCGAGGGGGAGGTGAGCGCAGCTGAGGAATGGTCCTCGCTGCTCTTATTCACCGCGTCCCGAAAACAGCCTCGAAACCAGATGAATCCCACATTTGGCTGCCCACCCCCAGGCCCGGGAAAGGTGTGCCTGTCTTCACACCATGCTTGGAGCCCAAGCAACTGCAGCCACCGTGCAAGCAACCTCAGCTAGCAGGCCCCGGGCACTGGCACCCACGGGGCCAGCGAAAGCCTTTTGGAACCTTCCAGGTCTTTCCAGAACCATATTCTCCCACTCCCTGCAGTGCTGGTCCCTTATTCTAAAAGGAGGGAGTTGTGATAGAACATTAGGGTTTGCCAATTTCTTTCTGGCCAAACTTTGCCCACCACTCCTGAACATCTCCAAGTACCGGAAGAAAATGTGGATTTGCAGCAGGAGTCGAGGACATCTCCACTAGAGACTTAATCACAGGTGCAGGGAGTAAACCTTCAGAAAGTGGGTGCAGGCACCCCCAGCTGGCATTGCAGTCACAGAGGTGACTCCAGGGTGGAGGGCACACAGGGTCCTGGTCCTCGGAGCTAGTGCTGGCCCAGGGCAGCCTCAGATGCACCTCTACCAGCCAGCAGGCCCCCCTGGACCTGTGCCTTTAAGACCTGGCTGCCAGCTTTTGCATCTAATTGTTGCTCAGAGACAGACAGACGCATGCAAAAAGCTTCATTGTCAGAAGTGGCACCTGGAGCCAGCCCCTCGTTCACACGGAGTCCTGCCCAGTTGTGTTGCCGGGCGGAAGGTGGCCCCACGTTTTCCCTGAACGCCCAAGAACGCAGAGGACGGGCCGGGAGAACACAGCGAGAAACGTAAAAAGTTGTGTGAAAAGGGGTCGGCCCCTCCCTTCCCCACGAGCGACAAATCCGTTATTGTGAGCAGTGTAAGCCTTCGCGGGCAGGGGGTGGAGGCCAGGGGTGACCTTCGGGGGGACCCCGAGTCCCGGCAGGCTCCCCACTGCCCCAGCCAGATCTGGGGATTTCAGTCCCTCCCGCAGGGCCCCGGGCTCAGCCCCTCCAGGGAGGGTCCCCCAGGGGCCTTGGGGCACTTGGTCACAGGCAGTTGGGCCTACAACCGTCAGGCAGTGGACAAGAAGGGCTGGCCTGCAGGGCCGGACACTGGACAGGCCAGCTCCTTCTGTGGCCAGCGCTCAGGGGAAGGACAATTGGAACTCAGCAGGACCACGGCGTCCAGGCATCTCAGCAGCCCTCTTGGTGGGAGCCCTGTCCCCGGCGCCGGGGGGCCAGAAGGAGCTGGGCTTTTCTGTGTGACAAGGCTGCCTCCACCCTCCAGGGGCCACACAAAGCCGCCTCCTCTAGAGCTCTCTCAGGTGGCCTTCAGACCCGGCCACATTCAGTCTGGCCCCTGCCCTCCTTGCTGCCCTGGCCCCCGAGGACAGGCACACGCTGAGGTCAGCACTGGCCACCACCCCCCGGCAGGCAGGACTGTCCCTAGAATCTCTCTGCACCCATGAGGAGGCTTGGCAGGAAGGAGCTGGGTGACTTCCCATTCAGCTCTCAGCCGCCGCGGGCTGGCGTCTAAATCTGCACCGTGTGACCCACCTCACATGCTGGCTCAGGCCAGGCGGCAGCCAGGGGTGGGGAAGCCAGGGCGGCCTGAGGGCACTGCTGCTGGACTTGCCCTGCCCTGGGTGCCCCGGACACCTGGGCCAGGAAGGCCTGTCCTGGCACAAGACCCCAGGCTGGGGCCGGAAAGCTGCCTTCCAGGCTGCCCCTGTGACTCAGGTCCCTTATCTGTCAGATGGGCCAAGCCTCCCTCCACCACCCTCCCCGTCCACCCACATGTCTGATGACCAGTCTCAAGTGTAAGCTCCCCAGAGCTGAGACCTCCTTCTGCGGCAGCCTCTCCCCAGCCCAGAGCTGCTGCAGGCACCTCAGGCCAGTGGGGGCTGTAGCAAGGTCAGCGCCAGCATCCTAGAGCCAGGGTCACCCCATCACACAGCGTGGGACGGATGAAATATTGACTGTGGCGGGCGGGGGGCACTAGGGAGGAGGCTGTGGTCATCAGGAGAGCCGGGAAGTGGGGGCTCTGCAGGAGACGCCAGATGAACCCCTGCTCTGTCCACACCTGGCAGCCAGAGTCAAGGGCAAGAGACTCCCCGCTCTGTGGCTGGACACCAAGGGAGTCCCATGCCCTCAGAGGTCTCCAGAGCTGCCCGAGGAGCATCGGTGGACACCAGGACTTGGAAATCGTCGCACCTCCAAGCCAGGCCAGGCTTTCCCCTACTCTAGTTCAGGCAGGGCCTCTGATGGGGTCAGGCCTGGGTCCAAGCCCCCGCTGAGCTACTTCCAAGCCACTCTGTTCCTTTCCTGGGTCTCCACTTCCTGTCTGTCAAAGGGACTGCAGAGCCTCCCTCATGGCCTGCCTCATGTGAGAACCTCGACACCACTCAGCCGGCTGCCTTCCAGGCCTTTCTCTCCCTGCTGCTGCCCTTGCTGGGGCTGGCTCCCCAAATCCATCTGCAGGCTCATATCAGCCCCGTGCTGGGCCAGTGGGAGGGCCCGGGGTGGGCAGTCCACAGCTAGGCCACGGAGGATGCCCATCTTCCGGGGGCAGGGGGGATCCCAGGCCCCTGCCCCGCCCCAAGCCTGGTGTCCTGTAGCTCTGGACAATGCAAGGAAAACAATCTCCTGCACCTGGACCTTCTGCCTTCAGCTGCTAGGGACAGAGAAGCAGGTGCCCTGTCCTCCGACGCTCAGCCCCTGTACCCCAAGGGTGGCCCTAACCCTTCCCTAGGCTCCACACTCTGGGCCCAGGACAGGGGAGGTTGAGGACGGGTCCCAAGGAGGGTGCAGGGAAGGGCATGGGAGACACAGACCAGAGGCAGCAGGGATGGGGAGGGAGGGCTGGGACAGCCAGGGTCCAGCTGGGTAGAGGTTTGGGCTGAACAATGTGAATACCTGTTTCTCCGGGTAACCGGACCCTGTAATTATGCCTAAGCCCCAGGAGGGTGTGCTGGGCCCACAATGCCACGCTCGGAGCCGGTGAGGAGACCCTTGCATTGTCATTGCCACGCCAGGTTGCATTGAGCCCCTGGGCTCGGGTTTCCAGGCTCACAGCTGGTGTGTCACCTGTCCGCACAGAGAGGAGGCTGCGGGGCAGCCCTGGGGCACCAGAGCTGTGAGGCTGGGCAGGGCCGAGCCTGCCTTGGCAGGCAGGGCTGCAGGGCCTCCCGTGCTCAGGGCCTGCTGAGCTGCCCCTTCCCAGGACCAGGGGAGCTCATTGTTTGCCTCAGATAAGAAATGTGGGCTCCTGTGTTTTCTTTCCTTGAGAAAATGTCGCGTCATAGATGGTGTCTGCAAGACAGGAAGAGCCTGCGAGGTCCACCCTTCCCACCCCTGAAAGCCCAGGCCTCCCCAGGGCCAGCTGGACTCTCCCCCATTCCAGGGGGCATCCGACCAGGCCTCCTGGGCCCCCGCGGGTTTCTAGGGGTACAGCAGTCAGCACTATGAGAAAGATGTCCTTCCCCCAGGAACCCCTTGTCCAGCTGGTGGCCGGCAGGCAGGAGCTGGACTCCCAGGCCCCAGCCTCCCAGGCCCTGGCCTGTGGGTGGCCAGCAGCTCCCCGGCCACACCGGCAGCTCGGCCAGCTAATCCCCAGCTAATTCCTGGCGATTCCCTCTGCTGGCTCGCGGGGAGGTGGGTTCCTGGGTGCCCCACGCAGGCTCGGGTGGTCAGGCCCCTTGGTCAAACAAAAGGCCGCCTGTTCCTGCCTCTGCCTGGTCTGGGCTTAAGGACATTTTTGTCATTTTTGACCAGCTAATGTCTTGAAAAAGAAAAGTAAGTTGTCTAATCGCTTTAAGTCTAATCTTGGCTTCTTCGAACACTCTAGGTGCCGGTGCTGACGTGCAGGACCAATTAGGTCAAGGTCCTTCAAGGCCGGGCCTTGACTCTGGGGCCTTTTTACTTTTCTTGTTTCTGCTTCCCCCGACCAGGGGGGGTGGGTCCTGCAGGCCCCCACACGCCTGTGCAGTTGACCTCAGGGTGGACCTGGCTTCCCCAGTGCACACAGGAGCCGGCCGCAGCCCTGGGAGCGTGGAGACGAGGTCCTGTGGGCAGGGGACGTCCAGGCTCACTCCACACCTGTCACTGCCGGCCTCTCTGCCACTGGCCAAGTCCTCCCTCAGAAGTCAAGAGGACAGCCACCTGCCAGGCCCTTCAGGCTTCGCAGGCTGGCCTGCCTGGGGACTCTGAGGCCCATTCTGTGGATCCCCACCCTCCAGGACTCCCACTTTCTTCCCAGCTCCATCTTGACTCTGCAGAGCCAGGCGGGGCACCTTGGTCTTGGGGACACTGGGCTCTGGTTCCTCAGGGAACTTGGCCCCTCCCACCTCCCCAGGCACTTGGGCCCACCTCCTCCTGCTTCCGGCTGAGCTTCTGAGCTGCCCTCACACAAGAGGAGGAGGAGGGATTGGCCGGTGCAAAATAACTGCAGACTCCCCCACGGGAGCACTCGCCCGGCACCCTCGGCCCGCAGGCTGCACCACCTCCTGCTCAAGGGGGCTTCTCCTCTGCCCAGGGACCTCCTTCTGTCTGCCCTGCTCTGCTATCCCTAGGCTGAGTGACCCAGGACTGTCCATGCCACAGTCCAGGGCCTGCCAGGGCAGGTCTGGTGAGGGTGGGGGAAGGTCCCTGAGAATCAATTCTGTTGGCTGGTGGGTGCCTGAGACCAATTCTGGAGAGTCCCGCCCCTTGGTGACCAGGTTGGCTGCAGACAACCCAGCCACTTATGAAGGGTCTGGTTTCACAAATGAACAGGGACAGTGGCTCCAGGAAACCAAGCTGCATTATTCTGCCCGCTGCAAGACACGCTTGGAAAACACTCCTGAGCAGCCCCCGGGACTGTCCAGGGGAGAAGCAGCTGTGCTTCCTGCGGGAGTGGAAAGAGCAGGCGGAACCTTCCGGGTGGGGGGCTCCTCCCAGCAGCACTCCTCACTGGGAGCCACTGCCGGTGCCTTTCCAGAGAGCTCGGTGCACCTGGGGGGGCAGGCTGGGGTGGGCGCCTCACCCGGCCTCAGGGGGTCAGCCTTCTATGGAGCCGCTGGCTGGATGGACAACATGTACCGCCTGATGTCTGGGATCCGAGCCACTTCACCTACTGGAGCCACCCGCAGTGACATCCCCCAGTCAGACGCACAGCCCACTTGCCAGTCAGCACGCAGTGCACCTGCCACAGGACCGGTTCAAACCCCCACGCCCCATGCAGTGTTTCCTGTAAGCGTCGCCGTCCCAGAGCCACACACACCGTGGTGTCCACGACCGGCCTGTTTCCCCACGTCTGGGGAAGAAACACGGATTCCTGACTGCAGGGGGCCAGCGTCCCAGTCCCGGGGGTGGGCCTAGCTGGGCAGCCCTGTCCAAGCCCCGGACTCCAACCCCAACCCCAGAATTCCTAACCAAACAGGCTCAAAGCAGTCTGGACCAAAGGAGGGTCACTTTGGTTCAAATAAATCATCCGCTCTCTCAGGAAAGAGAGGCATTGACTTCTCCAGCTCTAGAACATCCCAGGCCTTATGTGGGCTGCGGATCTGTTGAGGAGATATGTGAGGAGACAAGGAGGGAGAGAGGAGGGAGAGAGACAGACACTTGAGCAACTCGAAGAGCCCAGCCCCAACATCCACTCAGCCCCCAGGGCCTGGGGTGAGACCATCCCTGCACTTCAGCCACTTAGTAGAACAACTGTGTGCCCTTTGGAAGGTTCTGGAAAGACCCAGAAGGTTCCAGAAGGCTCTGGAGGTGTGAGCCCCTTAGGGGCCTAAAGCACTAAAGACAAGGCCCAAGCCTCTGTCTTCCTCCACCTTAACCCTCCCCTCCTCTGCCCAGATACTACCCAAATAATAAGACCCTACGGCAGCCACATTTTCTGCTCTGCTGTGCAGCGCCTTGCCCCCCCTCCAGGTTCAGGACCCGCCATCCCCGCCCTGCCCTCCTGGCTGCTCCCGCTGCAGGGTCCCGGACTCAGCCTCCAAACACCAAACTCAGATAAATAAGTTTAGACCTTTAAAAAGTGCCCTTAATGCCCCATTGTGCCCTTGATTGCCCACTTCCCAACTATATAATTAGCACATAAAGAACTCTCTCCTCCGAATTAAATGGCAGTAATTGGGTTTTTAAAAAACTAATTTAAATCCTAAACCCTTTGAAAAAAAATTGTCATTGTTTACATATTAAACGGACTAGCATTTTAAGTATTATGGGGCTAATTTAACAGCTTATCTAGGACCTGGGCCGGGAGGGAGACAAGGAAGGCAGAGCTGAGCACAGGGCCTCGCCTGCACAGGGGCCGCAGCTCCACGGCTCAGGCCAAGGCGCGGCCCACCGCCCAGGCCTGACCGGGGACTTGTCTTGGCACCCGGGAGCCGGTGCACACAGGAGGACCTTCATTTCCCAGTGGCGTGGAGATATTTGCTTATTGTTTCTAGAATTGGCTCCTTCAATTTTTTTCCTTATATTAAAGGTATTCAGTGAGGGGAGGTAAGAGTTTTAATTATTTACACTTAAACATATTTTCTTTTACTCTCCTGCTTTTTTAAAAAAAATCATTTAAGGTAAAACTCAGTGAGAAATGTGTTGAATGTGTATGAACAGACCTATAAAATTTTAGAAAAACCATTTTTTAAAAAATAGTCTTAAAGAACCTGAGAGAGAAATCACATTCCCCCGTGGGAAGAATTAAAAATCACAAAGCTCCCAGTCCCCTACCTTTACCCTAGAAATGCACAACCCTATGAATGAAACTTTTCTCAACCCTCGAACCTGGAAAAAAAAAATCTGAGTTTTTCTCAAAGGGGACAACGAGGAGGAATGTTTGAAATAGAAAAGGGTCCTGCCTTCCCCTGAATTGAAATATCAGGCAGGAGTGCAAAGATAATAAAGACAAAAATAAATCACCGAAATTGTGGGTGCAGCCAGGGCCCCCGGAGGGAGGAGGGGGCCTGCACCCAGTGCGTTCGCTCCCCACCCACCCTGTGCAGGTCAGGAGGAACCCCTGCCGCTCACAACATGGTCTCCCCAGGAACAGGGGGCACCCCCGCCCTGAGGCAGAGAGGCACAGAGGCCTGAGCACTCAGAACCAGAACCGACCTGCCCCAGGCAAGCTGGAAAACAGCGCGGAGCCGCGGCCTGGGAGGGGCAGAACCCAGGCCACGCAGCCCGGGTCAGGAGCGGCCCCACCAGGCCTCCTGTCACTGTGGGGTTGGGGCTGGTGTGCAGCCTGTAAGGGGCTCTGGGATGTGGGGCACAGTGATGGATCCAGACTGGCCTTTGTGGCCTCTGAGGAGAGGCCCAGCTGCCTGCTGGCTCCAGAGTCCCCCTTCCCTCCTGGGACCCCAGCCAGCTAGGCCCCATGTAGGCTGACTCCCAGGCCCACATGCCACCCGTCATGGCCTGCCAGGGACCCCCCCACTCACGCCTAGCCCCAGAACCAGGTCACATGTGGGGACAGAGGGCTCTGCTGGCTTCTCACTGAGAACACAGTTTCATCAGTACCCACCCCAGGACCCTGCGCTCCCCCAAAGACGCCAGGTGGTGGGCACAGAGCCAGGGCCCGTGGGCAGCTTAGGACACTGGGAGAGCTCTGGACAGGGCAGGGATACTGGGGTGGCCCCCAAGGCAGAGCCTCACCCCTCGCAGCCCAGCAGCCTAAGGTCCAGAGGCCGCAGGGCCTTGGTGGGTGTAGGGTGAGACTCCCCAGCCCTAAGGTGGAGGCAGGCTCCTTCCCTCCTGTATGTATTGATCCACATTTGAGTAGGCTAGGAACTCGTTGCCTCACAAAGAGGAAAACTACCAGTCACTCTGATGTTGGGGATTTGTTACATCGTTTAAGTCGTAGATCACAGAGGAGAAGGGATGGTACTGGGTTATTTGCATGTGAGGGTGTGGACATAGATGTGCACAGACACGGAGGGGAGATGGGAGAGGCAGGTCCTGCTGCGCAGAGGTGCACCCAGTCCCTCGGCTCCTCACAGCGCTGGGGCAGCCTGGGCCAGAGAAGCCAAGCAGCCCAGGGCCTCCTGCTCCCAGGTGGGGCAGCCAGGCTGCCAGGCATGACTGTGACCTGGGCCAGGCAGTTCCCACAGAGCCCTCACTGGAACCGGGGCCCAGGCTGTCACCACAGGAAATCCCATCTGAGTCACCCAGTGGCCCCAACAGCATGGTGAGAAGCAGGACTGTCCACGGGAGGCCTGCATGGCTGCAAGGGCCCTCCACCCTGTAAGCATCGCCATCCATGGTGTCCACGACCGGCCTGTTTCCCCACGTCTGGGGAAGAAACACAGATTCCTGACTGCAGGGGGCCAGCGTCCCAGTCCCGGGAGTGGGCCTAGCTGGGCAGCCCTGTCCAAGCCCTGGATTCCCACCCCAACCCCAGAATTCCTAACCAAACAGGCTTAAAGCAGTCTGGACCAAAGGAGGGTCACTTTGGTTCAAATAAATCATCCACTCTCTCAGGAAAGAGAGGCATCGACTTCTCCAGCTCTGTCAGACACACTGTGGTCACTCTGCCACGGTGGTGGCATCTGTCAGCCCAGGGACCCAAGCACAGGGTGAGACTCGGGTGTCTCACGTCAGGACGAGGCCACCGAGAAGGCAGGGGCTCAGGCTTGTAAGCAAGGGGTGGGGTCTCCTGTGCCCAGGGGCTTCCGGGAGTGCTGGGCACCCACATGTGGCCCCTGACACCAGCCGGGCCCTCGGCACAGCTACCTGCAGTTTCAAGACGGCCTGCGCTCTCCCTCCTGCCAGCCACCTCCTCTTACGGCCTGCTCCCCACTCCCAGGCCTACAGCCCCTCACAGCCCCTCACAGCCCTGGGCTGCAGGCCTGCAAGTCCCCCCTGGGAGAGAAGCCACCATGCTGGGGCCACCTGGAGAGCTGGGGAGCCTGAAACCCTGGCTTTAAGCTTTCTTTCTTTCTTTCTTTCTTTCTTTCTTTCTTTCTTTCTTTTTTTTTTAGAGAGAGAGAAAGAGAGAGAATTTTTTTTATTGTTTTTTTTTTTTTTTAGTTTTCGGTGGACACACATCTTTATTTTTTTGTGTGGGGTGCTGAGGATGGAACCAAGTGCCCGGCGCATGCCAGGCGAGTGTGCTACTGCTGGAGCCACATCCCCAACCCGTGGCTTTAAGCTTCTAGAGGCAGCAATGGCATCCCACGGCCCAAAGAAAAGGGGGCCAGGAGCCACCCCCCGACGTTTTAAATTCCCATTGCTTGGGATAAAATTTTAAAAAATCAAAACTCGACTTTGTGGCCTCCCAGACCTCGTAGGACAAGGCACCCAGGGTTGAGGCAGCGGTCAGTCCCCCTTGCTGACCATCACACTTCCTGCCCTTTGTTTCCCTTTCACAGGTCACCCGTCCAGGGGAAGCAGAGCACGCATGCGGACAGACCCCAGCCTTCCTCTCGAAACACTCGGAACGAGTCTCTCTCGATGGAACAGGGAGGTGACCCTTCGGCAAGGCCGGCCCCAGGGACAGGCTTTCATTCCAGTGCCTTGAAGTGGAGGGACAGACACGTGCTGGCCGCCTGCTCAGGAGCTGGCCTTTTGGGAGGAGGCTCAGGAGAGTGTCCCCAGACACCAGGTGCCCCTCCATATCCAGGGCTGACCCTAGGCACTCCTCCCACCCCACCCCACCCCACCTTCTTCTCTGGGCAGCCAGGCCCCTGGTGGGCTTCGAGGGCATAGGGCCTGAGCTTGTGGTGGGCCCTGTTCCTCTGCACAGGGGCCCTCTGCCTCCACAGGGACCCCTCAGCCTCCTACTCACATGGGCAAACTGGCCTCCTGCTCAAGACGCAGGCGCGACCTCTGCCCCGCAGTGGCATGGCCCAGGGAGGTCTGCCGACCCCCGGCCTACTGTGCCAGCACCGAGGGAGCCCAGCAGCCCAGAGCATCTGGATCGTTTTACAGGCCACAGGGATCCGCTCAGCAGCGGGTCTTCCAAAATGAAACCAGAAACCAGGTCTAATCATCGGAGCTCGATAAAGATTCCCCAAGTGCCCGGGGAATCCGGGACTGGGCCGCGGGTAGCCGGTTTCCTTTCTCCCCAGACACATGGATCGTGCAAGCGGCAAAACGAAATACGTTGGCTGCACCCACAGAGTTGAAGGGTGGGGGCCCTATCTCACGAGGGCATCGTCTGAGTAAGATGATATCAGAAGTAGCAAATAAGACAGGCAAAGTTCAAGAAACCAACATATATCAGCTTCTGGCACAGTGTGCACACCCCGGCTATGCATCTGGAACAGCTCCATGCCAAGTCGTAACAGGGTCCCCTGCCAGGAACCGGGAGAGGTCAAGCGAGGACCACAGAAGAGCGCAAAGATCTGTCTCTAAAAAGCACAGTGCTGAAGTCTATTTTGAGTTTTGCAAAACAAGAGACTGTCTGGGCCTCTCTCTCTCTTTTCACTTGGGCCTTTCCCTTTTCATTTTAAAACTAGCATCTAAACCATGTTCCCACCGCCAGCCTCCAGCTCCACCCAGGCTGGGCCCAGCCTGGTAGGAGGGGCTACCCGGCAAACATGGCCGGGACCCAGTGGCAGTCCTGCCTGACTCCTGGGCACAGGGGCTGCACGGGCCTGCCCAGGGCCTTCTGGCTGAGTCTGAGGAAACAAGATCCAATCCCGCAGAGTCCACAGAATGCACAGAGGGAGGGTAGCAAGCGCTGGCCCTGACACCAGAGTGCACGCCACATGGAACCAGAAGCCGCTCTGGAACGTGGCTGGCCTGGCCTGTCTCTGTGCCATGACCACCAGACCCCGCTCTGCCTCTGCCTGTGGGCCCATCATCTGGGCCAGAGCATCTTCCCTACAGCGTGGGGTCCCTTTGAGAGCCCAGCAGGTGCTGGACCAGCGAGATTCTGAAGGAGCATGAATGCTCACAGCTCCCTCCTGCCAAGGGCCGCCTGGACCCAGCCGCGGCACCCACTGTGCAGCTGCCCTCAGACTCTCAGGCCTCCCCACGTCCATCTGTACAATGGGTTTGTCCAGGGAAGGGCAGCGCTGCCAGGCAAAGTGAGGGCTGGGGCGGAGGGTGCCACAGGCCCAGCAGACGTTTCCCAGGTGCAGCTGGCTGGACACACTGGGCAGGCAGTGAGGGCCGCAGGGACTGTGGCTGCCTCTACCAGCCAGAGGAGCTGGGCCGGGAAGGGAGGCCAGCGGCGCCTGGGCCACAATGGCCCCTTTCTCCCCTCGTTGATTGAGACAGTTCAGTTTGGAATATTTAAACAGTTGTATATTCACAGATTGCAAGACGGAGACGATTACCTAAGGACGAGGTTAGCCCGCGATCAATGCATAATCAGATAACTGCCCGCGCTCTGCACAGCTTCACGGGAAGATCAGCGCTCTCAATCCCACTCCTCGTGCTAATTAAGCAGCCTGTTAATTGCTGCCGGGCCTCCAATGCCCCTGTCATTACGCCTGACAGCAATGGGCCCGGAGCTCGGGGCCCACAAAGGAGCCGAGCCCTTAATGAATTGGGCAGCGCGGGGACACCGGTCCCATTGGCCCTGCGCCTCGCTTGCGCTGCGCTCTGCTCCCAGGGGCCAGGCGCAGCGGGGTCAGTGCCCCTCCAGAGGACCAAGCACGTGACAAATGCCCCAGCCTGCCGTGACCGGTTCTGAGGAAAGGGCCCTTTCTCTCTCCCTGAGAAACGCAGCGGGGCCTGGCGAGGGACCCACAGTCGCCTCCTCCGCTCAGGGCTCCTCCAGAACCGAGCGAGCAGCACCCAGGGCAGCAGCCCCCGGTGGCCTGCATTTCCAGAGCAGGCGTCTGGCGCACAGCTGCTCGGCCCTTCGGGGGCCACAGCTGAGTGGCCCAGAGCAAGCTGCCATGCGTCAGTCTCCCCGTGTGGCCTGTGGGTGACAGGGGGTAACTTGGCAAAAAGGGGTTCGGAGGAGGCAAGAAGGGCCGAGCCGATGCCCACGCTAGTGTCACGGGGGGAAGCCCTGCCTGGGGATGACAGGAGTACGCCCCACCCTAACTCTGTGCCCTCCCTCTCTCCAGGCCTGGCCTCTTCTGCCAGGCTCAGGACTGAGAGGTAAGATGCTGGACTTGGCTGGAGCCGTGCGCGGAGGGCCGCCGTGCCTGTGGAGGAGGCCCGGACCTTCCCAACGAGACCCAGCTGCCGGGCGCTCCCAGCCCAGGGACGTGTTGCCCTTGGCGCTGGCCAGCTTCAGCAAGGCAGAAATGTCAGAGCATCATGAGGGAGAAACTCGGCAGCAGTGCGTTTGGCTTGGGTCGGACGAGCGGGTTTTTCCAGAGACAGAAAGAGCCAGAGAGGCCTGAGGCCGAGGCGGAGGCCGGTGAGAGTTGGTGTCTGCAGAACCAGCACTGGGAGCTGCCCGGGCCACCCCCCAGGCCACCCTGCCACCCTCCAGGACACCCCACCCCCAGCCCACCCCTGGGCCACATACCCCTGTCCCCACCACCACCCTGCAGCCAGACCACTTCTGTCTCCTCCAGCTACCCCCAAGATCGGGGGCTCTTCCTCAGTCCTGAGTCCCCCCAGGGTCTGTCCCTCTGGAGGAGGAAGGAGGCTGGGATCAATGACATTTCCTGGCATGTCCCTCCATGAGCCCTCAATCAGCCTCAAGGGTGGCGAGCCCACCCTGTGCTGCTGCCCACAGGTTGAAGGGGGCACGCCCAGCACTGCTACCAGGCTGACCCCACCTGCCCCCCCCCCCGGGCTGACGGGTCAGAGGAAGAGGCCTAGTGACGAGGCCTGGAACGTGGTGGGCACCTGCTGTCCTGCCCTGCTGGGTGCTGGACTAGAGGCCAGGTTGACAGAGCCCTGACCAGCCTGGCCAGGGAAGGGCAGGCAGAGGAGCCGCTGAGGCTCAGATCCGCGCCTCCTCCTGCCACTGCCCCGCCCTGCACCTGGCCGCCGCCGGCTCTTCCCTCCTGAGCCCGCACATTTGGGCAGTTCTCAGAGAACAGGGGCCATAACTAAGGCTGGGAGAGTCCTCCCCGTCCTCGGGACAAGAACAGCCTGGGAGAGGAGGGACCCTGCAGCCCTGCCACACGGGACCAGGGGCATGTGGCACTTCCAGATAAGCCACTCTCGGTGGCCAGAGGGCCCACATCAAGGTGAGTGGCCCAGAGGCACCGTCTTTACCAGAGAGGAGAGGTCAATGACACCTGGGTCAGTGGCCTCTAACCAACAGTCTGCCCCCTGGGCCTCAGCCTGCCAGGACCCACCCAGGGCCGTCCGAGTGGTGGATGGGAGGAGGGCAGGTGGCCTCCAGGCTCACCTTCCTGGCCTCCAGTTTCCCCAGGAAGCAGGCCCAGACGGGGCTGCCCCCACCAGCTCTGGCCTCGCCTGAGAAGCTGGGTCCCCACACCTGGACGCGTGTTCCATGCTCTGTACTGCAGGGACTGGTCGGCGGTGTCTATGGAGACTGGCTCCCAGGAGGGCCTGTGGCCCCAGGCTGCAGCGGGTGGTCACTCTCCACCAGGTCTGGGGAAAGCCTGCCTCTTGGTCTCCCCTCCCACTGGGCATGGCTGTCCCCTGGGGCTTTATGTTAGGCAGTGGCCCAGAGAGACATTACTTTGGCGCTCCACTGAGGACGGCCTCCTGTCACCGCCAGGCCAGCTTCCCTGGGGCCTGTCCTCCGCAGAGACTCACAGTCCTAGGAACCTGGCACCAGACGCTTGCAGCCCCCAGTGGCCCGTGTGAGGCCACAGAGCCCAGGCTGGAGGCCAGGCCTGAGTTAAGAGTCGCCGGGTTCTGGGTGGCAAAGAAGAGCGGCTGCAGAGACTCAGGGACCCTCTGCCACGGCACGGGGTACAGATTCGGGGCCGCCCAGCCCAAGCATCTGCCCCGCTCCAGGCCCCAGCCTCGGTCCAAGGAGCAGAGGCGCCATGAGGAACAAAAGGGGTCTAGTTCCCACCAACCCAGGCGCCTTTTGCCCACTGCCCGGAGCACCCAGACCCACAGCCCTCCCTGAGCCGGGCTCCCTGCAAGGGGCTGCCTGCCTCTCACCCCTCTCTTCAGATGCACCCGTCTCACTCTGCAAGTCCTGGTTTGAATTTGCAAGGCCAGGGCTGGTTTTCATTCCCAGGCAGCCGCCTTCCTAGGGCCCTACGGGAAGATTCAACCTGTTCAAAGTAGAAATAAAATAAAATACAACAGCATCTCTCCACCCCTTATTAAATTAAAAATTCTGGCCAGTAAGGGAAACCCCAAATTCGATTTCCTTTGCCGGGCTGTTTGGCGTGGGGGCCGAGCCTAGCGGAAGGGCAGGGCCTGGTGCCCGTCAGCTCAGCGGGCTCCCTGTTTTCTGCTCCCGTGATGATCCTCTCTTCCCTGCAGGGTCTTGAGCTTTGTTTATTCTGCCCCAACCCCAAACCCCCCCACACTAACGGCCCACGGCCTCTCGGACGAGTTCTTAGCAGATGTCGGGCGTGAAAGCTTAAAGGCCTAGGAGACAGCCAGCCCAGGTCAGACCTGGGAGCACCTGCAGGAGCCCATCTCTTCGGGGATGGATGGCCGAGGGGGCCAGGCTCCCGTGGGACGGGTGCTCGGAGCAGGATCCCTCTGGAATCAGTGAGATTCCCCAACACCGATGGAGAGGCTGGGAGGGGACGGGCAGGTGGGCAGGCGGAGGCTTCCGGCAGACGGCCCTGGTCATGCCAAGCTTGGGCCGCCTGTGGCTGGGCTGCAGCCGGGATGCAGGCCTTACCCGCCTGACCTCCCAGACACCAGGAGCAGGAAAGGGGCTCTCGGGGCAGCGTGGTTCCCCTAATAAGATCCATACTCTGCCGGGTGCACATTTAATATAAAAGATCTGGCGATACCCACCGCCCGCGCCCGGCGCTCGGGTCCAACTGAAAAGCCTTTGTTCGAGGAGATTAGAGTAGGATTTGCTTTCATTTTTCATGATGTTTCACTCACTACATCACCGAGTTTATTGACGTGGCTGCAGCCCCTCCTCCCCTGCACGTCCCACCCTGGCCACACATTCCAGGGGTCTTAGCCCCCTGTGAAGGGGTGCTGGCTGCAGGGAGGCCAGCAGGGCCACCCGCCTCTGGGTTGGAAGGTTGCACTCGGGCCTTGCCTGGGACCCCGACCCAGCTCCCTGTCTGCCCCATGACGGGCGGGGCCTCACATCTGTTTCTCTGCACTCGGAAGCCTGTTCATTTCTCACTGCCGCCCTTTGTCCCACACTTCCCGGTCCTGGCCAAAGCCGGGAGCCACGTGCAGCCTGGCCACGGGGCCTCATGGGCTGCGGCCGGAGCTGCAGGAGTCTCCCCAGCACAGGCTGCTCCTTCTGGGGTCCTCTGGCACCCATGTATTCTGCTGCTTGTCCTCTGCTTCTCTCAAGCAGGGGCTGGTGCTCCCAGAGTCCAGCCCTGGACATAGCAGTGGACAGAAGGCTGTTTACCTAAAAACGGTTCTTACAGAATAAATGATGCCCCCTCCCACAACCCCCAGTGCCATGGTCACTGTAGCTGTTGGTGCTGAGCCCCGACAGTCCCCAGGCCTCACTAGAAGGTGGCCTCAACCTGCCCAGACCCGCTGACCCTCCATTCCAGGAAGGTCCAGCCCAGCCCTGTGGCCGGCAGCTTCTGGAGGAGGGGGCCACCTCCTCCCTGCCGCTCCCCTGCCTCCCTGCCCTGCTTCGCGAGCTGGGCACTAATTGTGGCGTTTTCCTGAGCAACAGAAAGAAAGAGGAGAAAACACCCACTTGTGTGTCCCAGCACGAGGTTCCGACACGCCAACAGGTTTATTATATCCTGTTTCTCATCTGAACGCAGCAGGAGCTCTGTGCGGGTGGGAAGTCGGCCTCCACCGGCTCTCTCCAGGCTGCCGCCCTGCTCCTGGCTGCCCGTGGCCTGGGCCCCGCCTGCTGGGGTCACTCCCCAAGGCCCCTGCTCCAGACCCCTCCTCCCCAACAGTCGCTCTGCCTTTCGCCAGAGGCCTGCCTGGGTCTGCAGGGCAGGGCAGGCAGGGCCTCCCCGGCTCCTCTGGCCGCCAGCAGGTTTGGAAGGGTGTGGCCCTTCGGGGTTCCTCCATAGAGATGCCCCCGTGCACACCCGAGACGGTCACTTCATGTGTGACAACCCTCCATGGTTTATGCAGCTCCCAAGGTCTCCAGCCCAAGCCCCTCGATTCTGGCAGAGAAGTCCTGGTAAAGAGTGTGGAGGCCCTAAGCAGACCCCAGCGAGCCAGCCTCACCCCTGGAAGCCTCCAGTACTGACGAGGGGCAGCTGCCCAACAGGGATGGTGTGGGGAGAAGGGCCTGAGGGGCACAGAGTATTTGTGGGACAACACAATATGGGAGGCATCCTACAGATTTGATCTGGCCCCTTAATTACATGGATTTCAGCTGCAAACTGATAACAGCCCTGTAGCTGGGGCCTCCCTGCCTTTCCCTGCCCCTCCCCACAAAAGCCCCAGGGCCACCTGCAGAACTGGAACCCTCCAAGGGCACACTGGCCACCTCCACCTGCCCTTGAGCAAGGAGGCCCAGCACCCTGACCTATCCCTGGGTCTCTGAGCCCTTGGAAGGGACCAGTCAGATCCACCCTCCGGGGACTCCGACTCTCAGCCTAGTCACAAAGCTGCCCAGCCAGAGGAAGTGGGTCTTTTGCCCTCTGCCCTCTCCAGAAGGGCCTGGGGAGGGATGCAAAGATCTGAGCTGCCCCCACTGCCTTCTCCTCCCCCGCACACTCTGCCGATGGGCCGCGGGGGCTGCTGCGCCCGGGCACCCTTCACGGCAGGGGGCGGGCCTTCTCACCTTCTGCAGCAGTTTCCAAACACTTAACTCCAGGCTTCGTGAAGAAAAAGGAGCTGTCTGTCGTGAAAACCTCGTTGTGTGGAAACATGGCGCCCCAGCCATGCTCCCAGTCTGCCTCCGCCCCCGGTTCCCTATCCGCCGTGGACAGCCATCGAGAACCCTCTCACAGCAGGTCCGTCAGCCCCGGCCCGAGCCAGGGGAAATGGGAAGCACGGCTCCTTCTCCACCTGGATTCCAGCCACAGGGAGGGGACCCCAGAGGGCCTCAGTCCTGGGGCCCATCTCTGAGTCCATGGAGGCTGTGCTGAAAAGACTCGGCCTCCTCTTCCCCAGCAAGGCCGTACTGCTGGGGAGGCCGAGGCCCAGAGAGCCCTCCACACCCTCCAGGAAAATGACTTTCCACGCCGGCTCTGGAGAGAGGTAACTAACTGGATCCCAGAAGGCCACACCTGGCCACACAAAGAGCCACCACCATGCCAGGCTGGGCCACTTCACTCTGGCGCAGCCATGAGGCAGGTGACAGCTCTCCTCCACCAGGCCCTGTGAAGAAGCCCCATCACGGCAGAGGGAGGAGCCGCAGGGTGGGCCACTCCCAAAGGACGCAGCCAGAGTCCCAGCAGGAGCCACCCATGCCAGTCTCTGACCCAGCCGGAGGTCACCAGGCCAGCGTGTTTGGCCACAAAGGCCCTCAGCTTGCAGACGGCACAGATATAGAGAGGAGGTGGGCCATAAGGGCTCCAGGACCCTGACCCAACCTGGGCTGGCCCTGGAACTGCAACGGCCCTTCCTGCCTGGGGGCCAAGAGCTCCCTCAGACTGGGATCCTACACACTGACCCCTCTGCCAGGGTCGCACCCTTGCAACGTGTCTCAGGAGGTCGGACAGGGCCTCTTCTGCCACGGAGCCTTCAGTGGCTCGGGCCCTTGAGGCCCTGGGTCTGCTTACAGAGGCACACGTGTGCACACATGCCCCATCAAGCCAGCCCCTGCACGCGAGGGCCTGGGTCTGCCATGCCCCAGGCTGGGGTCAAGTTGGCTCCAGGGGTCCCGATGGCCCTCCTTGTCACCCGGGCCTCATGGGCCCGTGACAGAGGCTGCACTCCCCTGCTCTGGTGGTGGGGTGGTCATCTCTTACCAGGAACCTGGCCTATGACCTGGGGGCAGATGCCGTTGGGCTGGGAGGGTCCTGGACACACCTCCTGGATCTGGCTTCCTCTGGCCCCCAAATCTGCCCCCATGACAGCTTGGCCTGAGCAGGGCTGTGTCTCAGGGCCAGGCAGGGCACGTCACCCAGATTCCCAGTTTCCTTTGAGGAGACTCGGTCTCCTGTTCTCTGAGCAAGTCTGAAGAGTCCTCGAAGGGACCTGTGTTTTTACAGGGATGGGGAGAGGGGGGTGTGGGTGTGCCTGCGTGTGTGCACCTGTGTGCACTCTCACATGAACGATCCCTCTGAATAGGAACTGAGAGGGGCTGGAGGACTCTGCCGTGCCACCTGGATCCCCGGAGGCCCTTCCTCCTGTGTTTGAGGAGGAGGTGTGGACGTCTCACCCCGGGGCTGAGGTCCTCTGGCAAGACGGTCACAGAGCTGCTCCCCGTGGGCCTGGGCGGCCACTGGGCAGTGGCTCGGCCTGGCAGTCAGTTGGAGGTGATCCAGGACCCACCCTGGCTCAGTGGGAGCACTGTCAGGTGCCCACTGGAGAGAGGCTCTGGGCACAGACACAGGAGAGAGCTGGGAGACCGCTGTGATGCAGGCAGAGCTGGCGCGGAGGCTGGGGTGTGCAGGCACCCTGTCCACCTGCACTCCACCCCCCAGGCCGGTGCCTCACCTGCTTTCTTGGGACAAGGGAGCGTCCAGAAGGGGAAGGAGGTCCATTCCCGCCACGTGCACCAGCCACCCTGGCCCCTCTGTGCAGACCCTCCAATCCTGGTTTCAATTGGCCCCGTTCCTGCACGGTCTAATCCGATTTCCTACTCCTAAAGAGGGCCGCGGCCATGACCACTGGAATGCCGGGCCGGTGCTCCTGGCCTCTGCCTGCCATATTTGTATTTAAAATGCCCTTGAACTTGGGCCAGCCCGGGGCAGCTCTCAGACGCAGGCGTGGAGACCAGAAACCAGGAATGAATTATTCCAGAGGATGTTCGCTAAAAAAGCCGTAGCTAAGAAACTTAGAGCAAAGACGCTGGCGGGGGTCTGCCCCACAGAAGACACGGTGCCCCCACAGTGGCCCCAAGCAGGGCTCTCCATGTGTGTGCTGGGGGTTGGGCCCACCTGCCACCCCCAGGGCGGAAATTTGGGAGAGGCAGCTCCTCCTGCAGCACCTCAGGTTCACTTCCTGAACCTCAGGAGGGATGTGGACCTGGGATTCCTGACCCACCCTGGGTGCAAGTGCCCTGGACACCGGGAGCGTGGGCCTGGGCGCTCTGTAGTCACTAGGTGTGTGTATGACCTGGTAGAGGCAAGGTGGGCCTCTTCTGGGCCTCCAAGGTGAGGCCCACTGAGGTCCACAGCCTTTGGCAGGGCCCCCAGGTGGGGCACACCCACCAGCAGAAGGTCACTGGGTCGCATGCCAGAAAGAGGGTGGCAGGCAGTAGCTTCTGACCTCTACTCCCACTCCGGTCAGCATCATGCCAGGGAGACCCTGACCATGTCACAGCCAGAGCCCGGGCCAGGACCTGAGTTGGACAGCCACACAGTGTCTGTAATCACAGTCAGGGCCATTGTCAGTGCTGGATTCTAGTCACATCTAAAGCAGGAGCTCGGTGCAGCCCGAAGGGACAGACCTGAGGCCCAGAGGCAGCAGGTGGACCCAGGCTGCTATCCTTTCCATCCCCAAAGGGCAGCTGCAAATGTGGTACCCTGGGGCCTGGGACTGTCCCCTGCATCACAAGTGAGCCTCTTTCCTTCTCCATTGCGTCATGCCATCCAGCTATGTCACCAGGACAGGTAGTCACCAGGACAGGTAGCCCTTGCTGCCAGCAGCCACCTCGGCCACATAGAGTCTTGTCCCCCTGGCCCCCAAGGAGGACCTACCTGGCTCTCTGTGTGAGGCCCCTGGGTACCTGTGTGGAGTTAGCACCTACAGTCCTCCAAGTGCGTCAGGGGTGGGGGGGCTGCCTTGGGACCCTCCAGGGAGGCTGCTGGAGGTGCCACACAGGTGGGAGGCCATGGCTAGCTCCCAATGAGGAGGCAGCCAGAGGGGAGGTGGAGCAGCCGCAGCTCTGGGGGACAGCCTGAGTTCAGCCTGAAAACCTGCAGCCGCACTGGGTGCCTCTGCGGGTCAGCTGGACCTTGCTCCTGTTCCTCAGGGGATGCCGAGGCCCTCCGTGCCCCACCCCGTGTGGCTTCGTCTAGCCTGCAGGGAAGGCCGGTGCCACGGCGGTGTGTGTATGGAAGATCGCGTGTGCCCCTCTGTCCATGGACACGCCATTCACCTGGCCAGCTCTCCCCAACAGAGGAGTATCGATCCACAGAGTGCAAAGTCCAGTGTGCGTCTGCGGGGGGGCTAACACCATCCTGTCATTTGTCACCGTCCCAGCCCTGCTGGGCTGGTTTGCCTGCCACTTCCCAAGGCTCCCACACCCTCCCCCAGCCCCACCGCCCCTGCACCCCTGAGCCTGGGAGCTGGGGCCTCTTCCCAGGATCCCAGGAGCTCCACTTTGCCGGGGCCCAGCAGGGGCTGAACGCGTGTCATTCCATGGCCAGGATCCCCCCAACCACTGAACCCAGCTAGTCCGATTACTGGGGTGAGCAGGCAGGCACACCGAGGACTGGCAGCCGGCTCGAAGTCACACAGAGGGGAAGCACCAGGCTGGGGTTGGAATCATAGGCACCAGACTCCAGGGGCTGCATCCTGAGGTCTGGGGACACCCCCAGGCCAGTGCTGGAGGGCAGGCACTGGAACAGGGGATGCAGCCAGGTGTGTGTGGAAGACAGGTCCCAGCCCTGGTCCTGCATCTCTACAGGGACCCCTGCCCCCAGGGGGCTGTTTCCAGTGGGGCTGGGGTCGTGCCTGGTTGGTGGGGCTCAGGGACATGGGCTCCTCTGAGCTGCATCTGACATCTGCCCACATTGAAAAGGGCGGCTCGCCTTCTACACACACGCACACACACACACACACACACACAGACACACGCACACACACACACACAGACACACGCACACACAGACACACGCACACACACACACGCAGACACACACAGACACACGCACACACACAGACACACGCACACACACACAGACACACACACGCACAGACACACACACACACACAGACACACGCGCACACACACACACACAGACACACGCACGCACACAGACACACACACACAGAGACACACACACAGACACACGCACACACACACACAGACACATGCACGCACGCACACACACACAAACACACGCACACACACACACGCACAGACACACACACGCACACACACACAGACACAGACACACAGACACGCGCACACACAGACACATGCGCACACGACACATGCGCACACACACAGACACACGCACACACACAGACACACGCACACACACACGCACACACACGCACACACACGCACACACACACACACACACACACACACAGCAGTGCAGCGTTATGAATGAACACACATTGAAACGGGAACCAACATTTGAGGAGGCATTGGCTTTGCCCCTGAAGCTCCCCACACTACTAGCAGCTTAAAACGGTCAAATGCAACATTGGCAGATGAACAGGACCGTTTCCGTGTCTGTCCCTTCACGTCCTGAGTTGTTTCTAAAAAGAGCAGACAAGGAGTGATAGGAAATAGTCCCAAGGAGACACACAACTCTGCCTCTGGGATCCTGGGGCTCACAGGACCTTGGACACCAGGTCTGCCTCGTGGCGTTGGCCTTACCCCACAGACCAGGAGATCCTGGGGCTCTGGCGGTGTCTGGAGACAACTGTGATTGCCACTCTGTGGGAATGCCAGTGGCAGCTAGTGGGTAAGCCGGGGACGCTGCTGACCCTCTGCCCTGACCAGATAAGGAATCATCCAGAACAAACTTCCCATAAGCTGAGGCTCCCTCCCATCCCGCTCCTTCCTCCTCACCCACCCTGACTGAGCTGGCTTGGGCCTGGGGCTGAGCCACATTGGGGCTGGGACCTGGGTTGGAGGGGCCATCAAGTGGCAGGGACATGGTGCCCTCTTCCCAGGCCCCTCCCCACCCACCCTGTACCAGTGCACGGAAGGACCACCAAGACTGGCTGGCAGCACCCAAAAGAGGGACCCGGTGCTCGGCACTCAGCCCCTCTGTGAAGTCAGGTCATCCAGATCCTCTCGGGTCCCCAGCGTCCCCTGCGGGCCTTGTATGGCGATGCCCCAGGCTGTCTCCCTCCACAGCACAGGGCCCACCGGCCCCCCAGGTCTGGGTCCAGGCAACACTCAGGGTGCCAGGTGACCAGGGCTTGTGCTGCCCGGCCTTGGGACGTCCTGATTCTCTGACCCATCTGCTGAACCCTTTGCACAGGTGACTTGGTTGACCCCCACATTCTGCTCATCAGGAAGGCCTGGCTCTTGACCTTATTCCACGGGAGGGTGACGGGGCTAGGCAGGGAGCATCTGCTAGATACAGGGTCTTTGACACCCCTGGGAAGGCCCAGGCTCCCGGTCTGTGGGGTTGTTGGGTGCAGGCCCCAGAGGCACACCCTCCAGGAGTAAGCGTGGTCTGAGCTGCTACAATCGTCAGCAACAAAAGTAAACACCCCGCGAAGCCCCGGGCTGGGCCTGCGCGGGAGCTGCCCGCGGGAGGCCTCTGCACCCCGTCTGCGCAGCGGGCAGGAGGGGTGCCAGGTGTGCTTTGCCTGAGGGAAACATGGTGGCAAACTCCCATCTGTGAGCAGAGGGGCCAAGGCAGAGGCCGGAGGCCGGTCCCTGGCCGGGCTGCCGTGGGTGCCCAGCAAGGGATCTTCAACATTTGTTAGCAGCGGGCACTTGCAGACAAAGAGGTGCTTCATCCAGCTCCTCGGGCCTGCGTCCCCAGCGGGGAGACGTGGGGCCTCTGCAGGGCTGGCCCATCCCTTTCCCAATGCTCTGAACCAACTTCCCCTCCAGCTCGGGCGCTTTGGATCCCCTTCCAAATGTACCCAAAAAATAAAGGGAAGGAAGAAAGGAGCTTCCCGAGTCGGGAAGCACAGATCTGGCAGGAGTTTTATTCAAGTCTTTTCTACTTACTTCCCACCTAGATAAGATCTTAATCACAGCCCCCAAATTATCCGCGCTGACATTTATCAACGCCCGTCACCGCCCGCCCGCGCGCGCGGGGCCATCAGCTTTCGGCCTGCCCTCCCTCTCAATGGAAGTTAATTTCGAGCACATGATTTATCTTGCTGGGGAGCAGCTCCGAGGCGGCCCACCTTTTCAAAGGGCGGGCTGGGAGTGAATTATAGCGGCGCTGTCCAGTGATTGGGTTCCGTGGGGAAGGAGAATAGGCAGCCGTGGGTCGCCTGGCGTGATGCTGGGCCTTTTCAGCCCGGAAGAAAAAAAGATTAGGCCTCTGACGGCGGGGCTGACAGGCGAGCTCGGGCCGCAGACAAAAGGCCGCACCTGAAAGCCGGACCGGCCCTGCCCCGGAGGGGGTGTTTGCCCAGCCAGGCGGCGGCCGGGCCCCCACTTGCTAGGCCCTCCACCTCCTCCTGTCCCCCTGTCCTCCACCCGGCCTCCTCCTCTCTCCTCCTGGTCCCCCTCCTCCCTGCCCTCCTCCTTGTCCCCTCCTCCTCTCCCCTCCTGTCTGCCGGCTTTCTTCCTCTTCCTCCTCCTCTTCCTCTCTCCTCCCCCTTCCTCCTCTTCCTCCTCTCCTCCTCCCCTTCCTCCTCCTGTCTTCCTCCTGTCTTCCTCCTGGTCTCCTCCTCCTCCGCCCCTCCCTGTCTCTCCTCTCCCTCCTCCCTTACCCTCCTCCTTTCTCCACAGAATCCCTGTGCCCCGCGCCCCGTGCCCAGATCTCCAGATCCAACCAGCGCCTGGATCTCCAGAAGAGTCTACCTCTGTGTTTGGATCCCTCCCTCCAAGAGGGAGACTCCTCGGCCGCACCCCCAGAACAGGGAGCCAGAGGCCTGTGCAGACCCACCCCCACTGAGAAGGTGGCACAGAGCCCCTCCCTGCTCTGTGCCTCCTGGGCACATTGGCAGGGCAGGCTGGGAGGGTGGGCACAAGTGCCGGGCTGGGACCGCCCAAGGGACGGCTGGGATTCCACAAGAGGTGGGGTGCGCGGACATGGCCAGGCGGCCTTCCCAGGAGGGGCCCCTCCCCCGACACTGGGCACAGGACTGTCCTCTCCAGCCCACCTGCTGCCCTGGCACTAGTGGCCTTCCCACTGTCTCCCTAGGACCTGGTCGGTCTCTGGCTTCTGGCTTCCCCAGCCCCAGCCTCGCAGAGGCAAGGAGCCGCACCCATGGAAGAGCATTCCACTTCCACCTGCAGCTCCAGCCCAGGCCTGCCCTCCGCCGCCCCCCACCCCTGTGACCTGCAGAGACCCTCTGCAGAGGAGGCCGTGGAAAGAACTCGGCCCCGGCCAGTCCTGAGACCCAGCAGAAACGAGCCACGCCTCGGGATGCTGACCTGCATGTGTTTTTGTGAAAAGACCCGTTTCGGATCCAACTTCAATCCCTAAAAGCACCAGGGACACGGATGTCAGGGGCCGACCGTTCCTGAGGCCTCCGGGCACCAGCACATGAATGTTCCTCGAAAGAGTGTCCCTTTCTTAAAGACCACACCCTGTGGCCTGGCCCCCCATGCGACCCCCACATGGGACCTGGCGCCAGGGTCTTAAAGACCAGGGCCCAGGGAGGGGGCCACCTGCATCGCCTGCTCCCATAGCCAGATTTGAGGGGACCAGGTCGCCATCTCTGAGGCTGCCCGGAGAGCAGAAGCTGGACGTGGGTGCCTGTACCCTGGAGGACCGCTGGAGGAAGAGTGTCCTTTGAAGCCCCTGGGCACCTGTGCAGCTCCAGTGGGGCCTGGGCCCTGAGCGTCTGTCTGACCTGGTGTCTGCTGGTCACATCTGGGCAGCCCCCTTCTTTACCTGTAAGTCATGGGCTGTGACTAGTAGCTAGACCTCTGCAGGGCCTCCTTCTGAGGCAGGAGAGGCGTGTGAGACATGCTGTTACCGGGCACGCCACCGCCACTTCCCTAGCTCCAGAGCTGGAACAGAGTGGCTGCAGGCCCCCTCAGCTCCAGAACCCCAGGCCCTGTCCATGCTGGGTGGAAATTCCCCTGCCTGGCTCCCAGGATGACCTGGATGCCATCCCCTGGCAGCTGCCCTTCCCTTCCCAAACGTGAAGCCGTCCCTGATGGCTGCTCATTAACTCTTGGCCACAGCCCCTGGCTAATGGCTGGTGATGCTTCACCAGGGCCTCCCGAGAGCACTCAGTATTAGACAGTTATTAAAAGGCAGTTGACTCCGAGCTCCACGGAGAGGAGTCATTTAGCAAGCGTGCAGGTTGCTCCTGAGCTACAGGCCCCGGAGGGAGGTCCCAGCTGCCACCTGGGGCTCTGTGGTGTGGATGCGGGTGCTGTGCCTGGCCAAATGGTAAAACAGACCCAGTCTAGAGGGAGCTGGCCGTCAGCCTGCTGCAAAGGTCAGCCCCCTTAGCCCCAGGACAAGGAAACCCCACAACACCCAGGGACAAGCAGAATCCCCCATGACATGCCTCCTCGACATGACTGTGTTTCCCCATATTTTTTAAGCTTCCCAGCACCCTCTGGATGGGTCCATCTTGGAGCTGCAAGAGGTTGTGAGGTATACCCAGGGCATCTCAGACCCTGTCCAAAGTCCCGTGGCAGCTGGGGCTTCCTCATTGGTCTTGGCCAGAGCAGCTGCCCCTAAGGGTCTTGGCTTGCAGATGGGTGAATGTGGAGGGAGGCTGCGTATCACTCTGGGTTCCAGTCTCAAGCAGCACCGCAAACTCTCTGTACCTTGGTCTTCTCTACTCTCTTCCCAGGGCACAGTGCCTACTGTGTCCTCTACTCTCCTCCCAGTGCCCACAGGTACCCGTGTTACCAGTGTGTGGTGGGTGCTGCAGCAGTTATACCAGGCACTGCAGCACTGACCCGAGCATGAGCCAGCTGGCCAGAGGGAAGTCAGAGCAACTCAGAAACAAACCCTCAATCATAGGCAACTTGGACCATCCCAGAGGCAACACCGCAGGCTACCTGGTGACATTTTACCTAAAAAAGGCTAGCACCTCCGATCGGCAAATCATGCTGGGATCCTGGCTCTCTTCATGGTAAATGATATAAAGTTAGATTCATTCCTCACACCAAACACAAGAATTCACAAAGGTAGACCCCTACCTCACACCAAACACAAGGATTCACAAAAGTAGACCCCTACCTCACACCAAACACAAGGATTCACAAAGGTAGACCCCTACCTCACACCAAACACAAGAATTCACAATAGAAGAATTAAGAGATTTAATGATGGAAAGCAAAATTTCAAAATCTCCAGAAGGAATTATAGGAGAATATGATCTGGAAATCGGGAAGAAGTTATTAAAAGCACCAAGGTCAAAAGTCAAGACAGATCACTCCTGGCTATTTGTGTTCCTCCCATCCCACAACTGTGAGATTTCACACGGAGGCAGAATGAGAATACCTTCCAGGCTGTAAAACCGGGATGATAACAAGCCCCACTCACAGGTTTGCTGGACCAAGGAACAAGTCTTACTGGCCCGTTAGAGGAGCCAGGCTCACTGTTACCAGCAACGCTGAGGCTGCTCCCTGACTGTAGGGTTCCCCCAGGTAGCCAGAAACCACACCGTGTTTTGCTGAGGGCTTCTCAGGAGAGCATAGCCCATGCTGGACCTCCAGTGGCCATTGAAGGGATGCTTGGGAACAGCTAGTTGAGCAAGGTGAAGGCCAGGGACTGAAGTTATCCAAGACCTGTGCCCAGGGCAGGCACCTGGGGAGGTGGCTAGCAGAATTCTCAGGGATCATGTGTCTTCCCTGAAAAGGGGAGGTGGTTCCGAGGTGTTAGTCCAGTAGGGAGGACAATAGGGGGTGAGAATCTACCCAGGATGCTTTCCATAATTACTATGATAGCCTCCCAGGGCTCACCACAAACACAGGCCACCAGGAAGTGGGCTGAGACCAGGGAAGTTGACCAGCAGGTGTGTTGAGAGGAGACTGCTGCTGGGGAGGTTTGGGGCTCCCTGTGGAGCAGGGCATGATATCTACTTAGGGGGCTGCTCTATTTACATTAGCATTAGCTGTGCGACTGACACCAAGGAACTGCTGGCTTCCAAATCCTGGGCCTCATAATCCCTTCCTAAGCCTCACACGCTAAACCACCTGGGCGCAGAGTCACGAGCCCAGGCCCCTCTGGGCACAGCCTGTCCTGCAGAGGAGCCAGAGCCCCCACAGCCTGGACACCAGCAAAACTGTGTCTTACCCTCTGGGGCCCCTGAGACCAGCAGGGTGGGGACGCAGGCAGGGTGCGGTTCCCGGTGAGCAGTGGGTCTCTGGGGCACACAACAGCAACTCAAGGCTGCCCTTCCTCTGCCCTGAGGAATGACGGCATGGGTCCCTGGGCCTGTGGGACCCCCCCCCCGGGACAAAGCAGCAGAATAGGATATGCACATGCACCCACCGTCCCCACCTGACAGCAAGTGAGCAGGGCTCTGGGGGCCCTGGGAACAGCCTTCCCAGAGGAGATGGTGCTAACTGAGCCAGGACCAGCCTATCACACCCCCGCTGCCCTCCAGTGCCAGCCCAGCACAGTCTCCCCGACGCCTGTGTGGGTCCCACAGTAGTCCAGTGACATCTACACCCCCTGGGTTGGCCCTGGCCAAATGGCCACTGCACAGGTGTTTGGGACAGAAACTCGCAGACTCCACTTGCACCATCCTCACCTGCGAGCTCCCCGAGGTGTGCCTCACCCCACCTTCCACCATCTCCTGCCTCCGCCCTGGCCCTTTCCTCCAGGCCCTGGCAGCAGCCCCCACCTGCTCCACTCAGGCACATCCTGAGCCATCCAGCCCTGGCATCCGATGATCTTTGACAAAAAGGCCCACGTTTCTCCCTCACGGAGCACCCTCTGTGGCTCCCTTGTACCTGGAGCAAAGCCTGTCCCCCATGCATGGCCACTGTCCCTCCAAGCCGGCCCTCGCCCTCTGTCCACTCTCTCGCCTCCACTCACGGCTGGTGCCCTGGCCTGGGTGCAGTGGGACCTCAGCAGTGTCAGGCGGGCCCCCACCCCCTTGCCCAGAGTCCCTGCCTCTGGTGTCCCTTCAAGCTCTAGTTTGGATGTCCCCACAACTCCTCCAAAGAGCCCAGCTCTTCTCGGCACAGACTAGGCCGCCTCTGGCGTAGCAGCAGTGTCATCCTGGTCACCTGCACACTGGGGCTGTCCCTGAATGTGAGCTCCC
Organism: Ictidomys tridecemlineatus; assembly: GCF_052094955.1. Classification (NCBI taxonomy): domain Eukaryota; kingdom Metazoa; phylum Chordata; class Mammalia; order Rodentia; family Sciuridae; genus Ictidomys; species Ictidomys tridecemlineatus. The sequence goes on from NC_135487.1 coordinate 1,918,083, forward strand.
AGACACCCCTGCCCACCCTGAAGGGCTCCGTCACCGGGCTAAGGGAGGAACAAGGCTGACACCCTTTGGATAGGGGCAACTTGGGGAACAGAGGGGCTCTACCCCAGCCCCTTCTTGGCTCTGGGGCCTGCACCTTGGGTCCTGTCCACAGGAAATGAGGGACAGCAACTCCTGGAGGCCTGGCCAAGCTCGTGGGCCCTCCCCACCGCCCCAGCTAAGCTGGGAGCACAGGGGGCTCGAGGTCCCCCAGGACAGCCTCGAGAGAGTCAGGAGATGCCTTGGGGCTCAGCACCCCCTGAAGACCTGCCCTGGACCACCAGGGTCCCACTGCCCTGGCATCGCCCTGTGTCCTGTCCTGGGTTAGGAAGAGGAGGGCAGGGGCTATAAACACAAGTGGCCCCCTCTGGCCCCTTTCTCAGAGGGAATGGAGCCAGAGTTCCCGAGCGGCTAATTAGCATGCTGTTTGTGGGCCGAGTGGGAACGTAATTACTGCGGGAGGCAGAGCTGCCCCAGGAATGCATTTTGAAGGTTACCATAGGAATCTGCTGGCCTATTCATCCCGGCAATCCTAATCACAGTCATAAGGAAGGATCTGGGCTGTAGGTTAACATCTGATGAGATGCCCGCGAACAAAGCCCCGGCACTTGCTCCTTAACCCTTTGGGGTCCAGAGCGGTGACCATCTCGGGGCCCAGTCCCTCTGGTCGGGTCCAAGCACCAGGTCCACCACTGTGCCTCCAGGGGCACTCGCTGGCCGGCCTTTGACAGCCGTCCCCACAAGAGGGACTACAAGAGATGCGGTGGTCGGGCCGGAGGTGAGCAGCCAGGACAATGCTCGGGGCAAGCCAGCCACCATGACCCAGACTGTTGAACAGGCCTTTAAGGGCCCTTGACCTTGAGGCTCAGGGAGGCCAGCGGGCAGGCCTCCAAGGCCGAATGGGCAGCAGAGGCCCCACCCCCCAGGGGAGAGTGAGCCTTCCTCACTCCGCTGGGCAGGGCTGCAGGGCCGCCTGTCCAGGCCCTCCTGGCCCACCCCTGCAGGCCACTCCGCTCTAGAACAGTCGTCCTGCTGAGACAGTCCCCTCTGGGGGTGCTGTCCTCTGAGACCCATCTCCCACGTGTTCCATGAGCGTTTATGGAGTACCTGCTGGGTACCAGATGCTGCCAGGAGTTAAGAGGGTCAGCAAAACCACCCCTACTCCTCAGGGTTCACCGTCCCCCGGTGGGGTGGCCACCACCTGGAAATGCCCAGCCAGGGGCAGGGTGACACACGAGGGGCTCAGAGGAGGGCTCTGCCAGGGCCAGGGAGCCACAGCCAGAACCCAAGAGGCAGATGGAGGTCCGAGGAGAGGGCCCTGAGCACAGGTCAGGCTCCGGGTACCAGGAAGCCTGCAGCCTGCTAGTGTCACCTGGTGTCACCTGGCCAGGGTTGGGGGGTTCTCTCCCCACTTGAGGGGGTTCCTTGAGGCCAGCAGGGGCACCTCCCATGACACTGAGGCAGGCCCCTAGAGGGTGCCCACTGCTGGAGATGCCCACCCTGTCCCAGCACCCTGTCCCTCCAGGTTGTCCTCCGGGGATGGTACACACAGGAGCTTCCGTAGGAATCTCTGGGCGAGGAGGAACCTACCTTCCAGGCCCTTCCAGGCCCTTGCAGCAGGGACAGCAGCCCCAGTTGCCTCTGCCCAGCTGCACTGCCCTCTGGGGGCTGCCCCCCACCCCCAGGGCCCCACAGCGCTGCTTGCTAGCTGGAGTTTGAAAAGACTGAAGAGGAGTGTGCATTTAGGTTCCCAGCCACGCTGTTCTCGGCAGACCTTGGGGGACCCTGTCTCCGTGGGGATCTGCCATTCAGTGGTGGCCTGAGGAACTGTGTGTTATCAACACGCTTTACCCAGGCCGTGAGCGGGACTTCAGGAGGAAGGCAATTTGTTTGTGAATTTTGCCCTTTGTTATGGAAAGCTGTTGGGTTTTAAAAAATTGTAAAGGTTTGAACCGTTAACTCCCAGGGTAGTCCCGCCCTGCGGATGGGGAAGTTTGTGGATGTGTTTATTTCTTTTTTTAAAAAAAAATACAGAATTGATGTTAAGTAGCCGTATGCAAATTTCCTGGGGCCTGTTGATTTTATTCTCTTGAAACCCTATTGAAAAGAATCAACCCCACAAAAATGGGAAAAAAATTGTGCTCTCCAGCACAGCCCTGATTTCCATGGACACTCCCGGGCTCAAGGCCTCCGCTTAAGCCCAGCAGCCAAGCAGGAAGGGCCCGTGGTGCCCACCAGACACATCCGCCCCAGGGAGGGTTTGGAGGCCTGCTGCTGAGGGGTCTGTGTCCAGGACACCCGCAGGTGTTTCTGCACCTCTCCTCCGGGACTGGCATTCCGGGGACCTCTGCAATCAGCTTCCAGCAAGTGCATTGGGCTGTCACAGATGGGTGCTCTAAGCCCCAGGAAGAGCAGCCACAGGCCAGTGCAGGGCGGCAAAGGGGCTGTCGGGACTCAACTGCACCCTGAAGTCCTGCGCAGAAACCCTAAACCCCCAGATGTGCCTATGTTTGGGGACAGGGTTTTTAGAGAGGTGATTAATTTAAAGTGGGATATTAGGGTGCACACAGACAGGCCCAGGGGGACGACCCTGGGAGGACCGGCGGGAAGACGGCATTGGCAAGCCAAGGAGAGGCCTCAGGAGAGGACCTGCCGCCCCTGGATCTGACGTCCCGCCTCCAGGAGCGACTCAGTCCTTGGGCCGCATGGTGCTCTGCTGCGGCAGCCCTCGCCCATGCTGGAGGCGTGAAGGAGGCCCTGTTCTCACCACAGACCACCGCAGTCCAGGTGCAGCAGGGGCTGGGCACGGTGAGCCAGTTTACCCCAGGATGGGACGCACTTCCACAGGACGCCCGTCCTGGTCTGCATCTCACCCGAGGAGGGATGGAAGGCTGTCCCCAGGCACACTTCTGGACATGTGTGGCCATGAAGCCAGGCTGCAAGTCTGACCGGGCGGGCTGTGTCCAGCTCGGCATCTCCTCGGGAGATGAGTCCTGAGCCTCCAGAGTGTCCTGTGGCTCCCAGGTGGGGCACCGTGCCCTTGGCACTCAGTCTTACTCGGCCCTGGATGTTTGGAGAGACCGACAGCAGGTACAAGTCTCCTAGCTCCCAGAGCAATTTGAGTCCTTCAGAGGAGTAACTGCAGGCATTTGCAGAACCGGAAATTTCTACAACAATGCAGTAGACCCTACCTACCAACCAGAGGAAGCTCCACACTCAGCACAAAAATTGTCCATCACTATGATGTCCCCAAGTGTCCCCAGGCCCAAACTCAGGGTATTTTGAACCTAACAGTCTGGCGTGGGGAAGAGATGTCCCCCTTGCTGGTCAGAGCTGGGGTGGGGCTTTTAGGGTTCACAGCTGACACTTTCAATGCAGGCCACACTACGGGGCCCCAGCCTGCTGCCCACCCAGAGGAGCCTTCCTGCGAGGACTTCGCTCTGCCGGCGCCTGGTCCCTGAGCATCTGTCCGTCCTGGAGACTGCTCTGTGAGCAGCTGGCCTGGACCAAGCTCCCCAGGCAACCCAGGGACAGCCAAAGGCAGGCAGGGCTGCCACCCTCCCTCCTGCCTTCCTGGCCCACTACCTGTGCAGCTTGGAATTACCCCCGAGCTTGGGCCCTCCATATGTGACAGGGGATCCTGGGACCCCGGACGAGGGTGTGTGCCAGGGGACCCCCAGCTCTGCCTTCATCTGCCGTAGACTAGTTGGGGATGGACAGGAGTCCTCTTGCTAGAAGCATTGAGAAACCACCCTGGAAACTCCTCCTTCCTTTGAGGAAGTGGGTGGGCACGGAGTGGCATCCCAGGGGAAGGGCTGTGCTTCCCAAAGGGCACCCAGTTAGCCGCCCCTGTGCCCAGCCCGGGGCTCCCACACTGGGTCCAGCCAGGATGTGGGAGCTTGCAGGAGGCAGGGCTAGGGTGGGTTCCCCAGATTTGCCCTGGCATTGATGCAGTGCTGCATAGAAAGCTCCAGAACATTTCTGTTGAGCTGGGCCAGCATTCCTTCTCAGCCTCAAGCCGCCCTGAGGGCTTGTGCGCCCTCCCTGGCCTGGCCAAGTGCTGTGCCCTCTGGGCCCCTCCCTTGGGTGGCTTCCGGCTCTGCAGGCCTGGAGCAGAGACCCGTGGTTCTGGGCTCCTCACGTGCACTCAGAGGGGCAGGTGGAAGGACGGGCTCAGGCCAGCCCAGGCTCCTTCATGGGGTGCCTGCTGCCTCTCCAGGTTCCCTGCGTCCCTTCCTGTCAGCCGCTGCCTCCCTGCCTGATGCGAAGGTGCTGGAGCTGGTGGTGGGCCGCCATTCAGCACAGATAAGCCCCTTTAGAAACGAGGGGAATTTAATTCAGCGCCTGAGTGACAGCGCGAAGATTTATCCCCTGGCCAGACAATACAGCCCTGGGGCTCTAATCTCACCCAGACAATGCGCTGCCTCCGGCCTCATCTCGGGCTTTCCCACGATGGCTGCTGATTACTGAGGTGCATTGGATGGGAGCCACTATCTCTCAAGGAAGAGTATTTGCTCGGCCGCCCAGGGCTGGCGGGAGGAGGAGGAGAGAGAAAGCTGAGCTCATCTGGGCCCAATCTCTATTCACCACACCAGAGGGGCTCAGGGAGAGGCTTCCACGGAGCCCTCCAGGTGCCAGGGGCTGAGGCTGGCCACACCTGGGAGGTCGCATCCCTGCCCACGCCCCAGCGCCACCCCACGAGAGGGCAGCCCCTGCCCACCCCTCGCAGACAGACCCCTTCCCCAGCCAACACCTGCCATGGGCGGACATCCCCTCCTCCAGGTCCTGAGCTACAAGGTCAGCCGAGTGACCAGGTGACCGTGGCTACTGAAAGTAAGCTCCCTGTTTGGGGCCACCCAGCGCAGGCCTCTCCCGGTGGAGGGAGGTCAGTGCCGTCCTCATGGTCACCAGGCACTTCTCCCCTTCAGGAAGGTGACCCTTCCCTCCCCACGTGCCACTCCTGGCAGCTCATCACACCCCCAGGCTCCTGAAATGGCTGGGTTCCGCGTGGACATGCCCTGGTGCCTTCTCTCCATCACAGGAACTTTATGAGGGACACCTTCTCCCTAAGCCAGAGGGACAGAGGGACTCCGGCCACACGGCACCCATGAGAAAGCAGCAGGAAGAGCTGGCTGCAGGATGCTTTGGGGTGCCCCGAGGAGAGCACCCTCCTCAGATGGACAGATGTGGTGGGGGTCCGCAGGCACCTGTGACCCCAGGGAGGGCTCTGGCCACCCTTCATGGAAGTGACTGGAGTCAGGGGGACAGGTCAGTGCCAGTGCAGACGCTGTCCTCACCCGCCACCGTGGGTTGACTGGAGCTCCCCTCCAAACCTGGGGACTCCCTGGGCAGGGGTCCCTCCACCAACTCTCTCTGGACCTATGGCCTCAGCACAAGGCACAAAGCTCTCAGGACCTGCAGTCGGGCTCCATGGGGCTCCCAGCTGGCCCCCTTCCCGCCCATCTCCCCCCTCTCCCCAGCCCTGCACACAGCGCCTCCGGACTTCCCTGTGACCCAGGCCACATGGCTCTGCAGAGGACAGCCCTCTGTCCCCACGGCCCACTCTGCTCATTCTTGCACCTCCCAGACCATGCCCACAGCCAGGAAGGGGGAGTGGCCTGGTCTGGGGACCAGCCAGAAGGCACCCAGCGGGGAGTGTGAGGACAGTGGCAGAAGCAGTGGCAGGCCACTGTCAGTCTGCTCTTTATTACCAGAGGCACCAGGAATTCAAAGGGGGTCAGCAAGGACACAGTCCTCCCTGGGATAGACATGAATCCCCGCGCCCACCACTTTCCACTGATCCTCCCTCCTCTCCACACCTGGCCTGAAGGCTCGGGGAAGACCCGGTCCCCAGCCAGATGCACGCAGGCTCAGCCTGGCCCTGACCTCCTTTTGGAGTTCAAGCATTCTGACTGGTTTGCACCCACTTCAGGGACCCGCTTCTCAGCCTCCTGGGCCCAACCCAAAGGCCCACATCAGTGCTGGCCCCCACCCTGCAGAACAGGGAAGCTGAGCGGGAGTCCTTCGATTCTGCCATTCCACATGACCATGTGGATCTAAAATCATGAGACAGGGTAGAAATGCAAAGTCTAGTAGTTTTGTCTAGAAACAAATTTTCCAGGAAATGGGAATTTCTTCTCTTTTAAAGGGCAATTGCTTTTGAACCAAAGAAATGAGTCAAGAAAGCCATGACCATACTGACCATGGCTGGTCAGGACTAAACAGGGTCTTGGTGCATGGAGGAAGGTGTGCTGCTGCCCCGACGGCCACCCACTCCGGCCTGCACCCCAGCCCCACAGGTCCAGCTTGGCATAGCTCCCCCCAAAGCCCCCCTGCCCTCCAGGATGGGTCGGGTCCCCTGGGCTCCCGGCACCCTGTTGCAGCCCGTCTCCATTCCAACAGGGCAGCAGGGCTCCCTGCAAGCTGATCAGTCCCCAGGGCCCTGGGCTCCTGCCCAGCATACAGCGAGCGCTACCACCATGGCGCTGACTTCAGATCTGACTGATGAAGAGAAAACATGGGGCGTGTGCAGCAGGGGGTGTGGTCAACCCTGGGTGCAGCCCGCACCCCCAGGAGGCCAGCCAGGCCCTGCAAGCCCAGTTCACGCTCAGAAATCTCCGGGAGGTAAAAGCCGCTCTGCCTGGAATTCCAAGTGAAGATGGTCACACCTGAAGGCCTGGGCATGTCCACCTGCTCCACCTCCAGAGAAAAGTGGAGGGCAGTCACAGAGCAGGCCCTGGTGACCTGCCCTGGCTGCCACCTCCCAGCCAGGAGCAAGGCCGTAGGGGTCCCTCTGGGCCCCTCATCTCTCTCCTAGAACCTTCATAAACACTGGGCAGCGGGGTGGGCCTGGGAGCAGAGTGGCCTCTGGCTGCACCCTAAGGGGAGCAACTAAGAGACAAGAAGGCAGTGGGGGCTGGGGAGGGGGCAAGGACAGCCCAGGCTCCCGGCTGGAGGGCCTCAAGGTGACGGAGCAACGTCCCTCCTGCCTAGGTCAGAGTTGGCTCGGAGCTCCATCTGGAGAAACACCTCTCTGTGACACACATGGGACACTTCAAACCCCTCCCCCAATATCCCAGGGATGAGGACAACAGAGCCACAGCCCAGGTGCCACACCCCAACACCAGCCGCAGTGGCTGGGAGCCAACAGCCAGATGCCCGGGCCCCCTTTGGTCATGCTGGGGACCCAGTGCCAAGTGATTGGGCTCCGGGGTTCTGCACAGCCCCACCCACCCATCTTGCGGGGCTGAATGTAACTGCAGCCACACACCTTCCCGCACCCCAGATCCCGGGCAGCCTGGAGTGGGTGTCGGCATCTGCGTGTTGTGAGAACTCGGAACTTAGGGCCGCATGGTGGAAGGCGGCAGAGCAGATGGGGTCCGCCAGGTTCCAGGTCCACATGCTGAAGGACTCGGTGGGCTGCCTCCGGCCAGGGCACGAGAAGTCCTAGTGGCTTGATCACCAGAGCAGCTGGCATCTGTGTCCCGGGTGGCTCTGTCACCCTGGGTGTGCTTACTGGGGCTCAGGAAGTGTGCACCAGACCCTCATGCTCATCAGAAAAGGCGGGTCCCCTCTGCCCTCCCCCCCCAAGGTCCCTCAGCCCTCAAACAAGCATTTGCTAAGGTCCTGGGGGTGTTGGCCAGGTCAGCCCTGGCGGAACCCCCTCCAGCACCACACGGCTGGCAGAGAGAGGACAGAACAGCTCAGCCTCTCCCATCCGCAGCAGGTGGGCAGGGCCCAGGAGTCGGAAGAGGGGCCAGCTTTGCCAGGGGCAGGGCAGGGAGGGGCTGGGAGGGAGCCCCCCTGCTCTGGGACTGAGAAGCCGTGTGTCCTTTGCATTCACAGCACCTACCAAAGCTCAGGAGAAGGAATTGCACCCCTCAAAAATCAGATTTATTCTTATAGGGCAGGGAGCAAACGTGTCCCCACCACGGCCTGCCTGTGACCCACAGCCCTGGAAAGCCCAGTCCTGCAGCATCGCCCCAGCGGCCGGAGGCAGGTGTGAGCCCAGTCACTCACCCGGGGTGAAGCTGGGGCTGCCATGAGAAGTGGTCCTGGCCCCAGGAAGGCAGCGGCCCCTGCTCTGCTCCCAGAGGCCTGGCTCCTCTCCCATCCCGGGACCCCCACTTTCCAGCCAGCAGGGGTCTGGGGGAGGTGGAAGTGGAAGTGGAGCAACATATGGACCCTGGCCCAAGCCCACAGGTCCTGAGGGGTGCTCCTGGTGGCAGCGAGGGTGACCTTGCCCACAGTTAGAGCCCCCGAGAGAGCACTGCAGAGCCAGCCTGCTCCAGCTCAGGGCCACACGGGTCCTGAGGGCCCGGGCGGGGGCAGGCCTGAGAAGGGGCTTTCCCCAGCCAGGCTGAAGGTCCTGTTTGGAGACCTGGGCAGACCCGGGGCCGCTCCTTCCACCAGCAGAGGGGCCAACGTGGCGCAGGACAGGCCGCCCCCCAGTGCTGTCAGACCCCGGCCTGGGGAGGACCCTGGTGCCAGGGAAGCCCCTGCCACAGTGGTTGAGGCAGGGTGCAGTGTCCAACACCACTGGGGGACCCCGCCGCCCCTGCCGGGCAGGCGGGATGTGGGGTGGGCAGCAGCTTGGCTGCAGGCAGGGGTGTCTATGTGAACAGACAGCAATGACGGGGGCCTGGAGCTGCAGGACACTGCACCTGCCTCCCGGGCCCCCCGAGGTCCCTGTGCCACCCTGAGACCAGGGGTGCTGCTGGTGCATGTGCCCCTTACCTGGAGAAGAGTGCCTGGCCTCCTGGGGATCTCACCACAAGGGGCCAAGCACAGGTGCTGCCAGCCCCACACTGACCCCCTGGCTTTGGGGGAGGTCCTGTGGCTGCCCCTCCCAGGGCAGAGAAGAACAGCTTGGCCAGGACCCTGGGGGCCGGGGCAGGAATCCCGGGCTGAAGAGGGGAGGCCAGGGCCAGGCAGCAAGGTGCCCAGGCAGAAGGTGTGGAGGGAAGGGCACGCTCAAGGCCATGCCACCTGGGCAGCAGGCCACTCTGGCGTCTACAATGATGGAGCTGGACCAGCCCCTGCAGACACTGAGGGGACCCAGGCCAGGACATGGACAGGGAACCTGGCCGCCAGGTGGCTGTCTTTAAGGATGGCTGGCTCGCTGGTGGCCTGCCCTGTGCCATCGTCACTCTCACTCTATGGAGAGGGAATGAACTCTGAGACGCCAGGAGATGTGCCTGAGGCCACACCAGCAAAGGACCCCGGGGACCCACAGCTCTTCCTACACAGCTGAGCCTCGCTCTGCCCCACCCCCAGGGAGGATCCTAGCCCTGCTCTTAACCTTCCTGTGACCTTGGCAGCTCAGGCAAGAATTCTCTGAATTGCTTGTTCCCCATTACCTGGGGAAAGGGCAATGTCCTTGATCCCCCAGGAGAAGGTGCACCCCAAACACACCTGGCACGTGGCACCCAAAAGGCCTCTTATTGGAAGGAAGAACTTGGAGGGAGCAGAGACCCCAACAGGAAAGTCTGAAAAATGGGTCAGCGGCAGGGGACAGCCTCTTGGCACTTTTGAGACCGAGTGCCATCAGCACAGCCCTGCTGGCCCTCCAATCCTACAGTGATCGTTGCTACCTCAGCAAGTGGGGGGCAAGGAGCCCAGAGGGGAAGCCAGCGAGGCTCCCCTCCGGGCTGCTCCGAGGAGAGGTCTGCACGGGAGGCCCAGGAGGACGAGGCCCAGCAGCCCCGGGCTCCTGCCTGGAGATGTGCTCCACTCACCCGTCGTCCTGCTCTGGAAGTTGCGAGGGCCAGCCAGCCCTGGACGAGGAGCAGAGGCGGTCTGGGTGTCGCCACCAGGATGCTCCAAGGAGAACAGCAGCGGGACTGAGGGGAGCAGCCCCTGGGCCAGGCTGAGCAGGGAAGGGGCCGGGCCACAAAAGAGGAAGAGCAGCCGGAGGGGAAGCGCAGGGCAGGGAGCGGTGGGCTCTACACGGGGCCCTGGTGGCACAGGCCTGACTCTCTTCCACAACCTCATTCCCTCCCTGTGCCTCCAACACAGCCACGGAGGGCCCCGGAAGGCAGGGCCGGCAGGTGGCCCCGGGACCCTCATGGTGGGAGACCAGGACAGAGACTTGGGGTTGGGGCTGCAAGGGACAGACCAAGAGGAGGTGGCAGTGCAGGAACATCAACCCAGGGAGGCCCAGTTTGGAAAAAGGAGAGTAAAGCCACTTTTCCTCCCTCGGGGGGGGGTCCCAGGGGCACTGGGGCTTTCCCAGGGGGCTGCACCCCACTCAGATGGGTGGCTAGCCAGGCAGGGATGCAGCCAAGTAGGAGGGCAGGTCCCCAGGGCTTCGCAGGACGGGGGACATCCTGGATCAGGGTTCACTAGGCCATCGTAGGGTGAGGAGAAGACAAGGGCAGGAGTTAGGGGTCCCTACTCCTCTGATCCCCCCAGGCACCCTGCGGCTCCCACCAGGTCCATGCTGTGGGGTAGAGAAGCATTGCCTCAAACCCGGACACGCACAGCCCTGAGCAGACCCAGGCAGGCCCTGAGGGGCAGCCCCACCCCTACAAGTCCCCCTGCCCCAGAGTCAGCCCCACATGGCCTGGCTGCCCTCACCTCCTGCTCTCCTGCCTCAGCCCAAGGCTGCTCGTAGCTCGGGAGTCCCAGGGCTGTCTGCCTCCGGCCAGACCAGGACTTCATCCCAGATCTACCTGTCCTGTCGTAACCCTGAAGCTCAGCAGCAAGCAGATCTGCAGTGGTCGCCCTAGTCCACACCACAGTGCACCAGCAGGGCAGCCCAGCCTCGCTCCATCTCCCCACCATCTCTCCGACCGTCCCTCGGCCTCCCCTGCAGGACAGAGCTGGCTCTGCTCTTGAGCAGGGGCTCCGGTTTGCTCAGGATTCCTTTCCTTAGGACCATCCCTGTGCTTACCAGGAGGGAAAGGCACAGAGGAGCAGCCAAGCCCAGGCACAGGAGGCTCAGCTGCACCCTGCTCCACACCCCACACACTGTAGGTGCACTTGGTTCTAGTTATTCCCTTTCCTCCACAAGCCCCAGGCCTCCTCCGAGCTGCCTCTCCTGACAGCTCTGGGTGGTGGGCAGAAGGGGACTTTCAAGCCACCTGGATCCAGCTGGCAGCTCTGCTGGACAGACCCTGCCGGCCAGGCACTGGCCACATAACAGACTCGGTGGTTAGGAAGACTGGGCTTAGCCAGGTCTTTTGGGTCCCAAGTGAGAGAAAGGCCTTCTCTTCTCAGGCAGGCAGGCAGGGTGGCAGGGCCGTGGCCACTCATCAGTACCCACAGCACTCTGGTCAGTGCCCAGTTAGGACAAGCTTGGACCAAGGTCATCATGTCTCCCTGATGGAGAACGCTTGAGGGCAGCAGAGGTAGGTGGACAGCCGTGTGTGGTGGTGGTAAAGGCTGTGGGGAGGGGGCCTGTGGAGTCAGAGGGGTGGCCAGGCCTGGTCGGGGTGTGTCTCCCCTGGCGTGGGAACTTGCCCTGTGTTGCCATAGCAGGACTCTGGCTCATAAGCCCAGGGTCTGGGGCTCTGCAGCTCCATATATAAAAGGGAAGCCCTGCCTCCACCTGGGCCCCAGGGCTGGGGCATCACCTGAAGTCTCTGGTGCCAGCACCAGGCTCCCCAGCTCTATGAAGTCCAGGAAGACCAAGAGCGTCTGTCCAATGCATGCCCGTTGGAACAGGATGGCACAGTAGCCAGAGGGAATGGCCGCGGGACCCCCTCCACAGAGCAACGTGGCTGAGCTGAACTCGGGTTGGTTTGAGTCACTCCACCCTGAGAATGCAGGGTGGCCCTGGGGTCGCTGGGAAGTTGGAGGAACCCTGCGAGGCAGGTGGGGGTCCTCTTCCTCCTCCTTCCTGTCCCAGCTGCCCACCACTTGCCTCTGCAGCCTGCTGCTGGCCCCTGCCCAGCAAGTGCCACTATCCTGCGGCCACTCTGCCCAGCAAGGTGCCTCCCCACCCTGTGCACCCAGGTGTTTGTTTCTGGGTCACCAGCAGCCGCAGACCACACTGGCTACAGCTGCTGCTTTCCCTAGACCAAGGTCACAGCCAAAGTCTCCACTTCTGCTTGGCACTTCCTGAAACACGGTAGCCTGACCGCAAAGTCACAGAAGTCCACACGCCTGTGGCGACTTCTAGAAAGTTTCCAGAGCTCAGGGAAATTTGCCAGGAACTCCTTCCTGGTCTATCTGCTTAGGTAGGTCAGGGCACGTGGGCCGGGTCCCCGCAGCTCCCCGACATTCCTCATCCTCTCCTGCACTTCGGGGCCGCTGGCCAATGCTTATCCATGGCCAGGTAGGAGCCAGCACAGGCTGGTACCTCCACAGGCTTGGCCTCAGGTTGCACAGGTCTCCGGAGTGGCCTCTCCACCAGCTGTTCCTCCTTCCCTGGGGCCTGCCCCCAGCAGGCATGCCAAGCTCCATAGCACCCAGGCAGAGCCTGGGCATCCTGCAGCACTCTGGCTGCCACACCCCAGTTCCCTCAGAGGCCCCAAATCCCAAGAAGCAGTCAGAAGTCACCAAAAAAGAGCAGACGGTACGGGGCGAGCTGGTGTCTGGCTAGCACAGCTGGGTCCACTGGCCCCATGGGCAGGATGAGCAGGTCAGGAGGGCATGGCTTGTGCCCCGAGCTTTCAGACATCCCTGCTGGACAGTGCTGGGGCTCAGAGCTGACCCAGGCTAGCCACAAGGACAGTCCCTAGCCTGGGCCCTGGGAGGACTGTGGGTGGGAAGGAGAGGGTGATAATCCTCTGCCCAGCGGCCAGCAGAAGCAGCCTGCCCAGGAGACTCCTGTTTCCTGGCTACCCAGGAGCCTGCTGGCCATGTCCAGAGGGCAACCTGCATTGATCCGAGGGGGCCCACAGCAGCGCCTGCCGTCCCTCTGTTCTGCTCATGACGGTGAAACCAGGCGGATCCTGACCACTCTTCCTAGGTCTCAAAAGTTCTCACCGATGGTGATGGACCCTTTATAACCCACGGGACCTTTGACCACAGAAATGAGAGAGAGCGAAAGCCCCACCCCTCCGCGCCCGTCCCACTTTGGGCCTAAATGACAGGGTCAGCCACACACCTTGGGGTCACAGGGCGTGGACGTGCATGAAGGACCTTAGGGATCCGCTCCAGGAAGGACCCCTGAGGCGCCCACAGCGGCCCGCCTCAGACCACTCCCTGGTCCCCTGGGGTCTGGACCCAGGGCCCCACAATGTGACCTGCTGTCTGGAGCCCTGACGCGGTCTCGGTGCCCTCTGAGCCGTGACCTTATCTGCAGGCAGGAGGTGCGCTGACCATCAGCCTCACTGGGCGGCCGAGGCAGCATCCTGGTGACCATCTCAGTCTCCTCCTCTAAGTCCACGCCTGAGTCCCCTCCTCAGGAGGCCACCATGGGCAGCACACCTAAAGGGACACCCCCCTTCAGCACCGGGGATTTTCTCCCAGTTTCTGCAGGCTGAATGCTCTTCCATCTGGCCACTTGCTATCGTGTGTCCTCCAGTGAGAAGGTGACCCCCAAGGACACAGCTGTGCCTCCAGGGCTCCCACCGTGGTGGCCACTCAGGTCCACACAGTTCTTTGAGGCTCCCTGAGTGTCCACAGCAGGGACACCACCATCCATTCTGTGTGTCCACAGTGGGGCCATCGCTGTCCTCTCTGTGGGATGAGTCCCTGGTCCTGGTGAGTGCCCAGTGAGGGCCAGTGGCAGCCCTGTCCAGCCATCCTGAGGGGGCCGATTCCTCTGCAAGACAACGGTGCCTTCCACAACAGGGACAGTCCCAGGACACTGCAGATGGAGCACCAGGGAGGCTGTGGGGAACCCCAGCTCCTCCTCTGACTCCAGGGGCCCTGGAGGGCTGCGGGCCATAGCCTGGAGGAAGTGGCTCGGGGGCAACAGGGAGAGGAGCCAGGACAAGGAATGGACTTAGCTCAGGCCTGGTCCTTCTCACCAACTCCACAGGGGCGAGCGAATGTGAATAGCCCCCAGCGCTGGCCCCGGAGTAGCCAGAGGCGGAGCTCTGAAAGGTGGAGAAACAGCTGGGTGCTGCTGAGCAGGCTGCTCCCTGGGGCGTCCTCGCCCAGCCGTCCTGTCCTGGGGCCTGGGTTTCCCCACTCCAGCCATGTCAAGTGACCCACCCTGGAAAGTCCACCTGGGCCTCCTCCTGGGCTTGGGCTCCCTGGCCTCCTGGGCTGCACCTTGAAGTCACAGCTCACAGCCCGCCCTCTCCCTGCTCGAGTCTCTGATTAGCATCTGGCGTTGAGAGATGTCCCCATCCTGACCCAGAGCAGGCGTGCAGGGACGGCTCATCACGGAGGTCTCCAGGCAGGATGGGAGCAGCAGCGGGCATCTGCACTCGAGGCCATCTGCTCTGCTGCTGCAGGGCACCTGTGGGCACAGCTGGATCCTGGCAGCCAGTGTGGACTTGCCTCTGAGACCCCCACCCTGGAAGCCTCGGGTGGACCCCGGAGTGATACACCATCACGCACGGGGACTGACGGGAGCCCCATCCTGTTGGCCTCAGGGGCAGGTCCAGCGGTTCTGCTGTCAGCTGGACTGGAGGCTCAGGGCAGGAGTCTGGTGCCACCACCCAGATGCACTTCTGGACCCTGAGTCTCATGGCCCGCTCGCTCTCCAGGGGCCGGTGCGCTGAGAACACACTTCCCCCTTTCCCGTGGGCCAGAATTGAAAGTCGGGGGGCCTCAGGGCTCAGCTGGGGTGGGCATCAGCATGGAAAGAAGCAGCTGGGTCTGGGGTCTCTGAAGGCCGCTTTGTGCCAGAGTCTGGACGGAGTCACAGGGTTGAGCAGTCCCCAGCGTGGGCCCGTGGTCCTTTCCAGAGGGGAGCGTGCATCTTAGGGAGCACAGCAGCCTGGACCTTGATTCTGTCTGGGTGAAAACAGCCACTTGTTCCCCAGGGAAGCTGGGGCCCAGCAGGTGTGCCCAGGGGCTCGGGAGCTCTGGGAAGCTCCCCACCCAGCCTGGGTGGGCATGAGGTGCTTCTCGCGGGCAAAGCCAGCGCTCGGGCTGGACTCCATCCCCAGGCCAGCCCCTCCTGGGGGAAGTGACTGCTGCGGTCCTTGAGGCACCCTGCTGGGCTGCTCTGAGCAGTTTGGATCCCGTGTCCTCTTGGGTGACCAGCCCCTAGGGTGACATTTGGTGGCTTTCTGGATGACAGGAAGCGCACTGGCCTTCTCTTCTTCCACCCTGTGCCCTGGGTGAGGAGGGTCATTGATGTCACCAGAGTCCCACGGAGTGGAGCCCCCCGACTTGGACCCAGGCCCGGGGTGCAAAGCCCGGGTTCTCAGGGGTCTGTCGCACACCGGGTCGGCACTCATGCTGCCGGATCCCGGGCTTATCTGCTTCCGAGTGGCCACTGAGTCCGGGTGCTGGTGTGCCATCTGTCCAGTCGGACCGGGAGCACCTGGAAGGCTGCAAGTGAGCTCCTCTGTGACGGCTTGGAGAGAGCCCAAACTGAGCGGAGGGACGTTGACCAGTGGGTCAGGTGACAGGAGGAGCCAGCCTCCCATCGACGGGTCTGACGGAGGACAACGAATCTGACGTCCCTGTTTTCACTAAATCAGAACAAATCGGGGGGGGGTGCCCAAACTCAGGCCTCGGGGAACCGTGCAGCACTAAGCTCAGCCCTCAGCAGACGCCACCAGAAGGGGAATTCGGGAGGACCACAGAGGGAGGCTGGGGCGGAGGCTCCCTTGCAAGTATCAGCAGGCAGGGCTGCCCCAGGAGGAGCCGTGGGGACCCCCTGCCCAGCACGGGTCTTTCTGTTGCCGTATGGAGAGGTGACGGGGCCTATGTGTGTCATGGCCTGGAGAAGCCCTGACACGGTTTAGTTTTCTGGAACAGGAAGATGGACGCGCTGCTGGGCTCTGAAGGGTTTCTGCTCCTCCAAGCACAGAAGCCACTTCTCCTGTGGCGGGGGTGTGCACGATCCCAGGGCTGGCGGGGCAGCCCCGGGGCCCCAGGCCTTGGAGAAACCAGTGCTCCGCCTGGGTCTCCAGCCTGTGGGCAGCCGGGGTGCCAGGGCTCTGGGTCCACTCGCCTCTTCTCCGGGCCGGGGCACGGCTGATGCCCATCTCACCCACTCAGGCTGCGGATTCTCACCGCAGGAGGGCGCCTGCTCTCCCAGGCACTTCTGGGGTCCTTGCTCAGCCGGCCTGGGGTTCTGAGGTAGAATGGGTCCCCTGGCAGTGGGGACCCCACCCTCAGCCCTGGCCTGACAGGCCATTCTCAGAGACTCAAGGCCCTTGTGCTCTTTCTCCCCTCGCGGTGCTGGGGATGGAGCCCAGGGCCTCACAGGTGCCAGTCGAGCGCTCTGCCAGGAGCTTCTGCCCCGGCCCTCGCTCTCTTAATGCAACCGAAGGGAAAGCTGGTTTGGTGTCTGGACGGAGCCCAGTGACCGCAGCCCCTCACTCCTGACTGCTCTGCCTTCACCTCCTCCCAAGGAGATTTCTCAGCCAAACCAAACCCCAGCCTGTCCATGTGTCCCCCAGAGCCGAGGCCGAGTCAGGCTGCAGGAGAGGGGAACGTACACAGCAGACGTCCCCGCGGGCGTCAGGGAGGCCGGGAGACCACTGCGCGGGGAAACTGAGCCCAACCTGCCCAGCCCGGCACGGAGGCTGCGCCCGGCGGCACAGGCCGCACATCTGCCTGCCCGGAAGATTGATTTGTCAATCAGTGGGCACTTGTCCAAAGGCACCTGAGGCTGCTTCAAAAAAAAGTCAAGACGTCGGGGCACACGATGGGGAAGGATGGAGAGGTGATTTCTGGAGAGCTGAGTAGCTCCGGGGCTGCTGGCCGCGCCTGGCTGACAATCTGGAAATGTCAGGTTTACGACGCTCAAGGAAACGGGCACGTTGGGCGTTTTAGACCAAGACCGCGTCTGCAGACGAAGAAATCCAATCTACCTAAATTCCCTCCCGTGATCCAAAAACTCCCTCGGACCAACCCAGCAGCACGTCTCCTCATTCGGGGGTGGGCTGCCCCAGACCTGACCTGCTGTGGAATCAGTTTGCTGACAGGCCCTGACCCACCAGGATCAGCTGGTCAGCGGTGGAGTCCAGGGCCCTCTGCACCTCCTCTCCTCAGAGGCTCCTCCGGCCCTGGCAGGCAGGGGCTCTTTCCCCTGCAGCCTGGGGAAGCCTGGGCTCCGGTCCCCTCTGCTGCCAGCCCAGCCCTCTCTCTGCACCTGGTCCTACAGGTGGGGCTAACCACGGAGTCCCCATCGAGGAAGGCACTGGGACTTCCGAGAAGAGGGACAGAGACCTGTGTGGCATCTCCAGTGGTGGAGTCCACTTCAACCATGAACTCTTCAGCTCTGGCCCGAGAATGGCCCGTCCCTGGACTTCTCTTCCCTTCTCTTCTGCCCTTTCTTCCTCTGTCTCTGAACGTCCACTGGCGGTGAGTGACGCCATTCCACCCATTGCTTCGCGACTGGAAACCTCAGGAGGCTTCTCATTCTGTTCCTGGAGATGTGCAGGCCCTAACACATTTCCACAAACCTTGAGCCTAATCAATGGCCTAGTTCATAAAAAATAAAGACGGCAATCACCGACAGATGAAACCAAAGTCATCCCTTAGCCCCGAGAGGAAACCACTGCAGATAGGCAGCTCAGTAAAACCTCCACCCAGGAGGCCACAGTGGAGGCAGGGGCACGGGCCTGGGCCTAGGGTCAGCACGTGCACACTTCTGCCCTGGGAGGCCCTGGGTCCATCAGCACCACTGCAGCTCTGCAAGCTAAGCCCAGGGAAACGTCCGGATGAAAATGTGTCGGTGGGGGAGGCCCGGGGCCGAGGGAGGTTGCGCACCAGCGGCTCTGGTTGTGTCCACTGGAGTTTCCCGGTGCAGGCCCTGAAGGTAGGCAGGCAGCAGCCAGGGAAAGTCAGACCTGATCCAGGGCCCCCAGATGCCCACCTGTCCTGGGACCCAGCAGGTCAACCAAGACCGCTAGAGGGGACCCGCCGTGGCCACCCTGCCGTGCCCTCCAGGAAGAGAATGAGCAGGTGAGTGGGGCTGCTGTCCTCCAGGGCCAGCCACGCTTGTTCCTGACTTAACCACGGCCCCAGGTATGGGTCACAGCTCAGGGAGGCTTCTGAGCAGCAGCAGGACACTCCGCTTACCAACAGTGGGTGCCAGGGTTCCCCTGGGTCTGCCTGAGCCCCAGGCCTGTGCTGCCAACTAACAGACAATGGAAGCAGATGCCCCCCGGAGGGAGAGTGCTTGAGGGGAGTCCTTCTGCCCTGCTTTGCCTCCCAGAGCGGTGTGAGCGGTTCAGAAGGAGGCCCTGACGCTCCGCGGTCCTCCCCGGCCCTGAGGGCAGGAGAAGCTTGGTTCCTAGCGGAGGGATGATTCTGTAGGGGAGCCCAGTTGCTGCAGCCTACGGAGACCCTGAGGCCCTCCCCAGCATCCCACCAAGGCCACAGGCAGCCTCAGTGACATGTGTCTTCTCCCTGCAATGCCACCTGCGTGTGGCTCCTGCCTAGGTCCCACCTGGATGCAGGCCCTGGGCACTAGCCCCCAGAGCAGTGGGAGGTGCCCTTAAGCCATCCACCAACAAAGGTGGGTTCGATTCGGAGACCAAAAGGGGCAGGAAGCAGGGCTTGGATTCCGTGTGGAAACTGTCCAGCTTCTGGGAACCAACACTGAGCCCAGGGTGGCCACGCCAGCACCTGCAGCCCAATGCACACGGACCCACCAGCCTCTGCTCACCATCAGCCTGCAGCAGGACCCACAGCCCGCCAGCTCAGGGACGTACTGCCCAGCCACCATGGTCCTGTGTCCAGCCTGTGTGCTCCACAGCACCCAGGACAGTCAGTGGGGCAGTGAGTGCTGACCAGTCCCTCTGGACATCTTTCTACCCCACTTTGCTTTTTTTGAGCAGCAGGAGCCCTAGGTTTAGGCAGATGTGGCCTCGAATCAAATTCTCAAGGGCAAGTGCAGAATGGACGGTGCCTCCTGGGCTCAGATGTCCTGAGACAGCGGCTCCCATTCTGGGGCCGCACCTCAAATTTCGGCGACAGAGCGGCCACAGAAAAGCAGCCCGTTTTATCGGCAGCCTGCGGGAGCTCTATATTGCTGTGGCCCCTCACCTCCAACATTCCGGGCCTCCCAGGGGGGCAGATAATCCCACAAAGGGCCTCGTGCCAGAGTCCGGACATTGGAAAGTGCTCTCGGTTCCCGGGAATCTTCTTACTGGGCCCCAGGGTTCAGATCGAATGTCCCGTTGAAAGGGCCAGCACAGCCCCTGCGCCCTGCTCTGTCTGACACCAGATCCAGGGGGCTCCAGCCTGTCCTGCCCCAGCTGAGGGGGACAGCCTCTGGCTCCCTACAGCCTGCCAGGACCACAGTCCCTGGTCAGGATAAGAGGGAAGAGTAGGAAAAGGCCACCACACAGGCCAACAGACGCTCAACAGAGCCCTCCACTGTCCCATCTCCCTTTCCCTCTTGCTCTATCCACAAGCCTCCAGGCCTGTAGAGACCCAAGGACAGCTCCTGGACAGGGTCCTGTCCTGACAAGATGGTCTCCCTAGCTGGGTGTGGAGGCACACACCTGTAATCCCAGCAACTTGGGAGGCTGAGGCAGGAGGATTGAAGGTTGAAGGCCAGCCTCCACAACTTAGAACCTGTCTCAACATAAAAAAGATAAAGGGCTGGCATGCAGCTCAGTGATAAAGTGTTTCTGGGTTCAATCCCCAGTACCTCCCCCCAAAAAGAGGTGTCCCAATCTGATGTCTGCACATTAAGTCTCCAAAACAGTCCAGGACATACCAATCCAGCTCCCAGGGTCACATCGTAGGAACACAGTGCTCTGTGCGAGTGTGCACACAGGACTGCCCCATGTGTGCAAGCACCTGCCTCACACCCGTGTGTGCAGTGTGAGGGGCTGCCCTGACAGCTAACCTCCCGCAGTTCCCAAGCCAGGCCAACGTGTGTCCCCCGCGACGTCAGGGCTGCAGGCTTAGGGCACAGCACCACGTGGTGATGGCAGGACAGCGAGAAACCGCTGCTCAGGGAACTGGCACCCAGCCCTGGAAACCGAGGGAGCAGGGGACCCCGGGGGCGCTGATGGCACCGCCTGTGCACACCGTGTAGTCTGACACCCGCTGGTGTCCCCAGGCAGCAGGGTGTCCCCAGGCAGGTGTCCCCAGGCAGGTGTCCCCAGGCAGGTGTCCCCAGGCAGCAGGGTGTCCCCAGGCAGGTGTCCCCAGGCAGGTGTCCCCAGGCAGCAGGGTGTCCCCACCACCCTCGAGGCTCTTCTCATGGAACCTGTGGGAAACTTGGCCAGGGATGCTGCCGCCGCCCCTGTCCACCCCGTGGACGGGGGACATGCCGTGCTATCTTGCTGTCTGGAGGCCACGTCCAGGGACCCCCCAGGGGATATTGCCCAGCTCTGCTCACTCACACATAAATCTGCCCTCCGCCAGAGAAAGTTCCAGAAACCCAAAATAACTCCTAACAATAACAACCTCGATCCCGAGACAATAATAGCAGTAGCAATGGCCGCCAGCCGGGTTCCGGGTGGCTTTCCCAGCAGGGCCTGGCCCGGCTGCTCTCACTCCCCCGTGGAGCTTGGCCGCTTCCTTGTGTCTTCTCGGCACAGTCCAGCAACGTTGGGCCAAGAGGTGGAGAGGAGCGTTCTGCCCTGGGTGGGAGGGACAGTGAGCGGGGCCGGCAGCTGGGGACACGCAGCTCCCCCCCCCCGAGAGCCTGGGCAGCTCCCTGGGCAGCCCTCACTCCACCCCAACCAGGCTGCTGCCTGGAGAGGGTGAGGCGGGCCCTCAAGCCCTGTGGCCTGCAGGACCGGAGGCACCCAGCTCCGTCTCTCTGCCTGGAAGGCCCAGCTCAGGGTGCTGGGAAGAGGTGCTTGGCACTGCTACGGCGCTTGGTCTGTCCTGACTCAGCAGAGCTGGGGGCACCGGGCAGAGACCCAGGAACTGACCTGCGGGGCCAAGGGCCCCGTGACTGGTGACCTGGCGGAGCGTATCCCAGCCCCAGCCCCGGTCTGTGTAAAGCACATGTCCTCAGTGCCCCCACCTCTCGCGGCCGGATCCAGCTCAGCCTGGGGCCTCCTTGGGAACAGAAGCTGAGGTCCAGCCATCCCGGTTCCACGCTGGGGCAAGCTGGCCCCTGACCTCACACTGGGCAAGCCAGAGCTGCCCACTCCTAAAGGTCACCGAGAGCAGGAAACATCCCCTCAGGATGGCCCTGCAGGTCCCCAAAGGCTAACCTGACCACCCAGGAACTGGGCTCGTGGCCTTGGACGTGCCCCACGTAGGTCACACAGAGCTGAGGGCCGGCCCTTGCCCATCTAGTTCCTGTGGTTTGTCCAGGTCAAGCCAGGTGCTGGAGCCCATTTGACTTCAGGAAGTGAAGGCCGGGAGCCGGCAGGTTCAACTCAGGGGACCGCAGGGACCATGGGTGGCTCGGATTTGGGGGTGGCACTCACGGGGGCTCCACCCAGGTTCTTCCCACAGGTCAGGAAGGCCTGGTGGCAGGCAGGGAAGGGGGCCTCTCAGTTTTGCTTTTCCAGGTTCAGTGGAACACCAGGGGCTTCCAGGAGATGGCCTGGCTGACCCCACCATGCACCTCTTTGGCCTCCAAGGTGACCCTTCTTGTGCCCAGGGCCAAGCTGCACTCACTCCCTAGAGACCAACGCCAGGTGATCAGAACCAGCTGTGTGGTCAGGTGCCTAATGCACAGCTGTCCTGCCATGTCCACGGCTCCCGGCAATGGTCCCCGGCCCGTCCTCCTTCTCACCAAATGGGAACCACCCTGCTTCCCCTCCAGGCCGCGGCGGGTCCACTCTCTCACCTAGGTCCTGCTGGAGGCTGACCGGGGCCTGCGTTCCTCCAGCCTCAGCCCTTTCTTTGGCACTGCGGCCCTCAGTGGGCAAGGGAGGGGGCTGTCCCAGGCCGTGGGCCCAGGTCTTGAGCCTGGGCTTCTCACACCCCCGTGGCCGCCAGCCCCCCACTCCCCTTTGAACCAGGGTAGTCTGTCAGGACGGAGGGAACCTAAAACCCTGGGCAGAGAGAGAACCTGGGCAGGGGCAGAAAATGGCTCTTATCGCAGCTGCCCCACCAGGAGCTCAGGCGCAGGGAGTGGGACCTCGAACCCGAGTCCCAGGGCTGGCGTAATTAGCAGATGAGATTCAATAACAAACAGCAGCTTTCAGCAGCTTTATCTAACCTTTGGAAGGTAAGATTAACACCTCCGATGGGGAGAAAGTTAAAGCTCAGGGGCCCTCTGCTTTGCAATTCGGATTCCCAGACCTGAAACCAGAGACCTCCTCCAGGGATGGGATATCTGGCCCCAGGACTTCGCAGCTCTCTTACTTTCCAGCTTTTTTTTTTTTTTTTCCCTTAAGGAACTTTTGTTCTTCAAGACCCTCGGCCAAATGTGCAGCCACCAAACCACACCCCCACGACGCACATCTCACAGCCTTGGGCACAGAACTGCTGAAGGGTCCCGAGGGTTAGGGGCTGGGATGCCCTTCTCACGTGGGTTTACAGCCAGAGACACCCAGCCTCCGTGGGCTCCGCAGACATCCAACATCTCCCATCGTCCAATTTTACTTGTTGCTGCTCAGATTTCACTTGCCTGGAAGAAACCATCCAACATGCTCTGATGCTTGGAATCGGAGTCCACGACAAGTCCCCCCAGCCGGAAAGCACGCGGCCTGGCCGGGGTCTGCCTTTCGCAGACTGCAGGCCCGCGAGCAGCTCTCCGTTTTTCCACGGAACGGACCCGTAAGCAGCATCCACGAACTCTGGGGGGTCTGAGGACACGGCCCCCGCGAAGTGTAGGAGGCCTTATTTTTAAAGTCATGTCAAATCACTTTCAGGGAAAAATTGATTTGTCTCTGATAGCTTTTCCCCCTGCTAATGTGATAAATAAATAATTAGCCGCACCATCGGGCTGTTTCATTAAAGAAAAGGATGATTAGGTGGCCCAGACAGAGAGACCGATCAGGAAGGCCCAGGACGGCTGTAAGCCCCCCGCCTTAGGACACCATTCGTATTCTGTCAGTCACTAGCTTATGTTCAGCCCGAGCTGGGAACTGAATACCCCATTCAGAGAGGCACTCGCCCGGCGTGTTATTGCAATTTAATATTTTCACACACAGACACATCGTTATCTCGCAACCTGACACTGGCAGCATGATTCTGTAATTTTTCAAGAGGCCTAATTTTTCTAAATATGAGCACCAGGGCCCAGGATTGTCTAAAGAGCCGTCTCTTCTTTGTTTCCTCTCGGGGGCTACAGGCGTGCAGGAAAGTGCTCGCAGATCACTGCCACCTCTCTACCTCGGAGCATGCCTCGTCCCTTCTCCCACTACAACCAGCTGCAAGACGGCTCTGGGCCAGGCCTGGCACCAGCTGCTCACGGCAACCGTCTCCAACACCACGCAGAGCTGAGGGCACAGGGTCCCATGAAACTCAGCGGCTTTCCAAGCACAGGTGGGCAGGGGAGTGCTCCCTGTTACCGACCCCAAATATAAGAACAAAACTGCCTGGGGGTGGACGTGACTCGGGCGTCAGATCCAGTGCACACGGGTGCCCACACAGCACCAGCAGGCACACAGGCGCACACCTGCCTGCTCCAAGGAGTCGCTCCCAAGGTGACCGGCAGGCAGAGGGTCCACTGCAGGACCCGGTCTCTGCCAGCAGTGTCCGCTCAGGCCAACACACCCGCTCCGGCTTCCACGGAGTCGAGGAATGCAGCAGTTACTCCACGAATAAGAGGTGGAGAGTAAGTGGCAAGGAGGGCCAGAAACTTCTCCGGGAGCCATCTCCTCAGAGGTGCAGGTGGCCAAGGGGTGGACACAGCCCCCAAGCCAGGCCGGGCTCCCCGGTGCTGCTGCAGCTGCTGTAACCGCCTGGAGTCACAATATTGTTGGTCACTGGGGGTCCTGTTTTGTGGCTTTCCTCCAGAAGGGACCCTGGAACCTGTGGGCAGCTTGTTCCTTTCCTGCAGGCTAACACCCCCTGGCCCAGGCCACTCTGTGTTCACCTGGGGCTGGGCGACTAGGGCAGCCAGGGCCAACAGTCCCCTGGGTGTGGGCTGGGGTACCGTCAGGCCAAAGCCATGGATCTTCAATAGAGGGAGGCCCTTATCACATGGCCTTCCCTGGCGGGGGTCTTCCCTGGAGACTCCCAGGTGGACTTCACGGGAGGGCAGGGGGCAGTGGTGAGGATTAGTGCTGGGTGCCTTCCCAGACAGCTCTGCCTTCTCCTGCCTGGGGACCCACCTCGGCCTTCCTGTGGTCAGCTACCGGGATCCTCTGGTGAGCACGATATTCAGTCTTTGTTTAAATGTTTTATGGACTGATGTGACCAGGGCCCTCCAAGGTAGCTGTCACAGCCCACTGGGCAGATACAAATGTGTGAGCCTTTTCCAAGGCACGCCCCTTTCCCACCGAGACCCAACTAGCGGTAGCAATCGGAGTCCATTATGTAAATCCATATTTTGGTATAATATTGACTGCCAGCTTCTGAATATAGATATGGGATTAAACCACATCGCAGGAAAGAGTCCCAGGGCCATTCCTCACGGCCAGCCCAGTGTTCATGTCCCTCTGCTGAAACACTGTGGCCCTGCCTGCTGCAGGTACTCGGGAAACAGACTTCATGTGAACCACCAAATGTAAAAGAGAGAAGGAGGCTCGTGGAATCCGTCTTGCCTCTCTCCCTCTCTCTTTCTCTCCTTACGGCCTTTCTAGTTTGCAGCAGAGCTGGGTCTGGCATCCCCTCACCAGCACCAGGGCAAGGCCAGGGCGAGCAAGAACACTGAGGCTGGGTGGGTTGCTGGTCTGACTCTGGTTTCCTCCCCTTCTGAGCAGTTCAGACCCAGAGGCCCAGAGCAAGGGTGCAGAGCCTGGGGGGTCCCTGCTGAGCCCACTCTGTCGTAATGGACACAGCAGAACTGCGGCCACCCCGCCCCCAGAGCTCAGGGACCGCATCCTCCAGGTGGATCCTCCGGGCAGCCTCCTGCAGCTGTGGGGAGGCTCTGCCCCCAGATGACCATGACCCGGAGCCTGGCATGCAGTAGGCCCGTGGAGGGCTCCAGGGAAAGATGAGCAGACCCATGGGAATGGAGCTGCCAAAGCAAGCCAAAGACCCCAGCCCTGCAGGAACCGGGGGCCTCTGATAAGGGAAGAGCCTGCAGATGCCAGCAGCTGCTTCAGCCCAAAGACAGGTGCAGGGGTGGAGAACGCCCACGGGCCGAAGGGTGGGAAGGCGGCAGGGGGTGTGGCCGGTTTTGAGCCCAAGGAGCCTGGCTGCACACTCAGCGCCACAACAGACCCAGGCCCAGCACCCCTGGGTTTGGACACAAAATTGCCAACTAGGGATCATGGGTGCTTTTTATTTCAGGACCCAGCTACGTGGCAGTCACCAAAATTGGTCTTGCCGGGGCAGGGGAGAGGCCCGTGGTAGGCGGGCCCAGGTGTCCTAAAGCCACACGGCCGACATCCACGCTGAGTGGTCCACAGGCTGCACCGGCCTCCCTGCCCACAGTGACCCCCACCCTGGGAGGCTGCAGACCCACAGAGCCGTGTCCCAAACGGACCAAGGAGATGAGAGAAAAGTGGCTCTGACCGCCTGTCTGACAGGCGTGATTCTGGTGCGTCCCGGCCTGGCTGCAGAAGCACCACAGACATCAGGCCGGGCCCTTCCGGATCCTTCTGTGAAGCCTTCCTGCTGGAGGTCAGGGGTGGCAGTCAGCAAGAAACAGGCTCCCACGCTGGTGAGTGATCCAAGTTCAAACTCACTTGGGTTCTCCACAGCATCCTCGCCTGGACCTGGTGCCAGGTGAGGGTCTTTGTACTGGCAAAGTCACGCTGCGTCAGGGTGTGAGGATCCAGGAGCGCCTGGCTGTGTTCGCAGTCCAAGGTCGGAGAGAAGGGAGCCCCCAGACGTGCCTCCCAAGCCCTGGCCGCAGGACGGGGCCCCGAGTGTGCCCTTGCGGGCAGCCTCCAGGGAGCCCGTGGGCTGCCCCTTCGCCCAGCACTCAGCCCCGGAGCTGACGGAAGTAGGAAAGTAGACAAAGACGCCGATTCCTCAACCCGACGGTGCACCAAATGGAAAGCAAACTGCAGATGGACAGAGGCCCCAGAGCCAGGGCTCTGGGGAGGGCGGACCCAGACCCCAGCCTAGCCCCAGCAGATGACCCAGAGACACTGGGCTGGCCTGGCTGTGTGCCTGTGCCCCCTCAGAATGCCCCATCCTCATCAATCCTGAGACTCACATTCAACATGGATTGTGTAGAAGGAGAAAAAGGATCACTTAAATCCACCCAGGGAAGTCAGACGTCTAGGAAGGAGCAGGAATGGTTCTTAGTGTGCCCAGGACAGCCCACGTGGATTTCTGAAATCACCCCGGAACCCCAGTGGAGCCTGGGAAACCCTGTCCCCCCTGCAGCCCAGCAGCCCAGGGCCCTGGTCTCTACCCGAGAGGTCTGACCGTGCCTCCTGGCACTTCCTGGGGCAGGGGGGAGGCACCCCCTAAGAAGCCAAGCTCCCTTGCTTCTGCCAGCGAGTCAAGGGACGCCGAGGCCACCTGTGGCCCAGTTCCTTCACATCCAGACATGTTCCCTGAGCCACTGCCACGCCAGGAAGAGCAGCAACCGTTACCCGGGCAGTCCCCAGCACAACTCAGTTCTCCTCAGAGTGCACCTCAGAAGCAGAAGCGAAGAATCCAGGGAGCCTTCCCCTGCCCGCCACCCTCCCCGCAGGTCAGTCCATGGTGCACGGCTATTCAGTGGCTGCAGTGAGGGCCGCCACCTCCATCAGCCCCCTCAGCCTCGGCAAACTCAGCCGACAGCCAGGGCAAGGTGGGTCTCTCTCTCTCTCTCTCTCTCACACACACACACACACACACTCAGGCTCACTGGAACACAGGCAGGAGATGAACACCACTCTCGGACACAGGTCTCCACCCAGAAGCAGCACATACATGCTGGGTGGCTTTTCTGCGTCCATCCTGCAGGACCCGCACCCTGAGTTTAGGAAACGGGTGTGGGAGGACCTTGGAGACTTCACGGGTCCCAGCTCTGAGCTCAGGGCACCGTGCACGGGGTGGTTTGCTGCATGCTGACTGTCGATCCTTTCTCCCACCTGAGCAGGCAGACTGGCCTCTCAGGGGTCCCCTGTGACCCGTGGTGGGTGTAAGATGACTCTGTGGCTGCACCTCGTCCTCTCAAGAGCAGCGCTCAGGCCAAAATGAAAGAGCAGCCCCATCGTTCATCAGGTTTGCTTAAAGACAGACTCTGAGGCCTCCACCTTGAAAAATGGGTGATGAGTGGAAATGGCACAGCCTCCGTATGTAAAGTGTGCACAGGATAATGCAGAGCCTTATTTAGAGGAGATGAAATATTCACCAGGACTGAGCCATGTTTTAAAATGATTATAAATTATTTTAACAGTGCATTTGCAAAGGGTTATAAAAACAGCCATAATATATTTTTTTCCTTAGATTCTAGAATTACCAGTGTGACAGCTAATGCAATAATGATTTGTTTCAAATGCCAGTGTTTAAGCTGTATAAAGCTGATTTTATACATTTTTCCAGTAGGCCGCATTGTAGTTAATGAAATTAAACACACCAATCGCATTTGTCCCCAGGGGACGAGGAACTGAACACACCACTGGTTTATTTTTTTATTAAAATAAATTGCAGCCGGCAAGATGGACTAATTGCATACAGAATTGAAAAAGAAACATTCCATTGATATAATTAAGCCAATTTTCATGGACAGAAATAGTTATAGTGGATATAAAATAAGCAAAGCCCTCACCAGAATCCGACTTCCCTCCTTTTTTTGCACAAAACGTTAACTATTAAATAAATATGTATCTCGAGTGGTCGGCTCTCCTGTCTTCCAGCTCCGGCATTGTTCCTCCGAGTCAGGAGAGGCTGGCCCGTGGGACGGCCAGGGCACCTCCAGGCGGTGAGGATTTGGTGTTGAAACCCGGAGAAGAGCACAGTCAGAGCAGGAAGAGGCCAACCCTTTCTTGCTCAGGGGCATAAGAGCTAGGGGAACTCAGCCTACAATGGACACTGTGGACGCAGGAGGTCACAGGCTTGAGGAACAACGGCTGATTCCAAGCTGGACCAGCTACCTCACTTGGGCCCTGCAGCTCAGGACATGCAGCCGCAGTGGTAGCAGCAGCAGCAGCAGCAGCAGCAGCAGCAGCAGCAGCAACAGCTGGCGTTAGAAGCAGCAGCCACTCCAAGTCTCTCTGATTGCCTGGAGCAGAGGAAGGTTGATTACTTCCCTCCAGGTGGGGTGGGGGAGCAGACAGGTTCCTACACCTCCTGGGCCAGGCACAGAGTCCTGGGCTTGCTCTGGGAAGGGGGAAGATGATGGGGGCAGAAGGGTGCAGAGAATACGCTCCCTGGTCAACACTTTGGTACTTTGCAGCTGCCCTTGTGAGAGGGCACCTATAGCCCGGTCAGGAGAAGCTTGGTCACAGCTCCCCGGAGCAGAGAGTCCAGCCCTGAGCAAATAAAGAATCCAACCTGCTGGCAGCAGAGATAAGAGCTCACTCCCGCCACGTTCACCAGCAGCGGCACATGGATGTCTGTCTTGCCTTTTAAACAGACCTGTTCCAAACCGAGCACCAGCCTTGGAAAAAATGCTTGGATCTGGACACACGAGAGAGAAAAAAATTAAAACCCCTGTGGAATTAGCCACCACCTGCAGTGCCCTGTGCATTGGGGGTGCACAAGAGGCTAGACTCCTGTGAAGACCTGGGAGTCTTCACATAACTGACTTCCTGAACCCTGAACTTGCTGTGCGGCTTTGAGAGCTGCACTCTGTACCTGGGGTTTTTATACCTATAAGAGGTGCCAGCTACTCCATGCCTCCCAGAATCAAAGAGGGGAGAGTGGGGTCATATACCTGGGGCTCCCCTACAGGGACCCTGCTCAGCTTCCTAAGGCTGCCCAGCAGGACTAGGGCTCAAGCTGCAGCCCAAACACCACCAAGGCTGAACCTGGGCTCAGGGATCATGCTCAGAAGGGCGGTGGGCCCAGTACGGCCCTCGAAAGCCCTCTCCCTCCCCCTCACAGTTTCCCTGGAGGATCCCGACCCCCATGGCTTGACTTGGACCCTGGCTGCACCCCTGCACTCTCTATGCAGGTCAGCGCAGCGGCAGTGAAGGGCGAGCCGGCACCGGGGCGAGGGTCTGGGGAGTCAAGTGCAGAAACTGTCCTTTTCCACCCCGGAAGCCAAGAGGCGGGGACCCTTGAGACTGGAACAGGGACCAGAAGGAGAAAGGCACCGTTATGGCTGGGTGGGTCGGGGTCAGCGACTGCACCCCTGTAGACGCGAGCACTCTCCCACGTGCGGTAGCGGCTGCGACATTGTGCGCTGGGGGCCAAGGAGCCTCGGCAACCACCCGCAGGGTCCGGAGTCCCTTAGCCCGAGCCCAACTCCCGCCGATGCACGCCTACTGGCCCTCGGGCCAGGTAGCGGACTCTGCGCCCAAGCCGAGCGCTGCACTGCAGTGAGGCCCGGCAGGCTCCCTCCTCAGGAAGTTTCTTTCCCGCACAGGGAAGGCGCCCTGGCCGCTCCTTGTCCTCCGGCGCCCGCTACGTGAGCTGCAGCTTCCAACACTTGATACACGGGTTTGATTCAAAACCTGATAAATTGTATTTAAGGCTATTTGAAAATTTTAAACGAAATTATTCAAAAGATTTTTAATCCTGGATAATTTTTGTTGAAACTCTAATTATACATCACCTTAATTACCAGTACAGCCCCCCAAGGATCCCTAATTGCCTCCTAATTGAATAAAACAGGGGGCTAATCGAGCCCACCACGGCCCAGCAAGCTGTAGCTGGCTGTGCCTCCCTCAAGGGGCCATGGGGGTGCCCCAGCAGCCCCTACCCAGGCGGGGGACCTTTTCCCCTGCCCCCAGCGCTGCCTAGAAGGGATTTGGAGTTGCAGGAGCCTGGGGTGGGAGGGGCTAAGTGGTCCGGCTGCACCTGCTCCTGCACAGGCCCCGTGGAGCAGAGCAGCCCAGGTGGGACCCCACCCCTCCAGTCCGTCCACAGCAGCCCCCTCCCTTCACCCTCTGCACCAGCACACCCTACAGTGGCAGAGGAGGGCTAGTGGGCACATGGCAGTGACCCAGGGCACCAGGTCCTTGGCCCGCAGCCCTACACCCCGCCCCTCTGAGTTTTCGCCCAAAGCGGGGCAAGAGGCTAGACTCCTGGCGGAGAGTTCCTGGTGCTGCCGCCTTAACCACTGTCCCGGGAAAGGGTTGCCATGTGGGCTCTGGGGACAACAGCCAGAGAGGGTCAGACTTCCCTAGGGAGGGTGGGGGAAGGGCAGGGGCCATTAGTCGGAGCCCCCAGGGTTTCAGTGAGAAGAAGGAACCAGGCTGAGAGCTGGGCCTCCAGGTCTGCTCACCCCCACCCTGTCTCACACACACCTCTGCACACACATTACCTCAAACATGCAGTGCACACACACACACACACACACACACACACACACACAGAGTTCCTCAGCTAGCAGGGTAGCAGCTCCTACCCAGGGGCTAGATGCTGGTCGTGAGGATACTCCTAGCCCTGGGATACATGGTTTCTAGGACCATGGGGGTGTTCACCTGCATGGGGATCAGGACTCAAAAGGCAGCCTGGTGGGGGTCCTGGCTGCAGAGTCTCTCAGGACACATCTCTCCTGGGAAAAGGTCACAAGTCTGTGCTGAAGGTGGAGGTCAAGAGGGCATCTTGGCTGTGCTAACCCCCACCTGCCCACCTGGCTCTCGGCAGTGGCAGAAACAATAAGCTATTGTTAGAAATTTAGATTTTAAATGTGGGGCCAGAACGGCCCCCCAATCCCCGCTGGCTGACACTGGACCAGCTTAAGTAAGGGGACCCCGGCCCTGAGCCATCTTCACTCTACCCCTGGTCCTCAGACTCAGATTTCCCCTCAGCCATGACCCAGTGCCCCACCAGCCTCTGCCTGAGAAGTTAGAACCAAGACCCCACTGCAGGACCCAAACTGCTATCAACCAGGCCTCCCAGAAGCCCAGCCACAGCAAACCCTGGCCTGGGGCCTGGAGGAGGGTCATAGGGAAACACAAACGAAATTACAGCCCCAGATGTGCCCTCAGGGGTGGCTCCTCCAAGCTCTGGGTCACAAGGTCACATCTACCAGCTTGGCTGTTCCCCTGTGCGGTTTCAGACACAGCCCATGTCCCAAGTGCAAGGGCATTGTGAGCCCGAATAACCATGACCCTGCTCCCTCCCCAGCACCTGATGCCAGTCGGCCTGTGGCCGGGAGAAGGATGCTCTGTTATCAGCAGAGTGATGGTCAGGCTGCTCAGATTCAGGTAATGGAGTCCGGTCCCAGGGGACTTTCACATCTGCTTAAAATATTGTCCAATAAAATGAAATTCCTCAGCAGATCCTGAGCAGCTTGGGGCAGGCAGGGCTTTCCTGAACCTGCCTCGGCCACCTTTGGGGGAAGGATGGGGCAGTGATTCCAGCAGTGGAGCCAGGAGGAGTCCCACAACGGGTTCCAGCTGGGCTCCTTGGGACCGGGCAATCAGCTCACCTGTGCTGACTCTCACTCTGGGTGCCCCAGTAGAGAAGCAGCCTCCATGCTGGGCTGCCATCAGATAACTTCTCTGATTCTCTGGCCTCCCCGCCAGGCCGCAGATAAGCTGCCAGGCACCCTCTCTGGGTCCTGAGCAGAACCGGGGTCCAGGCAACCTTACCCACCTGGCTGGGGTGGAGCCGACTGAGGGCTGAGGCCAGGCAGGCCCCTGGCCTGGTGTGGGCCTCTGGGAAGTTTCCCGGGGCAGCGCAGGGGTGCGCTAAACCAGCCTCTCGCTTCCAGCGAAGGCCAGGCCAGCCCAGCGGCTTTACTCTTTCTTGCTCCTGCTTTGGGCCCTTCCTCTGTGAGGGCCTGACCAGCGCAGTCTGCAGCCAGGGTCCAGACTTGCAGAAAGCCCGCTGGGATACACAGACCCAAACGGGTACACAACACACACGCTCCACACGCCGAGGAGAGGCACGCAGCGCGCACACAGCTCCTTCATGTCCGCTGCAAAACGTCTGTCTGGCCTTGTTCGCACCAAGAGGGGTCAGAGGTCATGGAAGGCCCGGCAGGCCGAGGCCAAGGGCAGCCCGCAGAAGAGCCCAGGGGGGAAGGGGGCGCCTCGGGAGGAGCCGCGATCGACCAACAGCGGAGCCCGGGGAGCTGCTTTTCCCTGAAGGCTGGGCGCGCGGCCTACGGCTGCGGGGCCGCTGTGGGGCCGAGCTCGGTCGGGTCCCGAGCCGCAAGAACAGAGCTTTTCCTGAAAACTGCTGCGAGTCCCCTGCCCACTGGGCTCACGCTTGAGGGCTTGGCCCTGGGTGCTGCGAAGCCGGCCGGCAGGATAGGGCCCGGGAGACACAGACGGACGGAGCAGCCTGGTGATCGAGCGGGAATCTCGAGCCGAGCGGGCTGGGGCGTCCCTTCTGCGAGTCGGCGGCCAGCGGAGGAGGGGGCGGCACGAGCAGGCGGCGCGGGGTTCTGCTCCGCGCGGCGCTCGCCGCTTCGC
Organism: Ictidomys tridecemlineatus; assembly: GCF_052094955.1. Classification (NCBI taxonomy): domain Eukaryota; kingdom Metazoa; phylum Chordata; class Mammalia; order Rodentia; family Sciuridae; genus Ictidomys; species Ictidomys tridecemlineatus. The sequence continues at coordinate 1,950,665 of NC_135487.1, forward strand.
TGTAGCCGGGCCGCGGCCGGCTGCGGGAGCTGCGCTGGCCGGGCCGCGGCGCCGCCGGTCCCCACCTGCCCGCTGCGGAGCCGCGAGGGCCGCAGCCCCTGGCCCGCTGGCCTGTCGGGGGATGGCGCCGGCGGCCGAGCGCGGAGGGCGCATGGGCTACTCGGAGGCGCGGCGGGAGCGGCGCGGGCGGCGGGAGCACACGCCCGCGGCCAGGACTGGCCGACCGCAGGCTGCGCGCGGAACCCCGGCCTCGGCCCGAGGCGGAGCGAAAGAGAAAGTAAGACCCGGGACCCGGCAGCCTTGCCGGGGCAGTTCCATCCCCTAGGGCCGCGGCTGTGCCAGGCGAGTGAGTGCTGGAGGGTCCGCGAGGCAGAGGGCGGTCGCAGCGAGTCGGAAGGCGGCCGGTGGGGACTCTGCTGCCTGAAGCACCGGCACCGCGGCGGCCCGCGCGGGCTGCCCGAGTCACAGCGGAGCGCCCGCCACCACGCTGGGCACCACTTGGGAATAAACTTCACGACCACGGTCCCAAGCTCAAAGAAAGTCTCCATTTTGCTCCCCAAGTGGCTGCGGCCGTCTTGCCTTCGCCACCCCTGCTCTTACGCCCGGAGAGCCGGGTGGGCGCCGGCCCGCGCCCCCTCCTCCGCCCCCTCCCCGGCTCGGGGTCTCCCTCCTCTGCGCCCGGCTGGCGGACGCCAAAGGCGGTGCTCTAGCGCCCACTATTTCAAAAGCCCGGAATATGATTTGACCAGGACTGAGAGCCACTCGGAGAGAGAGAGGGAGAGCGCGAGCGAGGAGGAAAAGTTGCTCTCCCCTTTCGTCAACTTTTCGCTAACTTTCGCTTTTCTCTCCCCTCCACCCCTGGCCCTCCCCCTCCGCCCCCCTCCCCGGCCCCCACCGCGCGCCTCGGGTTCCCGGGCCCGAGCGCCTGACACTGTGGGGGGGAGGGGGTTCAGCGGGGAGGGGGCCGGCGCCATCGGGGAGCGCGCGGCCCGGGCGCCCCGAGCCTCCGCGCCGAGCCCGGCCGCCCCGGAGCGCGGGAGGCGGAGCAGCCCCCGGGCCGCGCGGCCGAGCCGGGGGCCGGAGCGGCAGGCGCGCCGACCGCGCCCCGACGCGCACCCCTGGCCTGGGCACCCGGGCCCCGCGGCCCGGGCCCGGCAGCGCGGCGCGGCCGAGCGCGGGAGACTTACTTTTGGCTAGCTTCCTCGCCCTCGCCTTGGATCGCATGGTGTCGGCTCGCGGAATCTCTCTCCTCCTCCTTGAGCCCAGAAGCAGCTACACACTATCTTCATCTCCCCAGCATTGTCAGTTTGGACACCTTCGCACATGCGCACAGAGCACTCAATCTGACACCCCTCGCCGGGGCCAAAAAAACTTTGCAATGTATTCATCATCCTCATCGTCGCGCCGCCGCCGCCGCCGCCGCCGCCTCGGCGCGGGATTGGGGGGCTCTCCTCGGCCTTCTCGGTCTTCACCTCACTTCTCTCTGCCCCCTCCCCCCCCCTTTTCAGCGCAGCTTGGAACTGGCCCTTTAAGAAAACATTCCGTGATCTGCGCTCCCGCCCGGGGCCCGCACCCCGGACACTTTAAAAGGACCCAGGTGGCCCTGGAGGCGAGGTGACCGTCCCCCCGCCCTGCCCCTGCGTCGCGTCGCGCTGCAGCTCCCGCCCCAGCCGGGCCAAAGATGGGGTGGCGGCTGCGGTTTTTCGCGCGACTTCCTTAGATCTTGGGGCAAACGCGCAGATAGTTCGGACGCGGGTCCGGGCTGATTTCGCTTCGTTTTATTGCATTTTATTACTAATTAAAAAAGCTTTCGTTCTCCGTCGCCCCAGCCTGCTCTTCTCCCGAACTCTCCCCTCGGCCCCCGCCTCCGCCCCGCGATTGCTCCGGGGGTGCCGGCGCCCGCGCGCCAGAACCCGGCTCCTCCGAAGCCCCCTCCGAGCCCCGCCGCCGCCCTCGGGCCTCCGGGCCCCCGCCTCCTCCCCTTCGCCCCCACCCAGCGGCGGCTGCTTCGGGCTTCTCGGCTCAAAAACAACAGCCGAGGCGCCGCCAGCTCCGCGCTCCGCCACTGCCCCGGCCGGCGGGCTGCACTCGGACCCGCCGTCCTCCGTACAGCGCCCAGCGACCGAGCGCAGTGCACTCTGCGTTGGGGGCGGCTTGGGGGCCGCCGTCCGAACACCGGGCGTCCTCTGCCCCGCGTCACCCAGGCGTCCGGCACCTCTCCGCCTCGGGGGCGTATCCGCGCGCTCTGGCCTCGGCGCCCCTGCTCGACTGCCGCCGTGGCCCCCAGGTGAGTACCCGGGTGCGCGAGCGCCAGGGCTGGGACACTTTCGGGAGCCGGGGGGCCTCTGCGGACCCGCTGGCCTCTCCAGGACCTAGATGCGTCCAGGCTGGAGGGCCAGCGGTGCAGGTGGAGGAGCGCGGGCGGGAGCCGACCAGGCGCTTCTTCTGCCCCAGCAATCCTCAAATTGAGGCGCGGCAGCCTAGAGGTCTGCCTGGGCACCCGCAGGGTGATCCCAGCCCAGGGGCCTGATGAAGTGAGTGCAGATTCCTCATTCAAGTATGGCTTGGGTTCGAGAAACGAAGGAAAGCCGACAGAGGCGCTACCCTGACTGGTTCGCTGCCCCTTTCGTCCTTCCAGAGTATCAAGGTTCCGCCAGGCAGGAAGACTTGGAGCTGTCACTGCGTCAACCGAGCCCGGGGCAGGGGTCGTGCCCGCGGGTCCAGGTCTCTCTGCTGCCCAGGGTGGGGCTCCTGTCCATGCCCACCCACTCTTTGTTGTGCAATGAAATCAGTATCCGTTGCACTGAGACCTACAGACGGAAACCTGCGTCTGTGCCCTTTGCGTTAAATTGGCCGGGGCTGGAGAGCTACTCCGAGGGCTCAGGCCCCAGCAGAGACCGGAGACGTGGGGCCTAGGGTCGCAGGGTCCATGCCACCCCAGAGGAAAAGCCCTGCGGACCCAGACTAGATGGTGTGCTGGGCCTTCCGCCTTCTCGTCTCAGAAGTCGACAGCCTCTCTCCTGCTGGGCTTCCTGCCCTGGGAGATGTCCAGGAGGCTGCCCAGTCCTGCACCCCACTAGCTGCCCCGCATGGGCAAGTGCTCACTGGCCACTGCCCCCAGGCTCTTTCTGGCCCTAGGTGAGTGTGTCCAGGAAGCCCTTTCAGTGAGGTTCTGCAGAGGGTCTATCAGACCATTACTCACCCTCCCTACACTGACTGCCCGTCCCCTGAGCAGGGACACAGGAGTATCTGGCTTCCAGGGACATGCTCTGTAGGTCTTGGTGGGGAGTTCCCATGGCAGGCTAGGGCACTGTTTTAGGCCTGACCGGTCCTGGCAGCCTGTGAACCTACTCACTCCCATGGGAATGGGGGTACTGTGCTGCCTAACCTTGGCCCAAGGGCAGGCTCCAGACTCAGAACCTAACCTGGCTGGGGCTGCTAGCCAGACAACTCAAGGTCACCCCTTTACTGCAGCAACCCAGGTGTCCCTTGCTCCTGCCTGTAGCCGCCCAGGATGTTTGGCATGCAGCCTGGGGAGCTACAATGGAACCTGTGAAGTACTCTTACCTGGAGAGGGTACCTGCCCTTCCCCCATCCCCACCTAGGGCTGCCTCCTCCCTGCCCTGGAGGCAGCCAGCAGGCCCCAAGGTTAGGAAGGCCCAGCCTTTTTCTGGGGTGCAGCAGCTCACCAGAGCCCTCCTCCTTCCTCCTCCTTCAGCTCAGGAAGGGTCTGTCTGAACCCCAGCGAGGCTGACCTAGGACAGCCATCTCTTGGGCAACCCTTGCTGGCAGGAGGTGTGGGGAGTAGGCAAGGTTGTCTCTTTTCTCTGTCCTCTTTCAGGGTTCTTGGTGGGTGGGGGAGAGGGACACCGTGGGCTTGCCTGGGGATCTGTGGACCAAGGCTGACCAGTGAGATGGTGGAGCTGCTGGGTCTCTCCAGGTGCTGAGGACTAGTGTCTCCCCAGTATGCTGGAGGGGCCCAGGCAGGCTATCCCCAAGGCCACGGCCCTGGCTGGGGTTGGGTCCTGGCCTGGCCAGGCCCTGCCCCCACGTGGCCAGACTTAGAAGCTGAAGGCAGGGTAGGGCAGGCATGGAGAAAGGGTGAAGCAGGGAAAGTTAGAGGTAGCTCCACCCCAGGCCGGGAGGCCCCAAGGCCTTCTGTATCCCAGCCTGGCAAAGACTTTGGGGGGACTTACCAGGCTTTATGGGCAAGTGGGGGCCCCATTTGTGGAGGAAAGGTTGCTATTGAAAGGTTTAAAAGCAATTTTCAATCTGAGCCAAGCTCTAGGGAGCTTGGGAGCTGAATCCTGACCTCAAGTCCTCACATTGGGGAGCAGCAAGGTGTGGCTGGCTGAATGGCAGCTCCCCACCCTAGAGAACCTCAGGCTGCTATCAAGCTCTGGAACCAATGTTATTGCTGGGTCTGGGGGGCTAGAGAGGGGAGGAGGGCAGCAACTTCTACTGCGCTCGCTTGGGGCAGGGAAGGAGTTCGTGGACTCCCAGCCTTTCAGCAAGCTGAGAGATACAGCTGGAGACATCAGATCATCTCCACTGGGAAGTGGTGTGGATTGGGGGGAGTAAGAAAAGCTGGTTCTGTGGTGCTGGAGTGAGCATCGGAGAAGACAACTGGCGAGGAGGAGCCCCAGCCCCATGGGTTCCCCAGGAAGCTCTGCACTCCTGGTGGTCCCACACACACTTTCTGGGCTTGTGCCCCCTGTCTCAGGGAGAAGCCAGGTCTCTGGGGAGCAGGCTAGCTGTTGCAGTGCATGGAGGTGCGGGGGGGGGGGGAGTCCAACCTGGCCCAATTGCCCCTGCCAGGGCCCAGAGAGCCCTATTGTATCCCGTGTGCAAGAGATGGAAAGGGCTGCCTGGCCAGATGTGTTGACCTTGCCAGGTTCTTGCCCCGTCCCTCCCTGTTCCTTTGTGCTTGCCAAATTTGGCCAGTGCCTTTGGGCACTCAGCCTCTGGGCTCTGTGGAATTCCAAGTTTTGCTCACCCTCAGGTTCCTGTCTGGGTAGAAAAGAAAATACACATGGGCTTTCCCCGGAAGTCTGGAACTGTGGAACTGCTCAGGAGCGCTCTCCACTGGACTGAGACTCACAGACCTGACCCCACCCAACAGGTGGACCACTGAGTAGGTGAGGTGAGGTCTCTCTAGGTATGTCCTCTGCTCCACCCTTGGTGGAAATGTGTCTCAGATTTAATCAACAGCAGTATGGAGGCCACGTGGGGATGATCCAACTCACTTCCCACGACACAGAAAGGGAAATGAAGGTGATCTGCTGGGACCAGCCCCAGCAGGGGACTCAGGGGACCTGGGGCAGGAGACTGGCCCTCCTGGGAGTTCAGTTAACACAACTGAGGTGAAGAGGAGATCAGCCATTCCTCAGCTCTACACTGGGGTCACAGGAGTCCCGACACTGAGTCTCCTGTCTCAGGCCCCCTTTACTCCTCTTCCCTCACCACGGGACTTTGCTGTGACATGAGTGATTCTGAGGACTGACACAATTCCACATTTCTGACCCAGGCTTTCCCCTCTGCTCCGCAGAGTCAAGGGTCCCGGCACCAATGCCCTGTCCCAGAGTGTTGCCAGGAGAGTCCACTGCTCCCCAAGATTTCCCAGGAATGTGAGAATAGCTGATTCCGAACACAGAAGAATGGTTGTCCCCGCAATGGGCAGCCACCGGGGAGGGCCTTGCTGGGCCATCGGCAGGCTCCAGGCTCCTGCGCTGCAGCTGCCTGGTGGCAAGGCATTCTTGTGTCCTCTGGTCCTTGCAGGTGATTGGCTTTCCAGAGTGTAGACGTGGGGGTGTGCCACCTATGTTGGCCCTTGCCACCAGTGCACTTCTAGTGCCCGACAGGGAGTGCTTTTGTTTTAAGGGTAAGATCGAAACTGGGTCGGAAGTCCCGGACCTCTCCCGGTTGGAGCCCAGGAGGGGTTTGGCTCCTACACCCCTCCCAAAGCGACCCTCCAGAAGGTACTGGAAGTCCCCCACACCTCCTCGTAGGCTGAGCTCAATAGAATGGGCCGAAGGGCGGAGAAGCACTAGGGCTCCGCAACCGCTGCGGGGAGCAATCAACGGAATTTGTTTCCCAAGATTTTTCTTTCGATCCCAGAAACGTTAAAAATCCGTCAACGACTCCTCCTGTCAAGTTTGCGCTGCCTGTGCACTTGAGCCACGCAGCCCTGGTGTAGAGGGTCCCCTCCCGCCGCCCTCACCCCCGGGGCCTCCAGCCCGCGCTGGCCGCGACGACTTCGTTCCCGCGGCGGGCGCCCTGGCCTGCAGCGCTCGCCAAGCTGCGCGCAACAGAGCGGTCCAGGCGCGGCTCAGGACCGCTGACCACGTAGACGCGGCCGCCTCCTGTGCTCCCGGTTCCAGCCGCAGGCGGGCAGAGCCCTGACGGCAACGAAAATGGCAAGTCAGCATGGCTTTCCGGCCGGGGCTGCCGCCGAGGCCTGGGAGCCGCTGGGGGGGGAGCCGGAGCTCGCCCTCGGCGTCCCCAGAAGCCCCTAGCTGAGCGCCGTGGCGGAGCAGCGGGTGACTGAGCTGACTACGAATCAACCCACACGGGGATCCGCATCTCGTTGTCCGGAGACTCTCAGCCGAGGACCGGGTCCCACGGGGCCCGATTTTGTCTTTGTGGGTTCCGAACCCAAATGGCCGAGGAGGAACCGCGGTGGAGTTTTTTCCACCGCCACCTCGGTTTCCCCTTCTACGTGTGACACAGGGCCAGCGGCACCTGTTCTCCTATCAGGGATTATTGTGGGGTTGGCAGCAAAGAATGGACGAATGGGAAATGCTAGCTCCGCGGAGCAGGAGACCCAGCGCAGCTCCACACTTGGGTCCATGATTTTGGGTGCAGAACAGAGGAAGTGCCCTGCCCGGAGCCTCCTGGGCTGCTCTGGGGCACTCTCTGCCCACCCCTGTCCCGTCGCCTGCTCCCTCCTCCCTGATCCTTCCCACTCCCCAGCAGTCTTCCTCAGCTGGATGGAGCAGGGTGCCTCCTCCACCTTTGGGCATGTTTTACCTGGCAAGGACTGTTTTCTCAGGTTCCCTAGGGGGTTGGGGGGGGGCAGAAATGTCACACAATAGGCTCGAGCTCTGAGGAGGAAGAACTGGCAACAGAGCTGGTGCCAGCTAAGCTCATAGGGAAGAACACCCGTGCATTACCCATCCTGTGCATTACCCATCCTGTGCATTACCCATCCTGTGCATTACCCATCCTGTGCATTACCCATCCTGTGCATTACCCATCCGGCTCCCGGTGTTGGGGACTTTTCCCTTCTAGGTGCAGGTTTCTGGCATATCCCAGAATGTCTGGGCTAGGTCCTGAGGCTTGACCTTGGGAGTTGGGCTGCCCTTCTGGGTGAAGGTGGAGGTGGGAGTGGGGAGAACCAGGGGAGAGGGCTGGGCCTGTGCCCACGTTCCAGCCCTCAGCCCTCAACCCTCTGAGCAGAATGTGGGAGGCGGAGGAGAAGAGCCTGGGGTGGATGGGGGACGCCCCACTGGACTGCTCCCCCCTCTGCTTTCTACTAAACCAATAATCAGCCACGGCTCAGGGAGCCGGCAAGAAAAGGCCAGAGACCAGGACGGCCCCAGGCAGGGAAAAAATGACCAGTTCTGCAGAGTGACCCCAAGGTGACGGATTCGGGCAGAGTGTCCTCTATGATGGGGGCCCTGCCCCCACCAGGGCTCTTGCACCCATGCCCCAGGACTGGAAAAATCCAGTGGGACTCTGACCCCTCCCAGGCTTTACAACCTGAGCTCCTGGGGCTCTGTGTCCCAGAGCCCTGAGGTTGTCCCCTTCCCTCCCACCAAGATAGGAAGTAGCTCAATGGCAAGGGACACAGCTGCATTCAGCGTGGTATCCCTGAAGTCCCCACAGGTGACCTTACTGAGGCCTGCTCCGTGCTGGGGACTGGAGATCAGGGTGGAGATGGTACAGCCTTGAGCAGCTGTCACAGGGACACACCTCCTGTGACATCAGTGAATTATAATGGGTACCCAGGCTGGTGGTGGGCAACAGGGAGGATAGTCAGAGCGGAGAGCCAGGCTCACACCACTGGCTGGTGGTGGGGGGGCAGGGCAGGCACTTCCCCTGGTCAGACCCAGCCTTTGCCCCACTTCTGCTGGGACCCTGGGTTGGCCCATCCAGAGCCCCTATTCCCTAGCATGAGAGGACACTACCATGGCAGGGGATGGCTTGCGGGGGGGGGGGGGGCTGTGCTTCCTGAGAACTTGGTAGGAGCTGGAGCAAGGGCCCCAGTGGCCAGAGGCCTCTCCCTCAAACCCTGCTCTCTTGCACTTCCTCTTCCACAACCAAAGGCCACTCCCGAAGCTTGCCTAGCTGACAAGAGAGGGCGATGTGCCTCTCTTCCTCTGCCTCTGGACCCTCCTGACCATGTCCTGCCCTAAGCTGCCATCAGGACCGGTTGGTCTCCTGGCAGCTGCACCTGGAACTTCTCACAGGTCTAGCTCAGGCCTCAGACCCAGGTTCACTCACCCTCCTAGGAGAGGCCCTGCAGGGCAGAGTGGTCCTGCAGCTTAGAGTCTGAGGGCTCCTGTCCCACATGCGGGTGTCTCCTCCTCCCAACCTGGAATGTCCAGGGCATCTTGCCACCTCCGAAGCCCTGGCACCTGGCCCCAGGGTCAGTGAGTGAAGGAGTGTGTGCAGGGTCCTGTGTGCAGGGTCCTGAGAGAGGAGGCCTCTGGGTCTCCACCAGCGGGTTTCTGTCCGTCCACCCAGGGAAAGTCAAGGAGATGAGGGCGGCCTGGCAGAACGTGGGCTCTGCTGTGTGCCTGAGCTGAGTCTTCTCTCCAGCGTCTCCCTTGGCCCTCACTTGGTCGCCCAGCATCCAGCATGATAATGCCAGCACGTGTGACTGGGGATCCAGCAGCGAGCAAGCCAGCAGGTCCCCAGCCGGAAGGGCCCAGTCTAGAAAGAGAACCCACTAGCTGGGGCTGGAGCTCCGCAGGAGGGCAGGGGTGGGAAGGTGGGCAGAGGGAACCTCTTCAGAGAGAAACTGCCACCAGGTCCTGGCCTGGAGGGCTCGGGCCAAACGGGACTCCTGGGCCAGGCTGCCGTTCCAGAAGGGGTACGGGCAGCCTCCCACTCCCGGTTGCCACACCGTGTCTTGTGACCATCACAAGGATCCCAGGTGACAAGGTGCCATTATTCCCCCCTCACAGGTAGAGGAACTGATGCTCAAGCCCTCAGCCACCGGCATCAGGATCTGTCCTGGAGGCAGCAGCGGGATTCCCACGGAAAGCTCCCTGACTGCAAAGCCTGCATTTAACGGGCTTAGCTGCAAGGGCCTGCCAGGACCAGGCCCTCCTGGACAGCGGCAGGGCCACCGTCACAGAGGGGCTCTGCCTGGGACCTTTCTCTGGGCTCCTTGACCACGAGAACCTGAATCTGGAGAGTGCTCTGGCCCCAGGGCACCTCGGGCACAGTGCGCTCGCTCGCCTGGGTCCAGGAGGACTCAGCCATTTGGGGGTCTTTGCTCCCTGAGCCCACCTTTCACTGGGGGGTCAGGGGCCCTGTTTTCCCCACTTCTCCCCAGTTAACTGGGCTCCCAGGGGGTAAGGGAGGCTCCATGACCTGGCCAGTGGGGGGCTCATTTTGGGTGCTCCTACACATGAAGAAGGTCACACTCATTATCTGAGCTTCTAGTAAGACATTTCCAATCTTAAACAAGTGTCTTTAAAAAAAAAAATAGGTGTCCATTAAGTGTACCCAGAACGTGGACCACACGGGACAAGGTTGTTCTAATAAATACGACTGAGCCAGTTTTCACATCCGAGAAATAACAGCTCCTCATCGAAACGTGGCACTTTTAAAGAGGTTAATTGATAAACAGCAGGTAATTGTTCGTGGTGCGTCGTGGCGCAGGGTAATTTTCATTTGAGAGGATGGAAGGGCCAAGTACCCCTCCCCACTCAGCATTTTTCTGTAATAATCACCTTGGCTTCCCCTCCGCCTTTAATTTTTACAGCTGGAGCTGTTTATCATCGCTCCAACTTTCACTAAAGAGGCAAAACTATCACTTAAACAAAGCCATTGAAAACTCGGCATCGTATGCGGCTTTCTTAACATAAATAAATCCTACAAACCAAGATTTATGTTCTCTGGATGATGTCATTCATTGAAGGCTGCTTCCCAATCAGGTCAGCCTTTCCTGATTCTCCCTTTGTGCCTGTGCTTTTCGCTAACCAGGAACAACCCGCTCTTTTGTCCCCATCCCAAGACCTCAGAAGGTCTCACCCTGGGTCAGAGCCCGGCTCAACGGTGAGGACGGCTTTCCCTGCAGCCTGCCTCCCAAGCCCCTGCTTTTGAAGGTCAGCCTGAGGTTGACAGACTGGGAGACCCACCCGCAGCAGCGTTCCGGAAGCGCCAGGCAGGAGTCCGCAGGAGCCCAGTCCCGGGTGGGAGGGGGAGCATCAGTCCTGAAGAGATAGGCAGGTGCAAGGGAGAGGCATGTGGCCATGGATGGGACCGGAGCCCTGGCTCATGGTCGCTGAGGGACAATACCCGTCACCCAAGGTCACGTCTTGTGGGATTCACATCATGAAATGCTCAGGTCCTGCCAACCTAGAGTCGGTGAAAATAGATTCGTGAGGAGCGGGCAGGGGACGCCTGCTTCAGGGGTTGGTTCCTTGTGATAATGTCTGGAAGGGGCAGTGCCCAGGTGGCACTCCTTGGGAGCCTGCCGAAGACCACAGCCTCGAACCCTCAACAAAGGCGGACGTGGTCACACGGAACCAGATCCCCAAGAGGCTGCTGTTTAAAATAACTACTCGGCATTCACGTTTCAAAAGTCTTCTGCTCATCTTCAAAGTCTTCACTTTTGAAAGGAGCAGCCGAATCAAGGTGCGCGACACACCGCTGCGCAGCTCGGGAGCGCTGGGTCCAGGAAGCTCTCTGACACCCGCCCCACCCCCACAGGCGCACCAACCCTGGGGGAGGGGCGCGTTAACTGTCCCCTTCCTCTGCTTTGCAGTCCAGCTGCCTAACACAGACCCTGGGGTGTGAGCCTAGCTGCAGAGCTCCTTGCAGTGATGGGGACCATGGCAGCCCCAATGGCAGAGGAAATGTGGTCCACCCACTCACGCACGGGGACATTCCTCAGCCGCCAGGGGAACGGAACAAAGCTCCTGCGGGCTTGGAAATACCTTCCGGGGTGGAGGGAACCACACACAGAGCCACAGGCCGTGTGACTCCACGTTCATGAAACGCCCACTACCGGCAGACCCACGGGGCAGGTGCAGGTTGGTGCCACTGGGCGGCGTGGAGGGAAAGGCGGGCATCCGGGCAAGTGAGTGCGCCAAGAGCACACTCTGGTTTCAGCCCCCGGCAACCACCCCAGAGTCAGGGGAGCCAGGCAGAACCGGGCGGACCGCGGCCAGGCGCTGCAGCCCACAGTGCAAACCTAGCTTGCTCAAGAGAGCCGACTGATGGCACGCCTACTCTGTGCCAGGCACGGCCATGTGACCCAAGCACGCAGCCGTGAGCAAACAAGACAAGGGCCTCTTCCACCCCCTTGAGCCCATGCTCACGGTGGAGGCAGCACTGACTGATCATTGTAGGCTCTCTAGAAGAATCTCAGCGCCCCAGGCACAGAGAGGTGAGAACTTGGACAGCTAGAGGGCATGGCTACCAGCAGGCTCCCCTGCTAGTAGTCAAGAGAGGCCTCCCTGGGGTGGTGACATTGGAGCAGAAGCATGAAGGAGTGCAGAGACAGAGCATATCTACAGAGCAGCCTTCGGGCAGAGGGAATAGCAGTGCAAAGGCCCCGAGGTAGAAGTGGCTGGCATAGCTGGAGCAAAGGATGGAGGAGAGGAGAAGTGACTCAGGGCAGAAGGGTAGTGGGGAAAATTCAGATAACAGGAATCAGGGTTTCCTCTTCAACTGACCTCAAAGTGGGGATGCAACCTGGACTTTCTGGGGAGCCCAGCATAATCACAAGGGACCTTACATGTGGTGGTGGCGGGAAGAATAGTCCATGTTGAAATGAAACCATCTGCTGCTCCCGGGAATCCTCTCTTTGTCCACGCCAGCCTGCAGGCTTTAGAGATGGACGAGGAGGCTGGCTGTCCCCCTCTGGGGCATCCCTTGGGCTCTCCTGCTGTCTGCAGTGAGCACTTTCTTGCTTTACTTTCTCACCTTTTGAGGAGCACATTCTATAGGAGCTTCTTTATTTCTAAATGTTTTTTAGTTGCCCAGGGGCCTTTGTTGTATTCATATGTGGTGCTGAACCCGGTGCCTCCATGCCAGGCAGGTGGGCCGCCTCTGAGCCCAGCCCCAGCCCTGTGGTGACCCTGATCAACAAGGCAGGAGGTACACCGGGAGGACTTGGAAGTGCCTCCATTCTTCCACTTGTGCAGGGATAGGCGGGCTGCGGATGGGATTCTAAGGGGGAGATAGATGGTCTCCTCTGTTTCCTTCGCTGCCTTCTTGCTCCAGGGCACAGCTGTCTCAAAGCCTGCGGAGATTCTGTTGCTGCTTCTGCCCTGGAATCTTCTCTTTGTCTCCACCAAACCCAGGAACCAGCTCCATCCACAGTGGACTTTGACCATGTTGGGCCTGCACACACGCAGGGGCCTTTGCTCTTGCTGTACTTTGTGGTACTGGGGGTGGAACCCAGAGGCCTCACGCAGGCTGGCAAGGGCTGCACCGCGGAGCCCCAATCCCAGTCCCACAGAGTTTTAGTCAGCTGCAGAGGAAAAAAGAAACCGTGTCGAGTGAGGGAAAACGGATGGAGCTCGAGGACTTCACGTGGCGTGAAATCAGCCAGCTCCCAAGGCCAAGGTCATGTGTTTTCTCTCCTCTGTGGGAAAGAAGGGTGGGGTCTGGGGAGAACTGGAGGGAAAGGAGGGGGAGCGAGGTGGGAAGGAAAGGGGACTCTGGAGAAGGCCACTGGGTGAGTCACTCCGCGAGTCGAGTGCTGTATGAACACGTGGCGAGGCCCCCGTAGGCACAGCTACCATGCACCAGGGAAGACCACTAGTCGACCTGTTTCTGCCATAAAAGAACAATCATCGCGTCATCCCAAGGGTCCCTCTGGGTCACAGGACGTGCCCTGGACACGTCCACGGTGCGGCCCTGGGCAGTTTGCTGGGGACACTCTGTGGTGACTTCCTGCCCTGTTTTCTACTGGAACCCAGTGGGCTGCGCAGCTCCTTCTTCCCACCGCCCACCATCCTGGTCTTCCCTCTCCAGACACCCGCTGGCCCTTGACTGGCTCCTGCCTGTGCCCAGGAAATGACCAGAGGATCTGAGAAGAGGGGGAGCTTGAGGCCTGCGGCCCGGGAGATGCTGGACGTCAGCATCTGCCAGAGTCGGCGACTCCCCAGGGAGGTTCCCAGAGAACCAGCTGGGCCTGAAGGCCCTGCAGTCACCGCCCATCCAGGGACGGACCCCTGGCCTCCCTCCGTCTTCCCGAGGTAGCGACCCCATCCCTAGTCTCGGGTGTTCTATGGCCACTCCTGACTTTTGGGGTGCTCTGTTACGAATCTAGGAAAGTCCCCCCTTCCTCTCCACCACGGAGCCCTCCCTACCCTGCATCTGGAGGCAGGAGCAGGAGGAGGGCTTTGTCACAGCTGCAAGGTGACCTTCTTCAGGAACTGCCCCGTCCCTCTCCAGTAAAGTGGACATTCCCCTTACTCTGTGTCCCTAGGACCCCTGTGGACTGCAGTCACAAGCCTGGCCCAGCTGTGGCCCCAGGAGGGGACCTCAGCCCTGATACCCCCTCCCTGGCACAGAGAAGGGGCAGCAGCAGGCACCCCCATGTGGAGTTAAGTGGTCAGAAGGGTCTAGACCAAGGCAGGCTGCCCTTGGCCACCTCCCTGGAGTGGAGCCTCCCTGGAGGTGGGGTTGCGTGGGGTGGCCTGACCCCTGGGCCACTCCGCCCCTGCAGGTGGACCCTCCTGGGGTGGCCTTCCTCTCCTTCCTGCTGTCCACAGGCTGCTCTCCTCCCCTGCGGGGCAGGCTGTGGGTTCTCAGTCCCTCTAGTCCCCAGGCCCCGCACCCTGGTTCTCTGCAGGTGGGGGCCTCGTCCTCCCACACATCTGGGGGAGCTGGAGGACCCCCACACCCACCCTCAGGTGGCGCCCAGAGGGTGGGTTTCTTGCTGGTTTTCTTTCCGTTTATCCCCAGAACCTGATGGTGAGTGGCTGGACGTCAGATGCGTGGACTGCTACATGGGTGGTGGGCGGGTGGGTGGATAGGTGGCTGTCTGGTGGGTGTTGGGTGGAGGGTGCTATGCTTTAGATATGGGGTGTCCCCCAAAAGCTCGTGTGTGAGGCAGTGCCAGGTTCAGAGGTGACACGATTGAATAACGGGCGTCTTAAGCCAGTCAGTGAATTCATCCCCTGATAGGGATTCACTTGGTGATAACTGCAGGCAGGTAGCGTGCGGCAAAGGATGGAGGGTCCCTGGGGGAGAGCCTTTGGGGGGCTGTTTTGTCTCTGAAGAGTGGAGCTGTCGGTCTCTGCCTCCTGGTGGGGTGTCATGAGCCACCTTCCTCCGCACACCCTTCCACCTTGATGCTCTGCCTCACCTCGAGCCCCAGGCACGGAGCTGGCCATCTGTGGACTGAGACCTCTGGAACCGCAGCACCAAGTGGACTTTTCCTCCTTAAAACGGTTCTTATCAGGTCCTTGGTCACAGCAGTGGAAGAGCTGACTGAAACAGACCATGATGGATGCACTGGGGCTGGATGGACTAAGGAGGGGTGGGTGGCTGGAGGGGTGCTTGTATGCAGCCCCGTTCACTGGAATGAGTGAGAAGGAGGCCTAGTGGGAGATGCAGTTTGTTACAGGCGTACCGGGGACAGAGCTGGCCCAGAACCCCAGTCCCTGACCTCTGTGTCCGTGTGCGGCGAGCAGGTCTGCTCTCGTCTGCTGACCAGGCTGGAGCTCCGGCTGGGATGCCCCTCACCTTCCACTCACTGACTGTGGGAAGCTGCCCCAGCTGTCACTCTCTGGCCACATGGGAAGGTGACACCTGGCTCTCGGGCCACACAGAACAAGTATGTTGAGCTCCTGGAATGGGCGGGCTGCTGACCACAGTGCCTGCCCCCGCTGGACACTCTCTCAGGGTCCCTAGAGGCATGGGAGTGCCCCCTGCAGTGCTGCACGAGCTGACGCAGCAAGACCCCAGACAGAGGCCCCCCATGGCCATCGGGGACCTCCCCCACACCAGGGAGGGCTGGTCCCCAGTTCCTGGGGGCAGGAAGCCCAGGGGCACTGCCTGGATCCGGGGAGGCTCCTGCTTCTCCAGCCCCTGCTGAGCTGCACGGTGACCTGGGTCACAGCAGCACCTGCTCCCCTCGCCCTGCAGCGGCAGAGTCTCCCTGGGTGGGTCCCGGAGGCCAAGCCCCTGACCTCACCCTACAGAGGGCACAGCAGTGCATCTCGAGGCCCTTCCTAGCCCCCCCCCCGGGTGGGGGCTCCAGTCACCCCTGAGGCTCAAGCTGAGTCCAGCCGGTGTGACCGGAAGGCCAGGGCTTCCCTGCTGTGGCCTCTGCCCAGTGCCCGTCTCTGGCGCAACAGCGGACTCTGTGACCCACCTCGGCTGCCCGTGGGGTGGCATGGGACTCCCTGCAAATGAGCCATCGCAGGAACAGCTGGTCTGGGCTCCAGGGTTTTTATGGGTTTGCCTTAAAGATTTTATTCCAGAAAAAACCAAAAGCAATTAATCCAAATTACAGAGTAGTCATTTGCAATAATATTTGCTTTAAATATATGTATTTTTAAAAACCCCTTAGCTGTGGGCCTCGAGTGAGTTCGAGGTGAAGGACACCTTGAAATAATTACATTTTTTGCTCATTTTATGTTGTGAAAATGGCCCCGTCGACTTGGGGAAGAATGTAAAATGGTCACCTGATCCCGTAGGAAGGGCTCTCATTTTTCCTCCCCTTGCTGCCAGCAGGACCGCACTGTGATCGGTCGCCCTCGTGCCTCGGAGGTGGATTTCTTCCAAAAGGCACCTCTGGTGTGGGTCCAGCTGCCCCTCAGCCAGCCCTGGGCAGCCACAGGGAGCAGAGCCCCTCCAAGACGTCCACCCAGTGGGTGGCCGCAGGAGGCCAGGAAGACAAGGCTGTGTGCCGGGTGGGGTCCGCAGACACAGAGAAGCTGTGGGAGGGGGAAGGAGCCGAACTCACCTGCTCCTTGGTCCCAGAGATGACAGGGGACCTCCCCATGGGGTGAGCATGGCCCAGAGGGAGTGAGCCCAGCCCAGTAAGGACCTGCCTGGTGAGAAGCTCACGGGTCTGGAAAGGGGTTCCTTAAGAGATTCAGCTGCTCAGGAGGACATCACAGCCCTGCGTCCTGCTCAGCCAGGAGCCCTGGCTGGGCGCAACAACCAGAGATGGCCAGGGACCTCCGCAGGCGTTTCCCTCCCTTCTCCAGGCCCTGGGTCCCCAAGGGCCTCGCCAGGCAGGCGGCTTGCAGAGAGGCTGCCAGGGCTCCACCTGCTGTTGCTTTTCTCCCTGCCCCTCTCAGCCCCTGGGGATCTATCCAGGGTCTCACTCTGCGAGGCAAGGACCCCTCCACGGAGCTACAGCCCCGCCTGCCTTTTCCTTTTCTTGACCTGTCTTCTGAAGAGTAGACCTTTACATTTTAGCAGCATCATCCTACATTTTTTCATTTATGATTCAGGTTTTTGTTTTCCTGCTGTTTCAACCATCTTTGCCTAACTCGGGGTCACCAAGACTTTTCACAATGATTTTTCCAAAATGTTACAGATTGGTATTTAGATCTAGGCTCTGTGCTGTCAGTCTCAGCGGCCCAGGAGGCTGAGGCAGGGGGACCACTGGAGTCCCTGTGTCCAGGGCCAGCCTGGACAACACAGCAAGACTCCATCCTGAAAAAACGGAGGAGTAAGGATCTCATTTTGAGCTGGTTTTTCATATGGCACGAGGTCTGTGCCCAACTGTTTTAGGATCATTTGGTGCAAGTCTGATTTTTTCCCACTGCGTTGCTTTGGCAACCTTGTCAAAAACTAATTGACCACGCCAATGTGAGTCTATGTGCACTCAGTTCCGTTGATTTTTCTATCTTTTCACCAATACCAAGCTGTCCTCGTCACTATTACTTTAACAATAGGCTCTGGAGCATTGTACGTCTTTCAGTTTTTGTTGTCTTTTTCAAACTTTTTTTTTTTTTTTTTTTGTTACTGGGAATTGAACTCGGGGGGCACTCAACCACTGAGCCACATCCCAGCCCTAGTTTGTATATTATTTAGAGACAGGGTCTCACCGACTTGCTTAGTGCCTCACCATTGCTGAGGCTGGCTTTAAACTCGCGATCCTCCTGCCTCAGCCTCCCAAGCTTCTGGGATCACAGGCATGCGTGGCTGTGCCTGGCTCTTTTCAAACTTTTCCAGGCAATTCTAGGTCCTTTGCATTTCTAGGTAAACATGAAGACTAATCTGTCAGTTTCTTTAAGGGAGCATTCTGGGATATTTTTATTGCTTTACATGGAACCTCTATAGAATTTTAGGAGAGTTGCCATTCTCATTATACTGAACATTCTAGTCCATAAACATAGTCGAGCTCCCCATTTATTTAGGTTTTCTTAAATTTGTGAATCAGTGATATTTTTTCCATGTACGAGAGAAACCTGACACATCTGTTTTGTTAAACCGATCACTAAGGATGTCACCTTTATCATGAATTTATCTGTAAATTTTCAGCGAAATGTATGTCTGTAAGGAAGAAGTCCAATCGACCTTGGGTCAGCCTTCCACTGCGGTGATGAAAGGCTCGGACCAGAACCACAGCAAGGAGGAGAAGCCTATTTGAGGCTCACGGCTCAGAGATCTTGGTCCAGAGAAGGCTGGCTCCGTTCCTCAGGGCTGGAGGCCAGGCTGGTCACCTGGTGGGAGAGGGAGGCAGAGAGGCTCCAGCTCCACCTTCTATCTACCCATAGCCACGCCCCCCCACTTCCTCCAGCCACGCCCACCCGCCTTCAGCCCCACCCAGCTAATCCCATCAGGGATCACCTTGCTGATTGGGTTAAGACTCTCACCACCCAGTCCTTTCCCCTCTGAACCTTCTTGCGTGTCTCACAGTGAGCTTGGGGGGACACCTCACATCCCAAACCAACCCTCCCTTATTAGTCCCATAGCTTTTTGTAGTCCTTTTGATATTGATTTATTTACTCACAAGTGTGGGCCGCCTCCACCTGCTGCTTCTAGAAACGTGGGCCTCCTCTTAGGTCTTCACTGTAATGACGTCACTTGTCCCTGCCATTTTCCTGCCGTGTTTCCGTTTTCTGTGGGGTTTGTGGCGACCCGTCTTCATCTCTGACACTGTGACTGTGTCTCTTTTCCTTTTTTCTTGATAAATCTTACTAGAGATTATCAATAAACGTTTAAAGAATGGGGTTTGGGTTTCACTGATTCTTCTTGTTTTTCTGTTTTCTGATTTATTCACTTTTGCTCTGACCTTTATCATTTTTTACTATTTTGCTTACTTGGGGCTTATTTTTTCTTTTCTTTTTTTTTGTAGTTCTTTAATAAAGGAGTATATCAAAGTCTAATATAAGAATCTCACATTGCCAGTTTTCCTCTAAGCACTGCTTAACTGCACCCCACAAGTTTCAAAAGACTCTTTTCATTTTTATTCAGGTAAAAACGATTCGTGATTTATTTTTTGGCCCATGAGTGACTTAGGATGGTGTTGGTTAGGTTTTGGATGGGGATTTACAGATCCCGTTGCTAGTAATTTCTAGTTTAGTTATTTAATAGCCAAAAGCCACAGTCTGAATGGTTTCCTTCCCTTTACATGTATGTGGACTTGTTCTGTGGCTCGGAACACGGTCTCTCCTGGTGGCAGTTCCACGTCCACCTGGGAGGACTCTGATCTCCTGGTGTTGGCACAGACACAGTCATGATCACTGTGTCCCCTCAGAGAATTGGCCCCTGGGCCCTCGTAAGCATCCTTCCTTACCTGCGCTAACGCTTCTTATTCTGAAGTCCACCCCCATGGGTGTTAGCGCAGCAAATCCAGCTTTTTAAAGATGAGTGTGTACATGGTACATCTTCCTTCATCCCTTTACTTTCAACCTGTCTGTGTTTTTGTATTTAAAATGAATTTCCTTGAAATTAAACCCCTGTCTCTCACCATGCACAAAACTCAAAGTGGATCAAGGACCTAGGGATTAGACTAGAACCCTGCGCCCAATAGAAGGAAAAGTAGGCCCAAGTCTCCATCATGTAGGATTAGGCCCGGTTTCCATAACAGGACTCTCTAGTGCAAGAAATAAAATCAACAATCAATAAATGGGATGGATTCAAACTAAAGATCTTCTTCTCAACAAAAGAAACCACCAGTGAGGTGAACCGAGAGCCTAAGGATGGGAGCAAAGTTTTACCAACACACATCACACAGAGCACCAATCTGCAGGGTCTATAAAGAACTCAAAAATCTTAACACCACAAAAACAAACAACCCAATCAACAAATGGGCCAAGGACCTGAACAGACACTTCTCAGAAGAGGATATACAATCAACCAACAAATACATGAAAAAATGTTCATCATCTGTGGCAATTAGAGAAATGCCAATCAAAACTACTCTAAGACACCATCTCGCTCCAGTCAGAACGGCAGCTATTGTGAGGACAAACAACAGTAAGTGTTGGCGAGGGTGTGGGGGGAAAGGCACACCCATACCCTGCTGGTGGGACCGCAAATTGGTGCAGCCAATATGGAAAGCAGTAAGGAGATTCCTTGGAAAACTGGGAATGGAACCACCATCTGACCCAGCTATCCCTCTCCTCGGTTTATACCCAAAGGACTTAAAAACAGCATCCTTCAGGGACACAGCCACATCAATGTTTATAGCAGCACCATTCACAATAGCTAACCTGTAGAGCTAACCTAGATGCCCTTCAGTGGATGAATGGAAAGAAACTGAGGTACATATACACAATAAAAAGGGATTAAAATTAAAAGAGAATAAAATCATGGCATTTGCAGGTAAATGGATGGAGTTGGAGAATATTATGCTAAGTGAAGTAAGCCAATCCCCCCCCCCAAAACAAATACCAGATGTTTTCTCTGATGTTAGGATGCCGATCCGTAATGGGGATGGGGGTTAGTACGGGAGGAATGGAGGACTCTAGATAGGGCAGAGGGACAGGGAAGAGAGGGTAAGGGGGTAGGAAGATGCGGGAGGAGATGGGCGTCATTACCCCAGTACGTGTATGAAGACACAGATGTTGTGACTCCTCTTTGTGTACAACCAGAGACATGCAAAATTGTGCTCTATGTGTGTACCAGGAATTGGAGTGCACTTTGCTGTCATGTATAACAAATTGGAATAAATAAAGAGAATTTAAAAAATCTTATATATGGTGTAGAGTAGGGTCTCATGTTTTTAATCCAATTTGACAACTTTTAATTATGATGTGTGGGCTCTGGACATCTAAAGTGGTTATGGACGTGGCTGAGTCGTGGGTTATCAGCTGTACACTTTCCCTGTCATGGTTTCTGTACAGTCACTGTCTTCATCTTTAACTTCATGACATGCCTCCAAATAATGATCGGCTGGGCTGGGGCCCAGTGGCAGAGCGCTGGCCTGGCACGGGTGAGGCTCTGGGTTCGATCCTCAGCACCACATAGAAATCAGTACACAAGATCATGGCATTTCGTCTATCTACAGCTAGAAAAGCATGTTTTTAAGTGATGATGGGCTGCTTCCCCTCCAGCGTGGAGACCTTTATTCATGTGCTTTATTTGGGGTCTTTTTAAACATCTTCTATCTTTCTCCTCCACATACCTGTGTTTGCCCCCAGCTTGACAGCCAGGTCATATTGCGATAGTAGGGTCACGATCGCTTCTTGTGCTTACCATGATTTCTTTCAGGTCATTCTGGGTCTGTTTCTAGTTGCCGTTTTTTCTCTGGTTGGGAGGCGTAGGCCCCTGCTCCCTTTTTGTGATTTCAGTTTCACGACTTCACATTTGGAGTGCCAAGGCGCACACTGAGGCCTGATGTGCTTCTTCAGCTGCTGCTCCTGGTGGCGCTCCCCACCCTCTCCTAATTAGGGAGCTGGGCATCAGCACAGCACAACACCAAGGGCTCACCTGCAGACGGGAATCTCACTCCCGAGACTCCTCCGGTGGGACTCTGGACGCCCTCTCCCCCACTCTCTGAGCTCCAGCTGGGTCAGGGGCAGGAGGACTAAATGCTGAGGGCAGGCTCTGGGCCCCGGAGCCTCACGCCTGCTGGCCAGGCTGCACAGGAAGCTCCTGGTGACCACCTGCCCCTCAGGATCCCGCAGCCTCAGCTCTGCTCTGACGCTGCCTTGTGCCTTCACAGGAGGATCAGTGGCCTCGAGACCTTACCTGTTTCCTGAGCCAGCAGGCAGGAAACAGACGTTGAAGGAGTACCACTAAGAGGTGTGCCTTCACCTGCTCCTGGGAATCCATCTTGTCACCAGTACACACCTGAGGCAGGTAATACCATCTACTCCTTCCTCTCCACCCTGGGGAGGTACTGCCACCCACTCCAGCCTCTGCACACACCTGAGGCAGGTACTGCATTCCCTCCATCCTCTCCACCCTGAGGCAGGTACCACCATCCTCTGCCCACACCTGAGGCAGGTATTTCCACACCGGTCCCGAGGCTAGGATGCCCCGACCCGCAGCACCCAGCCGACCTCAGAGTTACTAAGTGCAACTGTCCCGCGGCTCCTCCCCCAGGGAAACTTGCCCACCCTCTTCCTACAATCAGGTCAGACCCTCCAGATGGAGGGAGGAGGCCCTGGAGATGCCCTGGACCCTGCTTCCTGGGGGCACCTCTGCCTGCCATGGCCTCTCTTCCATCACCAGAGGTCAGAGGACCCTCGGCTCTATCTTCAGGGTCCAGCTGATCTTGCAGGCGAGGACCTGTAAGGAAGACTTTAGGTGAAAGTTCTCCAGACATTTCTGGAAAATACAAAGTGGCAAATCTGGCCCAGGAGGACAGAAAACTCAGGATGTGGAGTGAGGAAGACCTCACCCTTCTGCAGAGAGCCCCGAGGCCACCCAGTCTGAAGGGGGCAGGCCAAGGCCCAGATGCTGCTGACCTCGGGAGGGAAAGCCAGTTTCACCTTGAAAGACTGGGGTCACTCCCGTTCCAAGGCCAGGTAAGGGCTAGAAAAGAAGAGAGGGAAAAAGAGTGTAGGCCCTCTTTCCTTACGGCCATCGTAGAAGGTCGTGAACACTGAGTGGTTCCCAGCTGACGGGGCCCAGCAGTGTTGGGGTTTTGTGGTTGTTGGTACGGGTGCCCTGCCACAGAGCCACAGCCCAACCCTCCTTATTTTCTATTTTGAGGAAGGGTCTGGCTAAGTCACAGGCTGGCCTCAAATTTGCAATCCTTTGGCTTCAGGCTCCCAAGCCATTGGGATGACAGGTGCCACCACACCTGGCCAACAGTGTGTTTGGAACAGAGACAAGAACTGCTCAAACTCAAAAAGACTCCACATGGAGGCAGGAATGCAGGGTGACCAGAATTCTCCACCGTGTAGGTAGGCTGTTTGGGAAAAGACTTGGTGTTTTATTATAAATCTAAATATTCAACTACCCCATGACCCAGCAACCCCACTCCAAGATGTTTACACCAGGGAAATAAAAATGCATGTCCAGAAAATGACAAGAATCTTCACAACAATTTTATTCATAATATTTTTTAAAAATAGAAACAGTCCACATGTCCCTCGACAGAGAATGGGCTATCAAACTGTGGTCTACATCTGCCCCAGATTCATATGTGGGAAGCTAATGCATGTTAGATTAAAAGGTGGGAAGTGGTCAAGTCACGAGCTACGCCTCATGAGGGGCCAGTGCCCTTCCAGGAGAGGCCCTAGCCAGCTGCCCTGCCCCTTCCACCACGAGAGGGCCGGTTGAGAAGCGCCAACTTGGAGCAGAGGGCAGCCCTCACCGACACCCAGTCTGCCAGGGCCTTGGTCTTGGCTGGACTCCCCAGATGCAGACTGTGAGCACTCGGTTTCTGTCACTCACCAGCATCCGGCCCGAGGGGCTTTGCTACTCCAGCCTGAGCCAGTCGAGACAGTGTCCTGCTCAGGAGGGACAATGTGTGCACCGCCAACCCACGCAAAGACAGGGGGACTCAAAGTCTTTATGTTGATGGACAGAAGCCAGACGGAGAAGGACACATGCCATGCAATCCAAAGTTCTGGAGTGGACAGAGGAGCTCACGGTGGCGAATAGCAGAGCTGTGCTCACCCGGGAAGGTGGGGGCTGGGAAGGGCAGGGAGTGTCTGCACCTCCACCAGGGTGGGGCCTATGGTGTGCACCTCGCCGAACCTCCTCAAATGGCACCATGAAGACACGAGCGTCTTGCAGTATGTAAATTTTACCTTGAAAGAAATAAAGAAAATGGTGCAGAAATATTGAATTATAGTTAATGGGTACACGTGAAATATTTAGAGAAAATGAGCTTCTAAAATTCACCTCTATATGCATCCTGAATAAAAGAAGGAGTGGATGGATGGAGGTGATGGGCGGAGGGATGGATGGAGGGATGGATGGATGGGGGGTGGAGGTGATGGATGGAGGTGATGGATGGAGGGATGGGGGATGGAGGTGATGGATGGAGGGATAGAGGGATGGAGGGATGGAGGGATGGATGGAGGGATGGATGGAGAGATGGAGGTGATGGATGGAGGTGATGGATGGAGGGATGGAGGTGATGAATGGAGAGATGGAGGGATGGAGGGATGGAGGTGATAGATGGAGGTGATGGACAGAGGGATGGAGGTGATGGATGGAGGTGATGGACAGAGGGATGGAGGTGATGGATGGAGGGATGGAGGGATGGAGGTGATGGATGGAGAGATGGAGGTGATGGATGGAGGTGATGGATAGAGAGATGGAGGTGATGGATGGAGGTGATGGATGGAGGGATAGAGGTGATGGACAGAGGGATGGAGGTGATGGATGGAAGTGATGGATGGAGGGATGGAGGGATGGAGGTGATGGACAGAGGGATGGAAGTGATGGATGGATGGATGGAGGTGATGGATGGAGGGATGGAGGTGATGGATGGAGGGATGGAGGGATGGAGGTGATGGATGGAGAGATGGAGGTGATGGATGGAGGGATGGAAGGATGGAGGGAGGGATGGATGGATGGAGGTGATGGAGGGATAGATGGATATGCAAATGCAGTATGGCATGGTTAATAAAACGTTAATGTAAATGAGAGAAATACTAGTCAGTTTTATTAACAATCAACTTATCTAGACAGTGGGATTATGTGCGGGTGTTCACTGTAAAATTCATCAAGCTTTTTTTTTTTGTTTGTTTGAATTTTTTTGTAAGAAAGGGTGAGGGAAAGATGCATCATGACCAAATGTGGCTGATCCCAGGAATGCAGACATTTCAAATTCAGAAAATTCATGAACCCACACTAGTAAACTAAGGAAAAAATAATTGGCACAGAAAATGAATTTGAGAAAGCTTAGCGCTTACTGTTTTTCTAGAAGTTCTAAAAAAACTAAAATAAGAAACTTCCTTATCCTGATAAGCGTGATCTTCAACAAACCTAAGACCAGCTTATCACTCACTTGGAGGCATCCTCATGGAGATCAGGAGGAGGGCCATCGGGCTCTGCAGGTGTCCAGCAGAGAGGGGATGGTGCTGCCCCCAGCCTACGCTGCCTGCCGAGAGGGAAAGGAGGAATTGTGGGAGGAAGTGTGGTCACCTTTACAGACATCCCGAGTGGACACTAGAGAAAATGAGCTTCTAAACAGCAACAACTTGATAATACTGGAAGGTTCAGCGTGATTCCAGAGAAAAGGTCAACTTCCAAAACACGAGCCTCCCTCTACCTTGGCAACAGCCGTTAGAAAGAGCAGTGAGAACACGGAGGTGTTTGTGTTTGTAGGAATTGATCCATCCATCGGAGGACTCCTGAGGCTTTGGGAGAGCACGCTTATTTCTGTTAGAGAACCCAGAACAGGATGCATCCAGGAAAGAGAGGAAAGACACTGTAAGGTAGCATTTAAAACAGCACAGTTCTGCATTTAACAGTCAACTCGACTCCAATCACAATCTCATTAGCACTCTAGAGGCCTAATTAGCTTATTTTTGCATTTGCATGGCTGACAAAGCTGACCACCAGATAAATAAGGGTTTTTGAACAGAGGAGCAAGACGGAGGCTCAGACTAGGCACTAGACCCCTTTGAAGTTGCAGAGCAGAGAACAGAGTTCAGAAAGAGGTGGAGGCTTTGCCTCTGGAAAAAGGAGAGCTTGAGACTGTTCAGTGTCTGTTTGGAAGACAGACTTGCTCTTAGTTCCACCAGTGAACTTGGATGCTAAAGTCCTAAGTGTAAATGACAGACCGTGAGGTTCTCTAAGGAGAGAAAGGGTGGGGAGACATCCTTGCAACCTGGGCAGGGAAGAGCTCCCTGAGTGGGACCTGACCATGTCCCCCGTAGTGGAGGTCAGAGTGCAGACCTTACTCACCCAGACTCTGCAGAGTTAGAGGGAAAGTGCTGTGACCAACTCAGAAGACAGACACCCCTATCGCCCAGAGGAGGGGTCACCCCAGGGGCCAACACTCCCGTGAGACTGCCAGCCTTGGCAGCAACCAGACGCATGCACACCTAAGAGATGATTTTCACCTCACACCCAACCAGTTCACAAAAACTTGAAAGTCAAATAACACCAAGCTTCGGTGAGCTGGGAGGGATCTCTCCTCCTACGGGCAGTGGAGAGGACCCTGCAGAGCTGGTGGCACTCACCCAGCCTGCTGTCACCACCCTCCCCCCAGACCATGCAGACAGGCTGGAGGCCTGGCCCAGCCCCAGGGCCCCATGCAGCAGTGAGAAGCAAGGCCCAGGGCCAGCACCACCCTGTGGGCAGATCTGAAGGACACTCAGCCCAGCGCAAGGCACACGTGATGGTGTGAAGCAGCAGCACAGGAGCAAGCCAGACACGCAACACAGAACACGCACACATGGAACAGCTTGTGTGCCCGAACACAAGCAGGAAACACACGCAGACACATGGCACACAGAGAACACGTATGCAATAACACACACAGTGCACACACACATATGCACATATACGCATGGTGCACACACGCATATGCACATACACACACGGTGCACACACACACATATGCACATACACATATAGTACACACACATATGCACATACACACACTGCACACACACATATGCATACACACACAATGCACACACACACATATGCATACACACACAGTGCACACACACAGTGCACACACACATATGCACATACACACACAGTGCACACACACATATGCACACATACAGTGCACACACACATATGCACATACACACACAGTACACACACACATATGCACATACACACAGTGCACACACACATATGCACACACACAGTGCACACAACAGTGCACACACACATATGCACATACACACATGTATGCACATACACACAGTGCACACACACATATGCATACACACACATATGCACACACACAGTGCACACACACATATGCACATACACACAGTGCACACATACATATGCACACACACAGTGCACACACACATATGCACATATACACACAGTGCACACACATATGCACACACAGTGCACACACACATATGCACATACACACACAGTGCACACATATGCACATACACACACAGTACACACACATATGCACATACACACAGTGCACACACACATATGCACATACACACATGTATGCACATACACACAGTGCACACACATATGCATACACACAGTACACACACACATATGCACATACACACACAGTGCACACACACAGTGCACATACACACACAGTGCACACACACATATGCACACACACACAGTGCACACACACATATGCACATACACACACATATGCATACACACAGTACACACACATATGCACACACAGTGCACACACACATATGCACATACACACACAGTGCACACACACATGCACACACACAGTGCACACACACAGTGCACTCACACATATGCACATATACACACAGTGCACACACATATGCACACACACAGTGCACACACACATATGCACATACACACAGTGCACACACACATATGCACACACACAGTGCACACACACATATGCACACACAGTGCACACACACATATGCACACACACAGTGCACACACACATATGCACACACACAGTGCACACACACATGCACATATAGACACAGTGCACACACATATGCACATACACAGTGCACACACACATATGCTGACATTTGCATACAGTGTGCACATGCACCAGCACCTGCTGCCAACAGCAATCACCCCTGTCCTTCCAGTACTCTTGGGACCCAGGGACAAATAACCTTTGCCCTGTAGTTGGGAAGTGTAGGAAGGGCCTGGCTCCAGGGTACCAGCTGAACGCAGTGGGACTTACTCCTGAACTGCCTCCCTCCCCGTGGCAGCAGCAGAGGCGCCTGTCTCAGCACTGCTCCCGCCACATAAAGCAGCTTGGGGCAAGAAGGGGTGAGAGAGCTGCTGGCCGCAGAGGCCCCGGGAGGGGTGGACTCACTTTCCAGGGCCCCTCTGCCAGGGATGACCTGGGTGGTGGTCACAGGATGGACTTGGCCAGTGCACTTGGCTTTCATGTGGGTGGTTGCAAGCTCCTCCTGAGCAACTTGATATCCTCCACCCAGTGTGGCTGTCCAGTGGGGTCCAGCTGGACAGACAGCAGCCAGCCAAGTGAGCCCAGTCCCTGCAGACAGAGCCTCCAAGCAGGGCCATTCCCAGGCAGCAGGAGGGCGAGCGGGCACCACAGCAGGGTGCCCCCTCCAGGCCAGCAGCATGCAACAGCAGTGGATGCCAAAGGAGCAGCTGGTGCCAGCTGCACCTCACAGGACAGCTCAGGACAGAGCCATGGGAAGGGGCTTTCTCTCCGCTCTGAGCCCCCATCCCGCTCTGACTGCCCGACTCTCATCTATGGCAGCCCTAGCCCCTGCCAAGTGGTGGACAAGCTCAGATGTGCTGTGGGCAGCTCAGACGGGTAACAGGGAGGAGCAGGGCCGTGAAGAAGCCCAGGTGGGGCAGCTGCGCCTCACCTGCATCCGCAGAGGGCCCGTTCTCACCTCCACTGCCTGACCACGGCAGGGTCTCAGCTCATCTCCCCGGTGGACAGATCACAGTTGGGAGCTGACTCTGAACCGAGGCTGGCCGGCTGCCTCTGCACATGGTGGCTGGACCCCTTTGGCTGCTGGAGCAGGGGACAGGGAGGAGGCGCTCTCTGAGGAGCCAGGCCGCTAGCAGGACATGGGGGCAAGTCACTGAGGTGCAGACCAAGGCAGAGGAGCTGAGCGGGAACCTGGCCGGGCTTCTGGCTTGGTGGGCACCAGACCGTCCCCAGAGCTCTCCCTGTCCTGGGCTCAGGCTCAGGCCCTGTGTGCACGCTGGCTCGGCTTGTCACCTAGAGGCCTCCTCCTTGTCCCTCAGCCCTCGGCTTAGTTCTCCCTGGGGGGGGAACCCACCTCTGATCGCTCTCTCTGGGGAAGTTAGAGTGAAATCTTTTAAGAGGTAAAATCAAGATTCTGAGACAAATATTTTTTTTAAAATGCAGGCAACAATCTTACTTAATGCACCAATTTGTATGGGGCAGTGGGGTGTAAGAAACACTCAGGAGAATTAGTCAAGGCACGTTTTACAGGCAGCCATGAGCTCTCGGGGGGTTTGCTGCAGATGCAACCCAGTGGGAACCCACCGCGACAGCCGACCACAGCCTCTGGACAGTGGTCCCTGCCCCTCCAGGGCAAGACTCTTGGGCATCGCTGTCCATTTCCTACAGATGACAGGTTAAAAAGCAGCTCACGACAAGGAAAGGCACGGACCCATCATCCAGATGAGCCAGGAAGGGCCGGCCAGCAGCAGCCATGGAAAACACGTCCAGATGTTCTCTGCTGTTTCAGAGTCAGACTTTCTCCTGACAGGCTTCCGTGGTCCCCTCGCCTCTCCTCTGTGGCTGCAGCCATTGCCTTGGGTGCAGCCCAGTCATCAAGTCCCTCAGTGACAGGTGGGTTTCCTGTTCCTCCAGAGAGCCGGAACCTCACTTTGCCCCGCCCACCCCACGTGCCCACCCAGACTGCCCAGAGTGAGAGCCACGGGGAGCCCAGCGTGCTGCGTGGACGAGCTGACTGGCCAACCCCGCTGGGCTGCAGGCTCCATCTTGCCTGCCTTCTGGACATTCCTGAAGTGTCCACACAGCACACGGTGGTCCTGAGAGCTTGGCCTCCTTGCAGAGGGGCAGACCCTGTCCAGCTCTGCAGCTCACCAGAGGGCAGACCGTCCCCCTTTCCAGGCCCAGCAGGGCCCCATCTGGAGACCACAGGACAGGGCAGTCTTCATCCGTCCCGTGGCTTCATCCTGAGAAAGGGCCCCTGTCCTCGACTGGCCAAGGGGCTGCGGGTCCCACTCATCCCCGTAGCAGGAGAAATGTTTAAAATAAAGGGTTCTGAGCTCCTGTGGAAAGGGTGGCTTGGGTTTGGTGACCCCCAGCAGAAGTGCTGTGGCCACTTCAGACTCTGGCCCTGCTAGGCTGTGGGGACACTCTGGGCACGTGGGGAGCAGGAGGGAGCAGAAGTCCAAGGACACTGCAGAGGAGCCAAGTGGCCAAGGGTCTCATGGAGCTGGGCTGCGTCTTCCTTTCCCGTGACGTAGGTGGCTCCTGGAAGTGCGTACCTTGGCCTCTTGGGAACAGCAAGAATGTGCAGAGAAGCCACTCCTGGCACATGCATGGCCCTGGCTCGAGTCAGGGTCAGCAGGGAGGTGGCCCTCTGGACACTGCCAACCAGGTTGACGTCTGCACGCAGGCCTTGTCAGAGAAGGAGACCCTCTTTGCAAGAGGGGAGGGGCTGGGGACACTCCTCTTCAGACCTTAGGGAGCTGCCCCGGGGCCCAGGCTGGCTGGGTCAGGAGCAGCGTCCAGCCCAGCTCAGCATTCTCTGCACCCGTCCCAAGAACACACGCCTTGCTTCAGGCACCTCCCGTCATTTGGGTTAGAGAAGACACAGCAAGTGCCGGGCTTGTCTTTGCTGCCACGTTCCCACCTGGCCACACCACGGAGAGCCGCTTCCTGCCAGGAGCCCAGGGACCTGGCTGGGAATGGCCCCCACTCACCTGCACCCTCAGAGCAGGTCCCTGCCAGAGCAGGGGTTCCTGGCGTCCACGGCTGTGGGAGGTGGTCTGGGCTCCTCTTCCCCAGAGCAGCTCCTTGTCCCCAGCTGCAGCACAGGCGTGGTGCCTCCAGCTCCTGCCCCGTACCTGCCCTCCTACATCTCCACACCTGGGCAGTTTGGGTGGGGAACGAGGCCCAAGCGCTGCTTCCTGTCAGTCTCCTATGGGACACTCTGGGCACGTGGGGAGCAAGGACGGGCTCCTCCCTGGGCGTGGGACCCAGATGGGGGAGGGCACGTGCAGCTGTGCCAGGTGCAGTGGGAAGGAGCAGGGCTGCCACCAGGCACCCTCACCCCAGGAGCCTCCCTCCTCCCGGCTCCAGGGGGCCCAGCCTGCCCAGGGCTTGTGCAGGAGGCCCCAGTCCTCAGGGCCTGGTGATATGTGCCTTCCTCAGGTCACACTGCACTCTGTGCACCTCCTGACGGTTCCTAAGACACAGGCCGGAGACCCTGGTGACTCCAAGACTCGGGATCAGGAGCCTCTCGGCCCCTCAGCCTGGGTATTAGAGCCGCAGCCCCTGCGGTCACTGCTGCCCCTGGGCGCACGGCCCACAGGCTCACGACTGCGCTCGGTGGCCAGGAAGTGACATCCTCCAGAGTGGTCTTTGCTGTGATTTCAGTGCAGGGATTTAAATCTTGTATTTGTATTCTGAGAGCTTACCTCTGAGCTTTGGTTCACCCATTTCTGGAACAGCAACGGCCTTGTACCAACAGAACCACAGGGAGTGTGCTGGGACCTGGAGATGCCCACCTAGTGTGCGTGTGTGTCTGTGAGTGTGTGTCTGTGTCTGTGTGTGTGTGCACATGCACTGGGTCACGTGACTGAGGGGACCAGCAGGTTCAATGGGCCAGAGACCCGGGAAGGGCCGATGTTGTGGCCTTGAGTCTGGAGGGAAGGTCCTTCCCTCTTTGAGTGACCTGGAGACCTTACGCTGACGGGGTGAGGCCCACCCACAGTGCAGGGCACCTGCTTCCTCAGAGCCCACTGATTTAAGTGTGGGTCACATCCAACAAACATCTCCCAAGCAATGTCCGGACCAGTGTCCACCAGATGCTGAAGGTAACCGCCTGTGTCCCTGCAGACTTGCCCCCAGGATGAGAAGCTCAGCCTGAGAGATGCCCAGCCTGCCCTGCTGCCCAGCAGGAGTTTCGGGAAGGCAGTGAAGCCTCTGGGGAAGTGCTCCCTGTGGTCACGCCATCACTGGCAGCTTGCAGGAGCAGGGTTGCCCCTCGGCTGCCATCCAGGAACACACGGGGGCAGGGCCCTGGGGCAGGGTGACCACGGGCTGGCCAGCTCCTCTCTGGAGGTCTTCTGCCTGTGGTGCTCAGCACCCTCCGGCGTCCAGATGGCTGGCTGGGGAGCCGCTGTGCTGGCCTGCTGGTAGGGCCCTGGCTGGAGCTGCAGCGGCTCCCCCCCCACCACCGTGTCAGGTGGGGGCTTCAGGGCAGGGAGTGGCTCTGGGGCAAGAACCTAGGGTCTCAGTGACCTCTCTCTGGTTCCAGCCGAGCACAGTGGGCTGGAGGGTCCACAGGGCACGTATCCCAGGCCTGGGGAGGAGCCTGCACCGTGAGCTGTCTCCCTGCTTCAGGTCCTGGCCTGGCTCCCACACAGGCCAAAGCCAGGGCTCCCCTTCTCCCTCCCGCCTGTGGGATGGGCTATGCGGAGCGTCTCTGAGCTCCGGGTGGGCGGAAGGCAGCCTTGCTGGGTTGGGAGGGCCGCCCTTACTCCACCCTCGCAGATCATCACGCTCCACTCTGGCCACGGCCTCCCCATCCGCTTCTCACCGTCACTCCCGGTCCTGGCTGGCCCCAGACGCCCTGGCCAATGGGGCGGGCACGTCCATCTTCCCCATGCACATGGCCATGATTTTGCATTATGAATGTCCAGCGACCACCACGCTGTGGGCACCTGGGGAAGCTGCCCACTGCCGTGGGGATCTCCAGGACCCGCTGCCCAGCAGCCCCCGAGAGCCCCATGGTGCACAGAAAGGGAGCAACAGTATCTCCACAGGGTTTGTGTGTGAAATGTCCCGGCCTAAGTGGGGGAAAAGGGAGAAGCCCTGGATGCGTCCTCTGTCTTCCCCAGGGCACTGGGGCAGCACGAGGCCAGGGGAAGGCTGTCAGCGTGGGCCGCCCTCCCAGCACCCGGCCCTTCCCGGGAAGGCTGCAATCCTGTCGGCCCCCACCCCGCCCCCTGGACCTCCGGGAAAAGGGGCTGAGGTCTCAGTCCTGGAGCCCCATGGTGCTGGTTTTGGCTGGGCCACGGCGGGTTGCATAACTGTGAGGTGTCCTCTTACGCTGGCTCACGCCTCCCTGGGAGGCCTGAGTGGCCCTGGCGGGTGGAGCAGCTCGGGTGGGGTCTCTTGTGTCTCCTGACCTTGTGGGAAGCTGGCTGTGCCACACGCAGCCTCAGCCTCTGGGAGTCGGGAGCAGCCACCTCTGTCCAGAGTTGGCCTCTTGGGCGTAGGCGGGCGAGGGGCTCTCCACCCTCTGAGCACATCTCTCCCCAGTGTCAGCGTCATCCCTGGCCCTGCCAGAGCACCGTGGCCGCTGGTCAAGAGGCGGCCATGGGGAGGGGAGCCACAGGAGATGGCCTGCCGTATGCCCTTGTCCATGGCCAGGCTCCTGGAGGCACCCTTGGGGGCAGTGCCCGGCTCCCTGGCTCCCGTCGGCCCCTGGACAAGACCCAGCTGGCCCAGGTGAGAAGACTCCCGGGATCTGGACCTGCGCGGCCCAGCGGCCCTCCCTCCAGTGGCCGTGGCCAACAGGCGGGGCGAGAGAAACAGGAGATTTGAATAATGGGGGAAATTATTATGTCTTTGTGCGAGACAGAGGCCAGCCCCGCTCCCCACGGGTGCGATAACTGGGGACGTCTTAGGTTTCCCTGCTCTGAGCCAGGGCTGGCCGTGACAATGCCCACATTGTTTCCCGTGCCGGGGCATTGTCATCGACGACAGCGTCCCACACACACGGCTACACACTGCACGGTCAGCACGCATGGCGCAACCCTGGACATCCAGGGGAAGACAGAGGCTGCGCCAGACCAGAGAGTCCCAGGACGGGGGGAGCTCCACTTGCTGCACAGACGAGCTGGTGACAGCCCTGCCTTCAGCGGGGATGGCCGCAGGAGGGGCCCGGCCGGCCAGTGTTCCCAGGGAGTGTGGAGGTTTCCACTTCTACAAAACCTGGGCTGGAACCAGCTCGCGTCCCCTCACCTGGCCAGTGAGGGCTGGTTCCGCCCCAGAGGGCATTGGGCTTGCTCAGGGGTGCCCTGGGGCCAGAGCAGGCCTTGCCCTGAGGACAGGAGGCAGGACCCCTTCTAGCAGGGTGGGATCCCCACCTTGAGTCAATCGGTGGGGCCACCCCAGTGCCCCCTCCTACCACTGGGGCCCCACCGGCCTCCTCAGCATCCGGGGATCCCAGTGGCCCTCTGCCTCCCCATCACTCCCTCACAGACTGGCCAGTCTCTAGGAGGAATCATCTGGCCAGGAGTGTGAGGTCCTCTTGGTCTGTCTGCGGTGCCCACTCTGCTCCCAGGGCACGGCCACCCGCTGGGAGAAGCTCAGGGGAGAGATTCCCTCAGAAGCATGGAGGCCACCTCTGGTTCAGAGTGGAGTGGCAGAGGAGGCAGGAAGGACCGGGAGGCTGGGCCGGCCTTGGGCGGGCCCTGCCCTCTCCCCAGGTGCCCTGGGCTCCACAGGGCTCCTTGCCCTGAGTTGGGTGGCAGAGCAGCAGTCCAGGCCTCAGCACCCCTCAGGTGGAGGTCTGAAGGTGGACGGTTGAGCCCTGTCCTTTACAACATTCCCAGGATGACACAGGGTGGGGCCTCACGGTCCCCGGGGGTCCCAGCCCTGCCCTGGCCACCTTGGAGACAGAGGTCAGGCCTGAGAGGCTCCTAGATGGGGATCAGGCTGGAGGAGCCCGTCCACCAGCTTGAGGGGAGAGCCCTGACTGTGTGCTGTCCTGCTGCTGGTGCCAGCTCATCTGGGGGAAGGACAGGATGCAAGGCCAGGCTCCACCCTGCTGACCCTCTTCCCTGGTGGACCTGCCAGCCCACATGGACAACCCACTTGCCGAGGGAGCATCCCATTCAGACTTCAGGGCAGAGTCAGGGGACACAGGGGACAACTGGACAGCACCTTGTCCTGCTGCTGTGCAGGCATCTGCAAACACCTGGTGCATGGCCCCTCCACAGGCAAGAGGACAGTGAGTGTCCCCACTGAGGTAGGACTGCACCTGTGGCTCAGCACGTCCTGGGGCCTGCAGAGCCAGCCAGCGCCCACGGCGCCCTCCTCATCCCCAGCCCCTCCTGTGCTTCCTGGCTGCCAGAGCACACAGCTCTGTCCCCAAGCAGGGACGTCCAGCCAGCACTGCAGGAGGAGTGAGAGAGAGGGTGAGTGAGTGAATGAGTGTGCGAAGGAATGAGTGAGAGTGAGAGTGAGAGAGAGAGTGAGAGTGTGAGTGAGAGTGTGAGTGAGAGAGAGAGTGAGAGTGTGAGTGAGAGTGAGAGAGAGAGAGGAGAGAGGAGAGAGAGGAGAGAGTGTGAGTGAGAGAGAGAGTGAGAGAGAGAGAGAGTGTGAGTGAGAGAGAGAGTGAGAGTGTGAGAGTGAGAGAGAGAGAGTGAGAGTGTGAGAGTGAGAGTGAGAGAGAGAGAGTGAGAGTGTGAGAGTGAGAGTGAGAGAGGAGAGAGTGAGTGTGAGTGAGAGTGAGAGAGAGAGGGTGAGTGAGAGAGTGAGTGAGAGTGAGAGAGACAGTGAGAGTGTGAGTGTGAGAGAGTGAGAGAGTGAGTGAGAGAGAGAGTGAGAGAGAGAGTGAGTGAGAGAGAGAGTGAGAGAGTGAGTGAGAGTGAGAGAGTGAGTGTGAGAGAGAGAGAGTGTGAGAGTGAGAGAGAGAGTGAGTGAGAGAGAGAGTGAGAGTGTGAGTGAGAGTGAGAGAGAGAGAGAGTGAGAGTGAGAGAGAGAGTGAGTGAGAGAGTGAGAGAGTGAGTGAGAGTGAGAGAGTGAGTGTGAGAGAGAGAGTGAGAGTGAGAGAGAGAGTGAGAGTAGAGAGTGGAGTGAGAGTGAGAGTGTGAGTGAGAGTGAGAGAGAGAGAGTGAGAGAGAGAGAGAGTGTGAGTGAGAGAGAGAGTGAGAGTGAGAGAGAGTGAGAGTGAGAGAGAGTGAGAGAGAGAGTGAGAGTGTGAGAGTGAGAGTGAGAGTGTGAGTGAGAGTGAGAGAGAGAGAGTGAGAGAGAGAGAGAGAGTGTGAGTGAGAGAGAGAGTGAGAGTGTGAGTGAGAGTGAGAGTGTGAGTGAGAGTGAGAGAGTGAGAGAGAGAGAGATAGTGTGAGTGAGAGAGTGAGAGTGTGAGTGAGAGTGAGAGAGAGTGAGAGTGAGAG